>NC_092414.1:118699696-119299696 GCF_040894005.1 Engystomops pustulosus | reverse complement strand
TTAAATGTAAACCAGACCTCCTGAAAATAAATGGAGAAAAGAAGCAGACTTTGCATTTTTAAACACACAATATTTAGTCTGTAGACTGTTCCTTACTGCTTGTCTCTCTTTTAAGTGAACAAGCATTTCCTCTGTGGATGAAAGTTATACTAAATTACAGTGTCATGTTGAAACATGGCTTCCTAAGCTATAATCATACTATACTAGTTCTAGTGTATTTTGTGTGCCTTTTAGTACATTTTTTTCATTAGGATATTCTTAGTTTACATTAAAATTGTTTTGCAATTAACAAAAATGTGACTTTCTGTAAGGCTAGGTACCCACGTGTTTATTGTATCTTATTAAAAGGTGCAGTCGGCTGTCGCCCTGTTTATCAAATATGATATTATTTATGAGCTACTGAGTAGTAACTGTTTGGCCAATCATAGCCATGGCAAGTAGCTAGGGATGTTAGAGATGACCAAACCTGCCATTTTTCAGGTTCGGCTGTCCAACCGGACGTATTGCCGGATTTGGCGGCTGAACTTCCGAACAACTTCAGTTGAGTGGCCGAACCGAACAAAAATGGCATGTCTGCTCATCGCTATCACCAGGTTGGGTATCAAATGTTCTTTACCTATGTAAAATCTCCTCCTAAATCCTGTGAAAATGTGCAGAGAAGTTGCTGCATTTCCCAGCATAGGCTTATACTCGAGTGGTGGAGCGTGGTGAGCGGACATCAGTGGTGGAGGGAGAAGCTGCACATGTGCACAAAGGTGGGGGCTGAGAGCCAAGGAGTGTTTGAATAAACATACTTTATCCTTACTTGATTATGCTCTGTATGTTAAAACCTTACTGTCGTAATTTATGCACTCAAATGTACTTACTTGGTCTGTAATGCTGGTCCCAGAGATATCAACAGAAATAAGTGAAGCCATATTTCCAAGGAGTTCAATGCCTGAGTCAGACACATTTTCACAAAAGGAAAGATTCAGGAAGTTAAGATTGTGACACCTACAATTGGGAGATTACATAGAATAAGTCAATCATTTTTCAATCATTTTTTGCATCCATTTTTCTTTTTTGAGAGTGCATTCACACATTGTGACACATGCGTTTTCATGTTACTATGCATTTTTCAGCTTTGAAAGCAGTTTTCTTCATTGCTGAAGTGTAAGCAGCTGATTACACTGCCACGTGCATGCGTCAGAACATCATGCTCAAGTCCGACAGAGTTCACCTTCTTCTTCCCAATGTGAGTGCTTGATCTTGTGACACAATTTGAAAGTTATAGGGATATTCCCATCTGGGCATTTACATTTAATTTTAATTCATTTGCTATATGTAAACATTTCTTCGGTTGGATGTTATAAAAAAAAAAATGTTCCTTTGTGAAGATAATATAGTCATATGGTCCCTTAGAAACGAGATGGCTTCCTCGGATACTGTGTACAAGGGAAAAAAGTTTGGGTGCAGGTCTTCAAGAGATGGTCCGACACCGACCCGCACATCCAGGAGAAAGTAGCAATGAAGCAGCACTCCGTAAAATGCAATCAAGTGAGTTTATTCCACCTTATCAATGCAACGTTTCGTCTCTTCAATCAAGACATTCTCAAGCTTTGTACTTTGTGTATAATGCCATACTTTGGTTTTGTATATATCTTTTACCTATGATTGCATGACAACTTATTTTATTATCCTCATCATGCAGCTTGCATGTTACCACTGTGTAAAATGATTCATATGGTTTTAGTCCACACTCAGTGGCGTACCGACCGTAGTCTCAGCGGTCGCCATTGAGACCGGACCCATCGGACCGGACCCATGGCCCCCCGTGTATTCGCTGGCCTGGCAGGCTATAATCTAATGATTACGGGCTGTGGGGGGGGGGGGGGGCGGTGCTTGTGCCGGCCGCAGCATTATGCGCTCCGATACAACTTAGGTCAGTGACAGAGCAGGAAGTTACGCACGCTGACACATCTGTGTGTGGGGGGGCCATTACTATATATCTGTGTGTGGGGGGCCATTACTATATATCTGTGTGTGGGGGGCCATTACTATATATCTGTGTGTGGGGGGGCCATTACTATATATCTGTGGGGGGGCATTACTATATATCTGTGTGGGGGGCCATTACTATATATCTGTGGGGGGGGGGATTACTATATATCTGTGTGTGGGGGGGCCATTACTATATATCTGTGTGGGGGCATTACTATATATCTGTGTGGGGGGCCATTACTATATATCTGTGTGTTTGGGGGGAATTACGATAGCATGGGGTCATTACTATATATGTTTTCAGGGGGCCATTACTATATATATATATATATATACAGGCAGTCCCCGGGTTACGTACAAGATAGGGTCTGGAGGTTTGTTCTTAAGTTGAATTTGTATGTAAGTCGAAACTGCATATTTTATAATTGTAGGTCCAGACAAAAAAAAATTTGGCCCCAGTGACAATTGGAGTTTAAACATTTTTTGCTGTAATGGGAACAAGGATTATCAATAAAGCTTCATTACAGACACCTCACAGCTGATTATTGCAGCCTGGGACTATAGTAAAGCACTTAGAAAGCTTCACCAGAGGTCAGATGGGTCCGTCTGTAAGTATGGGTTGTCTGTAAGTCGGGTGTCCTTAAGTAGGGGACCGCCTGTATATATATATATATATATATATATATATATATATATATATATGTGTGTGTGTAGGGGAGCATTACTATATATATATATATATATATTTGTGTTACTATATATATATATATATATGTATATATATATATATATATATATTACTGTTATTTTTACTATTTTTCAGACCCCCTAGGGTTTTTAACTCCAGGTTGTCTGACTGATCGTACCATATACTGCCATACTACAGTATATGCAGATTTTCTACATCATCTATTACAATCTGCAAATCACATATTGTAATAGAAGGGTTAAAATCAGACAGCCTCCGGTCTTTGTATAAATGTAATTAGGACATAGTTTTTATTCCTGTGATATTATACTGTCAGTGACTGTGGTGTTTTTAGAGGCAGCCCTTTAGTGCAGTCATAGTAATGTGCAGTTTTTTCGCAGCTGGTATATATTTATGTATATGTGATGTATTCATTACTGCAATATTATTAGTATTGTACAGGTATGTGGAGATATATAATATATTTATGTGCAACTGAATTTCAGTGTTTCATATGGTGTGTGTATTTATATGTGTAGCGTAAAATAGCATGTGTAGAGTATATATGGGGCAGTGTTAATATGTGTTTATGTGTGTTATGCATATATAGTGTATGTGTCTGTAAAGTGTATATATGAAATATGTGTATTATGAAGTATAATGTGCGGGATAGGGCAGGCAGGGAGTGTTTAGGTATCTGGGGGCCCTGACTCCTAAGTATGCACCAGGGCCCACTGGGGTCTTGTTACACCACTGTCCACACTGTTTAGTGCCGGGGCACATTTTTCCTGTGCACAGTTGCACATATTTGTATTTTAAACATTTTTTCTAATATTAAAATGTATTTACATTTGACTATCTTTATGGTGGAATCCCCTTTTTTGGTTAGACAGCCTGGAGGTGTGGGTCATTGTCCTGTTGAAAAATAAATTATGGTCCAACTAAATGCCAACCAGAAGGAATAGCATGTCGCTGCAAGATGCTGGTTCAATATACCTGAAATTTTGAATAAATTCCCAATAAAGTCATGTAGAGTCCATTTGTTCACCTTTTCTGCGTCAAACAAAGACATTGTGATTGGAACCAAAAATCTTTAATTTAGAATTGGGGACGGGGGGCCAGGTGAGAGCAGCCCTCTCACTTTCTTATACATTCTTGGTCACTCCCCCACAGGACTACACCCCCGACCTGGACCTCAGTCCATATTCTTCTACTTGCCCATAAATCAGCAATTAGAATAATGTACCAGGAAACGAATTACAAACTGGTAACCAGATGCTACAGGGTTCCACAGTTGCTACACAAAATGTATCTGGAGGTCTCACCAGTCTGCTGGCACTGTGGGGATGCGGAGGGTAACTCCTCCACACGTTCTGGAGATGCCCGGCAATTGCCCCATTCTGGGATACTATATTGGAGGTGGTTCGCAAGGTGACGTTACGTTATGACCTCGCCTGGGTGCTCTTGCAGGTTTCAGGATTCCATGACCACATACAGAAGGTCCCTGGTCCGGCACCTATAAAACTCAGCCAGGGCCTGTATACCGGCCTGCTGGCGCTCTCCTGACCGTCCTTCCATGTGGCAGTGGATCAGAAGGGTTAGCGAGCTACACCGCATAGAGAACCTGTCAAACGTGGCTCCCAAGAGAGCATCCCGCTTCCAGAAGACCTGGTTTCCCTGGACCTCTTTCCTAGTGATGCCCCGATACCTTGACTTGAGATGCCCGGCGGAGTCGGACAAGGCATAGAGATTCCATGACAGTCCTCACGGCTCCCCCTGAATATACTGTTTTGTGTTGTTACTATACTCACCAATATGTGAGAATTATTGTTTGTTAATTTCTATGTCATAACTCAATAAAATTTAAATATGGAAAAAAAAGTGGCTTAGGTCACATTATACCCCTTAGGGCATTTTAAACCCCCATCATTAACAGTGTTATATAAACAAGAATTACATAATTATTACAGATTTTATACAGGATTCAGCAATGATAAGTTAAGTGAAAAACCTAACCGACTCCAAACCTTTAACTATTACTATTAGACTGTGTTCCCACATTGAGGTTTTCTGATGGAATTTTGTAGTCAGACGTGGATCATAATGGGTGGGAACATATAATGGAGATCCTGCTCCTCCTCTTATTTTAATCTACTCAGGGGCATAACTAGGAGAGGCTGGGCCCCATAACAGATTTCTGAATGGGGCCTCCTTCCCCTTAAAAAATATGAATATTTATACACACACATGTTTATACAATCACACACATTTATACACTTATATATGCATACGTTTATATACTTACATATACACACATAAAGTTCTACACTCATACACACGCTTTTATATACTCTTAAATATTTACATACAGCATACAGGTATAAACTCACAAACATACAATACAGACCGAAAGTTTGGACACACCTTCTCATTCAAAGAGTTTTCTGTATTTTCATGCCTATAAAAATTGTAGATTCACACTAAAGGCATCAAAACTATGAAGTACCACATGGAATTATATACTAAACAAAAAAGTGCAAACCAATTGAAAATATGTCTTATATTCTAGGTTCTTCAAAGTAGCCACCTTTTCAGTGGCGTAACAACCACCGTAGCAGCCGTAGCGGTTGCTACAGGGCCCGTGAGGTTAAGGGGCCCGGAATGCACGGACTCCGTGTGTCCCTGCAGTGTCGGTGCCTGCCGGATCGTGCCCCCGGGCCCCTACCTCTGTGTCCATTCCTAAACCCAACCCCTCCGTGAGCCACCCGCCCCCTCTGTGAGCCGTCCGCCCCCTCTGCACAGGAGACCGTCCGCCCCTGCACAGGACACTGTCCGCCCCATGGCACATTTGACCGTCCGGCCATCCCCCTGCATGCTGGCACAGCCGGCCACTGACAGAGCGGACGGATGTCCCTCCTCCCCACTCTACGGCCTGGTCTAAAACCCATCCTGCGGCCAAACAAGCAACTGCCCCGCTAACCAGATCCCCCACCCCGGCGGACGTACAAGCACCCACCCGAACAACCCCGCCCCCGCGCACGTGGACGAACAAGTACACGCTCGACACCGCCCCCCGCCCCCCCAGGCCAAACAAGCAAAGGTCCCCCGCGATGCAGAACAGGCACCCGCCCGACTCCCCCAGAATGTGTGTGTGTGTGTCCCGGCCGATCAAGCCCCCGTCCGAACCCCCCAGATGAACAAGCACCCATCTGATCAACCACCTACCCGCCAGAACACCCGCCTGAAGCCACGGCCGGGTGTTCATCCATACAGCCCCAAAACATCTGAAAAGGTAAGTATAATAATATACATATGTATTTATCTATGTGTATATATGTATATATTATGTATATGTGTATATGCTGTCTATATACTATGTATATGTGTATATACTGTGTATATACTGTGTATATATGTATATACTGTGTATATGTGTACATATGCGTCTACTGTATATATGTGTATATTTGTGTATATATTTATATACTGTGTATTATTGTATATATGCATATACTGTGTATACTGTGTTTGTCTTCCGTATTAGAGCCTGACCTGACTCTCTATTCCATTAGGCTCCTCTCTGTCTCTGTGCTAAAACCTATTGTAGCCCCCCCCCCCCCCCCCGACATGTTTCACCACCTAACTTTTGCCCCAAACCCCTGAGGACGCCACGTTAGGTGGTGAAACATGTCGGGGAGGCGACAATAGGTTTTAGCACAGAGACAGAGAGGAACCTAATGGAATAGAGAGTCAGGTCAAGCTCTAATACGGAAGACAAACACCTAAGAGAGGTAGCTCAGAGAGAGGAGGGGAAAAACAGCAGGTATGGGATACCGCAGATGGATGCAGTGGGATGTATGCATGGTGTGAACTACCCTACCCCAATCCTAAATTTTCCCCTACCCTACTAATACCCTCTGTTTGAAAGCTGACCAGAATGAAAGACTCTAATACTAATCAAAGCATCCTGAAAGGAATGTGATAGATCAACAAGCCAAAACAGGTTAACCTCCAGATCTCTGATAATTTTAAACAACCAAATCGGGTCAGAAACATCGTTCATTCACATACTTTTTGTCTTTTCACTCTATATTTTTAAATGCATGAGAATTAAAAGTTAAATTTTAAAGAGCAAAAAAAGGGTTTAAGTGGCCGAGTGGCCCTATTCTGTCTTATGTCATATCAGTGGTGCAATGTGCAGTGATGGCAGTTACACATCATTACTATGGTAACAGAGCAGGACAGTTTGTTACATCATCACTGGGAGCAGAACAAAGGAAAAACCTTTTGGTTTTTTAGATAGCCCTTAAAGTTTTGTGAATCATAAAAGCAAAAGTTTTGTTTTGTTCATTTATTTATAACATTATGGGTTGTTGTATCAGATGTTCACATTCCCAGTACAGGCGGTCCCCTACTTAAGAACACCTGACTTACATACGACCCCTAGTTACAAACGGACCTCTGGATGTTGGTAATTTACTCTACTTTAGCCTTAGGCTACAATAAGCAGCTATAACAGTTATCAGAGGTATCTGCAATGAAGCTTTATTGTTATTCCTAGTTCTTATGACAATCCAACATTTTTAAAATCCAATTGTCACAAAGACCCAAAAAAATTTGGCTTGGGCTACAATTGTAAAATATACAGATCCGACTTACATACAAATTCAACTTAAGAACAAACCTACAGACCCTATCTTGTACGTAACCCGGGGACTGCCTGTATACCCCTTTAAGGAAATAACACAAAATGTATCAGCTCACCACTGCAGGCTCAAAAATTCCTATCAACAAGACACAATACTTCAATCATTAGTGCTGGTAACACTGTGTGCTTTTAAGCAGAAGGCCAGGGTAATGTTTAAACACTAACAGTTACAAACCTGTCCTATCAGTCCAAAAAGCATTGAGTGCACGGGAAACACCCTATAAAATGGACTCATGTAATTCATTTTTGGCTAGAAAGCAGAGCTAGTGTTGGCAGAACTGTAAGCAGTGAAGATGACTTCAGAATCATTAATGTGTGGCCAAAACAAATCCCACTCATCTAATTTCTACACCCACAAATATGGAGCAGATTTCCAAGTACTGTTATAATACAAACAAAACAACCATAAGATAATTCAGATATTACAGATCTACCAGAATGTATAACGAGTCTATTGTTCAGTTAAATAGGTGAGTAAAACTAGGATGCTACAACAGCACGAACAATGAAATTAAGTTGAAGGAAAGAACTGCATTTGGCCCTTTGGATATTTTTACCTGATCCTATTACCAGTAACAGCATAGAATGAATAGCAGCACTAAATCTCATAAGACTTCCTTTTAATGACTGACCATTTAAACAAACAAGGGGTATTTATTGTATTTAGATAATGTTTAGAATACTTTGAAAATTACTGCAAAAAAGAAAGAAAAGCAATCTAAGTATTCTAAACATTATCTAAATACAATAAATACCCCTTGTTTGTTTAAATTGTCAGTCATTAAAAGGAAGTTGTATGAAATTTAGTGCTGCTATTCACTCTATGCTGTACCTGATAATAAGATCAGGTAAAAATAGCCAAAATGCCAGATGGGCTTAAATAATAAAATATCATGCACAATATCTATTCCAGTGCCACCAATCTAGGTCCCCATGCAGTTCTTTACTTTGCTGCAAGAATAGTGTCGTAGGTGAGAACAGTTATTGGTTGCTGCCAGGGGTGAACCAACCTAGCCTTTGTGCTGCCTGAGGCGAGCCATAAAGAGATCGCTTCCCCATATATGTAATATATCAGGGAGTGACAAGACCAGATACATCATATTGGTTCTGGTGTGAAAATAAATCAATGCAAAAAGCATACAGTGTGCCGCCATGTAGTATAAAATGCGTACAGAATACCGCCATGTAGCATAAACTGCATACAGCGTACCACCATGTAGTATAAACTGCATACAGTGTACCGCCATGTAGTATAAACTGCATACAGCGCACCACCATGTAGTTTGAAATGCATACAGGGTGCTGTCATGTAGCATAAAATGCATACAGAATACCACCTTGTAGTATAAAATGCATACAGCGTACCGCCATGTAGTATAAACTGCATACAGCGTACCGCCATGTAGTGTAAACTGCACACAGCGTACCGCCACGTAGTGTAAACTGCACACAGCGTACCATCATGTAGTATAAAATGCATACAGTGTGCCGCCATGTAGTATAAAATGCATACAGTGTGCTGCCATGTAGTATAAAATGCATACAGTGTGCCGCCATGTAGTATAAAATGCATACAGAATACCACCATGTAGTATAAACTGCATACAGCATACCACCATGTAGTACAAAATGCATACAGCACGCCACCATGTAGTATAAAATAAATACAGTGTACAGCCATGTAGTATAGGATAGATCCAGCGTGCTGCCATGTAGTATAAAATTCATACAGTGTACAGCCAAGTAGTATAAAATGCATACAACATACCGCCATATACTATGAAATGCATACAGCCTACCGCCATGTAGTATAAAATGCATACAGCTTGCTGAGAGGAGGCAGATGTAGCAGAGTTGAAGTATCCACCTCAGCTCTGCTACATGTCTCCAACACATATATATCTATATACACATACACATATAAACATATACATATATATACACATACAAATGCACAGATAAATTTAACTAACCTTTTTGCTTTTATTGTCCGGGAAGTTTTGGCCTTGTTCGCACATTGCGGCGGGGGAGCGGAGGAGGGGGTATGCAGGGTGGGAGCCCGGAGTGGACAGGTGGAGCTGCACTCCGGGCAGGGGGTTGTACCGGACTGCATGCAGGGGGATGTGCCGGCTGGCATGGGCGGGCAGCACGGCAGCACAGCAGCGTGGGCGTCCACGTCGGAAGCAGCGCGGCAGCATGGGTGGGTGGCCGGAAGCACAACAGCATGGGCTGGCTGGTGGACGGCAGCATGGGAGGGCATTATACTACGGAATCCAGTCACACTGATTGTGAATTAGAATTTTTTTATTTTGCAAACAGTTATATTCAAGTGACGTTTCGGTCAATCACTGACCTTCTTCAGACACTGTAAATGGTGAGATGGGATTACATATAAGTATTTATGCATAACAATGAGGAAGGTTTCAAATAGTGAAGGAGATATATACAATGGGCATATTTACATATTTACAAAACAAGTATAGTGGTATACTGATATACGTGATACATATACAGAGAAGGTCAGGGTTATTCCTGTGACACAAGGGTATATAATGTATCAATTCACATAGTATATCAATTCATATGGTAATGGATGAGCAGGGATACTCTGGGGATGCTATAGGATTCAGTAGTAGAAAGCTTGACAGGGCAATCAAGTAGTGATGGTACCTGTAAAGGAAGCATGAGAGTATAAGACAGTGCTTACCAATATGCAAGTTAGTAGAGGTTCAGGAGCTGCTATGCAGGCTGGGCGCTTAGGGGAAGAGCGGGAGTCCGCTTGTGTGGTAGAAGCGCTGTAGTGGTAAGTGCTGTGAGGCTTCTGGACCGGAAGTGTGTCATAGCTTGCGTTCCACTCGTTGCCGTGAGGTGGAACGCATAGGCTATTGTGTGCTGATAGGAGCAGAGTTGATGGGGGAGTGGCTGTAGCGTATACTGATAGTATTGAATGTGTCAGAATGTTAAAGGAATAAGGAGTATGGCGCGATAATAGTATCAAGTGGGGATACTATAAGAAATTAGTACAGGATAATGGGAGCTATTAGTGTAGTTAGGCTGAAGAATAAATGCCTAAATGGTAGAGTATATTAAATATACTATTATCGCGCCATACTCCTTATTCCTTTAACATTCTGACACATTCAATACTATCAGTATACGCTACAGCCACTCCCCCATAAACTCTGCTCCTATCAGCACACAATAGCCTATGCGTTCCACCTCATGGCAACGAGTGGAACGCAAGCTATGACACACTTCCGGTCCAGACCGGAAGTGACATTTTCAGGCGCTCGCGCGCCCGAAATTCCTGTTTAAAGCCTCACAGCACTTACCACTACAGCGCTTCTACCACACAAGCGGACTCCCGCTCTTCCCCTAAGCGCCCAGCCTGCATAGCAGCTCCTGAACCTCTACTAACTTGCATATTGGTAAGCACTGTCTTATACTCTCATGCTTCCTTTACAGGTACCATCACTACTTGATTACCCTGTCAAGCTTTCTACTACTGAAACCTATAGCATCCCCAGAGTATCCCTGCTCATTCATTACCATATGAATTGATATACTATGTGAATTGATACATTATATACCTGTTAAAGATATCACACTGGACTCAGACGCCATCTTACGTATTGTCGGACATTTTAAAGATTTAGTATCCATTTCACATAACTTTGTGTAGTGATAACTAAGTTTGGGTGTTTCCCTCTTGAAACAAAGACTTAGTGCTCACTAGCACCACCTAGTGGAAGGTATCCAGGTGGACATCTGGATATTTGGTTTATGTGAAGTTTCAGTATTTGCATGTAGCCAATAGTATTAGACTCCTTTGTGTGCTTACATCCAATAGTGTTACATTTCCTGGGTGAGAACACCCAATTATAGTTGCTGCTTTCCTAATTACACGCCTTATGTAAAGTGCCTTATGGTTTTCTATAAATGTCGGTACCTCAATAAACTCATCAGTCTTGTTTGCTAACTTCAGTTAAGGACAGGTCTTGTCTTTTCTTCAAGTTAGTCAATTCCAGCGCTGGACACAGACTCATTTAATTTGAAAGTCACCTTACAATGATTAGGGGTTTGAGCCCCAGATATAAATCTATAAGAAGTGGCGTCTCCTGGTTGGGCATACTTTTATGGGCATCTAACCATCGAGGTGACCTCCGCAAGAGTCCAGGCGGCCAGTGACCAGAACTGACAATGAGCGCTCGTCGGGGTAAGTCAAGTCTATTTTTGTCTACCTTGACTGTAGTTCTGTTTCACTGGCTGAAAGAGAGGCCTGGATGACTTTCTGGAGAGAAAAAATATCACGGGTTATGGGGATAAAACATTTATTTAATTCTTGAAGGTTGGACTTGATGGACTTGCGTCTCCTTCCAGCCTTATATACTATGATACTATGATACTATGATACTATGAAAGGGACTGGGTAAGGTCATCTCCTTGTGTGATAATATGTACTTTGCCTTAAATGTCCATATATAATAGTATGTTCACGATGATTTCGGCAAAGGATCACTTGTACGGTGACCGACAGAGACTGGACGTGACAATGTATGTTGTAGAAAAAGGTCTGCAGTGCCCTCTTGTGGATTGTTGAGATAGTTCAGAAAGTTTGTGATGGTGGAGATTTTCGTTCATGTAAGCGCGGATAGAATCTGGAAGTTTGCAGAGACAAATTCTGGCCAAATTTACGTATCGTTCCTTCGGGATTGATGCGGCCCCGTGATGCGGAAAGGACAGTAGAGGCAGGAAGGACACTGACGGGAATTTTACAGTTGAGGGTTCTCCTTGATTTCTGAAATATTGTGTGAAGGTCTCTAATTTGTACTTACTGATAGTTAGCGGGGTAGTCTGGAGCTGTATGTACGGAGGATATCTATAGCCCTTGAACAAAATCAGGTATTCCACAGATTCCACAAAATGGGTAGTGAGCAAAGTAAGACTGTAGCTGGACACTGCAGACCTAAAAAGGCGACTGACATAGTGTCACACAGGAAAGATAAAGAGTGGGTAAAAGGAAGTTATGAGGTATTGAAGTTTTTTGGTATGTTAGATGATCCCCTGAGTGTGCAGAGGTAGGAGACAGCACTTGATGTAAATGGTGGCTGGCTCAAAGACAAAAAGTGGCACACCCAGGCAGAAGGTTGTTTTGATGTAAGTAGAGAGTTAATGACAAAGGAAAGTGGATGGGGTTGATTACTGGAGACTTAGACCAGTGACTACGGACAGACCAGGACAGAGGGACAGGAATCCTAGAGAGTGCTCATTTAAAAAAAAAATGCAGACCAGCACCCTCTTAGACTCCACCCCCGTATTTGGGGGGTTAGAGAAGATGACACGCCCTACCATTTTTCAGTGGGGCTATCTTAAGACAGTATATTCTTTTCAAGTCCCTGAAAGTTAATTGCCTATAACTCTACACTGTAGGCTGGTTGTAGGATAGCAGCCGAGTCACCCTTGAGGCATCCTGGCGGACGTTTGAAATAAATGCCGGCAGGTGAATATTTTCACCAATTTCAAACATTTGCTAAGAGTCTTGAGTGTGCAACGCTGTTTGTTTATTTTGTTTATTTTATTTTTAAACTTATTTGATCTTGACAATTGCAGAAAAATTACTAGAAAAAGTGTTGCAATGTCTCTGGTACCTGCTTTCTGGAGTTGAAAGAGTTAATCAGGGGGAGATCTCTGTGCAGCTGGGCTTTGCTTTGTCTTATCTATGTCTGTGAGAAGTGGCCTTGAAGCACACAGAAAGCATCTGTGTTGAGTGGGGGAAACAGAGCTGACAATCTAAAAGACTTAAAGGAATTTGCTTGTGATAAGAATACAAAGAGACACACTCTAGGAAACTAGACGGCCCCAACAGGGCGGGACAAGGGGGAACAAGGGGGGTGGTAATGGAGAAGGATGTCAGCAAGAACAGTCCCCCTCTTCTGAAAGCCCCCCCCCCCCAAATAGAGTTAGTGCCTTTCATTGTAGAACTCTTCCCTGTTGGCAAATGTTTTCCTCTCTGTGCCCCTACATGAGGATTACCAGGACCTATTTGCCTTTACCAGTGTATTATTTCAGTATATCTGATGCAGATTCCCACAAGGGGGGTAAAACTCCCCCAGCCAGTACTACATACTACACGGCCCTACAGGGAGTAGACTGGCAGACTAGCCCCTTACTGGATGTTCTCCTTTTCAGTATGCGGAGGACCTACTGTTTTTGTTTGCCAGGATGCATTTATTGACCTTATGTGTTTTCTGTTCCAGAAGGGTTGCAAAGTTTCCGGAGACAAACTCCAGTACTGCCAGGAGAAGGTGGTCTTCCTAGGCCACTGCTTCTCAGCCACAGGCAGATACCTGACAGCGGAAAGAAAGCTGGCAGTCCAGAATGTGCCCCTGTCCTGAGGCCCTAAGCCTCTTCACATGATTCTAGGACTGGCCAGCTCCTGCAGGCCTGGGATAAGTTTGCTGCCTCCAGCCTTTTGCTGCCCCTTTCTGACTGCATTGCCTCTTCCCCATTCGCCCTTAGTCAAGAGGCAATTGATGCATTCTATAGCCTTAAGGTGGCAAATCCTGTCTGCCCCGGCCCTAGGCACATCCCACTGGATCAAACTTTCGTTTTATTTTGCACTGAGTATCTAGGCCACAGGTGTCGAGTCCAGGAACGTGGTGGCCTCCCCAGTGGCCCATTATTAGGCCCGGTTAGACTCAGTCATGAGGGGAGCCCCTCAGGTGTCAGTAGCTGCAGCCAGCAATCTGCTCATCAAGGTCAGTGAGTTGCAAACTCAAACCCCACATACCTTGCACAGTGTCCTCACCCAAGTACAGCCCAAGCATGTGAGCCAGGGCCAGACAGCTCAGACTCCAGTGTGCACTCCTGATGCCCCAGGATACACTGATAAGGTGCACAGCTCTGAATCCTTCATTCTATCGCCAGTCTTCCAGGATACACTGATAAGGTGCACAGCTCTGAATCCTTCATTCTATCGCCAGTCTTCCAGGATTCAGAGAGGGGGGAGAGAAGGGTGATTAACACAGATGTTGAGTTTTTTCTCATAGATGGCTCCAGGTCTGTAGGAGAAGATAGACGGTTCTACACTGGATATACAGTGGTCAGTGGCGCACATGAGGTAGTACAAGCAGAACCATTCCCTCCACACAGGTCAGCGCAGGAGGTGAAGTGATGGCACTCAGGGAAGTGCTACAGCTGGTGGAAGGTAAGAGGGCAAACATCTATACTCAAGGTATAGTTCTGGGGTCTAAACACGACTATGAACCCTTATGGAAGGCTAGAGATTTCCTCACCTCTGCAGGGACCCCCGTTAAGCATGGCACGCTGGTTAAAGAGCTCATGGATGCTCTCTTACTTCCACAAGAGGTGAGGATAGTAAAAGTTAAAGCACACACAATTTGGTGACTCCACAAGCAAAGGGCAAGTATGTGGCTGACGGGATGGCGAAGGCAGCTGCACAGATGGAGCCCAGAGACTGTCTTGAAGTCTTAGCAGTGAGTTCTGAGCTAAAAGTTTGATCCACAGGTGTTCCAGTCCCTGGTGGCCCGAGAGTCATCAGAAGTGAAGGGAGTGTGGAGGAAAGCTGGAGCCCAGATGCAAGCTAATGGGACCTGGATGCTGGGAGAGAGGGTATGCCTGCCCAGAGCCCTGCACCCGACAGTAAGTCAAGTAGCCTACGGACACATACACATCCAAAATGGCCATGCTAGTGCTCATAAACCATCAATGGTTTGCCCCGGGCATTACTACCCCTGTCACTAGACTAGTGAAAGCCTGTATAGTCTGTGCCCGCCACAACCCGGGTAAGGTGGTAAAGACCCCACAGAAGGTGACACCCAAGCCGCTGTATCCCTTCCAAAGACTGCAGATGGATTTTATCCAGCTACCAAAAGTGGCACGTAGGAGTACGTGCCTGTGTGCATTGATCTCTTTCCAGGGTGGCCAGAAGCTTCTCCCATGACCAAGGCTACTGCCAGAGCTGCAGCCAAGAAGGTGGTGAGTGAGATTTTTCTGCAGGTTTGGACTTTCAGAGACCAAAGAGTCCGGTCGCAGAACCCACTTCACTGGACAGGTAAAGACCTAAAGCCTTGTCCCTCCTGGGTGTAGAACAGGCCCTGCACACCCCTTACCCTTCCCGAATTAGTTGTGGGTTTGAGAGAATAAATGGCACTCTTAAGTTAAAGATCCAGAAGGCCATGGAAGTAACAGGGAAACCATGGCGTGAGTCCCTTCCTGCTGCCCTCCATTCAGTTAGGACCACACCCAACAGAAAGATGGGATTGCCCCCTTTGAAGTAGTTTTTGGCTGTGCACCCAGACTAGGCCCCTACTTCCCAGGTGGCAGGAAACCAGGTGGAACATGCCATACAGTTGGGCCAGGCCTTGGAAAAGGTCCGCAACAGTGTTTCTGATTACTTTTTTAGATCCAGTCAGAGACCTCAGGGTGCATAACCTGAAGCCTGGAGACTACGTGGTGGTAAAGAGACGCACCAGAGAGACAGTCTGGAGCCTCGCTAAGATGGTCCTTTCCAAGTCCTGCTGACCAGTGCCACGTCTGTGAAGCTAGAGGGAAGTCAGCACGCTTCCACGCTTATTCTTCTTGCTAGCTGGTCTCTTCTGACTGACTGTATGCTCAGGGACACCCCAACCATGACTATCACTGTATCTATAGGGCTGACCAGGATGCCCCCAGGGTAGGAGACTTTACCTACGGTTGGTGCAACAAGACAATGACCTTCTATAACACTGACAGCACAGGTAGCCCTGTATCAGCAGTGTCTGATGTGTACTGGATTTGTGGGATAGGAGAGTGAGGTCAGGCCTAGAGGCTGGGAAGGTGAGTGTATGGTGATAACACTTGTGTATTCCTTCCTCGTGATCCCCAGGGATAAGTTTGATCAGACACATAAAGTAAAGGTAGAGAATCCCAAAGGATTCTGGAGGTCTGAGAGGAGCACCTAGATGACAACGTTTATACAGATACAGTGGTAGCACCAAGGGGGGTCCCAGATGAGTACAAGGCCCACAATCAGATATGGGCAGGTCTAGAGTCCATTATTCCCCAGAGAGCTATGAGTAAAGATGTTGATTGGGTTAACTGGTTGTATTGTAATCAACAGAGATTTGTGATTATATCCGAGATGCTTCCCAGAACCACACGGCTTTGGACATGATCCTTGCTGAGAAGGGAGGAGTCTGTAAGATTGTGGGAGTGGCTTGTCGCATGTACATCCCGGATGACATCGCCCCCTATGGATCCATTACCCATGCTCGTGAAGAGATTGAAGGACTGTCCAGGGAACTCGAGAGAAACTATGGGGTGGACACTTTGTCCTTCACTTTGTGGTTGGGGGATTGGAAGGGTTTCCTTTAAGTGGGGGTGCTATTGGGGATTGTGATTTTCCTCTCGTCACTTATTGCGTGTTGTGTGGTCCCCCTCATAAAGTCCACCATGTCCCAGATGGCCGTCCAGGTGGTAAGAACCATGACAGGAGAAGTCCCGGTGTGGAGTATACCGTCTTGTTGAAGAACCAGCCTGTTAATAAACCCATAAACTATGGAAACACAATTATGTAATTTGAGTGTGCAGGCCTGTAACCCCCGAGTGACTGGCCTCCAGGGGATCTGGTGAAGAGTTAACAAGTCCAGCAGGTAAGGGCTTAGCCTACCTGTGGGTACCTGGAGTTTGAGGAGGTCACTCTGGACAAAAGTTACAGGCCATGCAAAGCTCAAAAGGGGGGAAATGTTAAAGATATCACACTGGACTCAGACGCCATCTTACGTATTGTCGGACATTTTAAAGATTTAGTATCCATTTCACATAACTTTGTGTAGTGATAACTAAGTTTGGGTGTTTCCCTCTTGAAACAAAGACTTAGTGCTCACTAGCACCACCTAGTGGAAGGTATCCAGGTGAACATCTGGATATTTGGTTTATGTGAAGTTTCAGTATTTGCATGTAGCCAATAGTATTAGACTCCTTTGTGTGCTTACATCCAATAGTGTTACATTTCCTGGGTGAGAACACCCAATTATAGTTGCTGCTTTCCTAATTACACGCCTTATGTAAAGTGCCTTATGGTTTTCTATAAATGTCGGTACCTCAATAAACTCATCAGTCTTGTTTGCTAACTTCAGTTAAGGACAGGTCTTGTCTTTTCTTCAAGTTAGTCAATTCCAGCGCTGGACACAGACTCATTTAATTTGAAAGTCACCTTACAATGATTAGGGGTTTGAGCCCCAGATATAAATCTATAAGATACCCTTGTGTCACAGGAATAACCCTGACCTTCTCTGTATATGTATCACGTATATCAGTATACCACTATACTTGTTTTGTAAATATGTAAATATGCCCATTGTATATATCTCCTTCACTATTTGAAACCTTCCTCATTGTTATGCATAAATACTTATATGTAATCCCATCTCACCATTTACAGTGTCTGAAGAAGGTCAGTGATTGACCGAAACGTCACTTGAATATAACTGTTTGCAAAATAAAAAAATTCAAATTCACAATCAGTGTGACTGGATTCCGTACTATAATGTTTAAATGGGATTGGGACCCTATCCAGAGCACCTGAACAACAAAACCCAAGGTGTGCGATACAACTCCTATACGAAAAAAAGCATGGGAGGGCAGTCAGTGGGTGGCAGCATGGGTGGGCGCCCGCACGACGCTACTCCCTCGTCCAGCAGGTGGAGCGCTGCCTGAGGCGAGATTCTCATCTCGCCTCATGGCAGGTGCGCCCGTGGTTGCAGCGCTCACATGTGGTAGATAGCAGATCATTACTTTAGTATATGTAGAACAGCCCAAGCATTTAAATATTGAATACTTGTTTTTTTTAAATCATTTTTGCTATCCCTTTTTATCAGCCGTTCTTACTTTTGTGCTATTCTCAGAAGCGACAGGTCACTGACACGTAGACAGTTAGTTAAATTTAGTTCTCTTATTTTGTTTCCAGAAGGTCCTTCTACAACTTGTCGTACACCAGGGTCACTGATCCTAGTAAAAGAAAACAAATATTTTTGTATTAGATTTGCATAATAACTTAAAAACATTGACATATATAGTATATATAGTTGGGGAAATAAATATTTGCTCCCAGGCTGATTTTTCCACAAAGAATTGAGTGGTCTGTAATTTTTACAATGGGACAGAATCTTAAAAAAAAAATCTAGAAAATCACATTGTATGATTTTTAAATAATGAATTAGTATTTTTATAGCATTATTTAAGTATTTGATACAATAGAAAAATATAATGTAATATTTGGTACAGAAACAAATTACAGAGGTCAGGCGTTTCCTGTATTTCTTGACCAAACAGCACGGACTTTGTTCCAGCCCTGTTCAAGGCTGTCACTGGGCAACATTGAGTTTCAGCTCCCTCCAAAGATTTCTGATTGGGTTTAGGTCTGGAGAGCGGCTAGACCACTCCAGGACCTTTAAACGCTTCATATGGAGCCGCTCCTTAGTTGCCCTGGCTGTGTGTTTTGGGTCATGGTTATACTGGAAGACCAAACCACGACCCATCTTCAATGCTCTTACTGAGAGAAGGAGGTTTTTGTCCAAAATCTTCTCGTACATGGCCCCATCCATCTTCCCTTTAATGCTGATTATTTTACTAAACATGACTAATTACAAGGGTATCATTTGGTTTATGTTGACAAATAAAAATTCAATTGATTATAGACAATGATCTCTTCCTGACAAAATGTTCTATGCATATATAAAAAATAAAATAAATGCATATTTCCAATTACTGCCAGGCTGTAGCAGGTAAGTACTCTCAGTGACTGACTACAGTGGTTACATGTCTATCTCTGGAGAGGGGGATTGGAATAGCAAAGGAAATATATGATTACACAAAAGCCATTCCCAAGAGTCTGCCAGAGAACACATTCTTATATAGCGGCTTTCTCTCCCAATTCATAGATGACTCAACCTCTCAAATATTCTAATATCCCTTTAACATTAGTAAGAACTGTATGAAGACTCTTCAGAACTATCTTCAGAGAAGCTATACATGAACCATAAATATCTGTCAAGACAAAGCCAGGAATGATCAATTTGATGTACCCACCAGGTAAACTAGCACCTGTTAGAGAATATTACCTGATGCAGTCTGCTACATTCAACACGGTTATATTCTTCAATGATGCAAGAGCCTTAAGACTGATATCAGTAATTTTTTGGCAATCGGCAACATAAATGTGGCTTAGGTTAGGACTTGATCTGCTAATGGCTTTGATGCTGGCATCAGTAATCCGACTGTTACCTGTTAGATAGTATTGTGATATTAATGTAATTATAGTTAAATTAAACAAACATAGTTAAAATAATGAATGTGGAAGAACTACCTTCAATCCTGATCTGTACAAGCTTCCTTCCTTGTGCTATGATTTTGAAAGCTACATCAGAAAGATGTGGAGAGCCCAGTAAAGATATTGATACAATGTTCTGGCACTTCTCAAGCAAAGTCTACAAAAAAAAGAAACTCAGACATGACGTGCGCTTGGAACAACAATGATTTAGAAATCCATTCAGTTCTAGTTTATGTTAAATCAGATTTTTTTTATTTTTCTAAAAGGAAAGACATAGCAAAAATAAGGATAGAAGAACTACATAACACTTTGGTTATCCAAGGCAGCAGAATTTGGGGAGAGTGGGGAACCATGTAAATTACAGGTGCTGTAGCAACCACACTCCGAAATTGAATCCATTTCTTGCCACTTGGGTATGAATCAAGCCACAATTTTCTACATGCACATAATGAGGATAACCTCCAGAAGGCATACAGTACCTTCAAGGAATGGTGTATAGGACATATAGGTTATATAATGTACTACATAGGGCATAACAAAGTGTATAACATACTGTATATTTTATAGCTCATTATCGAATTGTATGGCATCTTAGTAAATCTATTGTGTTTTAAATGGATAAGGAAAATAGAATAATAATAATAGAAAGGGTATTGCCCATATTTATAAGGGATCCAGGATATGGTCTGATAAGACTCTCCAATATCTAACGTGGCTGAGTTAGTGCATGCATGGTGGTGGGGAAGCGACATGGTTTTCCACGATCTTGCTCTGGTGCAAGGATATGCATTGTGAGCATCTTCTGGACGTTGAATAATACCAAGAAAAAAATCCACTGTTATTGGATTACTCCCAGGTGTGAAACACTAAAAACAGAAACTGATATCTTGAGGAAGGGGGAAACAGATTAACTGAACGTGTAATTCTTATTATAATTGTGAAATGTATTAAAAAAAATGGGTACTATACTGTGGGTGGGTGAAATTAAACACCCAGGGACTAAACAGAAAGAGGGGAGTCCTCTTTCAGACTTGTAATAATCCCCTCTTATTAAAACATGAATCTAATAAAATGATCCATGAATACAGTTGGGCAGCACCAGCATTCATGGTATAATTCCACACATTTAATTGTTGCTAATATAATTCAGACCATAGGTGCTGTTAATGTATTGGTGTTATACAGTCAGAGTGGATAGCCAACGAACGTGCAGTCCACTCACAATCATCCTGCTATCACACACCACAGCATGGTTATGGCTTCTGTGGTAAGCCGGAAACATACAGCCTGATCATATGACACAGCTGCAAGGAGATCAAAGATTTCTCCGGAGACGCTATCAAGCTGCATTCACGGATGGTTGGGTAAAATTCTGATTTTGTCTGCTGTCCCTCAAAAGTACTGTCCCTATGCCTACAACGAGACCCTAACGTCCCAACATAGGTTTCAATGGTTTCTTCGCGGGGGTAGGGGGCGCCGGATTTGGCCATCTTTTATTCATCCTTAGAGTGATTATCCAAAAGAGACTACAATAGGCTGTGGCTAAAAGGCATAGCACCATTCAATATCAGAATACTATGGACTACTAAAAGTGCAAAAAGGATAACTGGAGATATATGAATATAAATACAATAAAGACGATATTACACACAATTTCAGTTAAGCGGAAAATAGAAACTGTGTAACAAAACACAGAAGTAAATTCACTATTCCAGTGGACAAATCACAGTAGATAAATCTTATCATTGCATACATGTGTGGGTACATCTTAAGTTGACATTGATTGTCATACATATCCTGATGGACAATGATATTGATTATCACAAGTTATCATGAATATTTATTTACACATAAAAATTATGTACAGTATACAATGAGACGCTGATGTATAACAGAGAACACAAATAGAGAAAACGGCACGCTACAAAAAACAGCCCAAATTATATGTGTCATTTAGTCCATTAGGTTTGATCGACATACAAGAGATTACAAGTACAGGATAGGGCACAAACAACACCATTGGTCGTGCATGTAATATGTTCTCTAATAGAAAATGCCTTACCAGAAGAGTCTTCAAAAGAAGTCCTCTTAGTAAAAATTTTGCAAGCTGCACATATACCACATGGGTAGAATGCTGGGTAAAGACTCTTTTTTCTTGGAGGTTTGTGCGTAAAGTGGCTTTTTACCAGGATATTGACAATAGTGAAACATTTGCTCTAGCCACTTGAGGCTCTTTTTCCTCTGCAATTTTTGATATCTTGATCCAATAGCAGAATCTTCCAACGGTGGTCTAAGATGTCGTTCATTTCTGTCCAATGAACATGAGTAGTAATAAATCTAAGTTTAAAAAGATTCTAAAAGATTTTCCCTATTTGTTCAGAGAGTTACATTCTATGCTGTTTTGATTCATGAGTTTCTCCAAAGTGGAGCAATTCCTCCTCAGCCTAAGAAACTCTCCCTTGGGGAGGGCATTAACTGTTCTTCTAAGGTGGGCACTATCCGAATTTAGAAAGCTGTTAGTTGCCGTCTCTTTGTGGTAGAAATCAGTTTCAATTGGTATCCCTTTCTATGTTAATATCTAGAAAGGGAACCAAGGTCTTACTACAGGTCATTGTAAATTTTATATTCAAGTCATTTTCATTCAAGCAGGTGAGAAATTCTTCCAGCCTCTCCCTCAGCCCTTTCCACACAAAGACAACATTGTCTATGTAACATTTACAGGTAAAAATAAAATTAGTGTATTCCTGAAGATTTTCCCTGAAGAATTTCCACAGCATAGAGCAACCCCTTGAGAAAGCTGTCTGCAAAGTGCATGTTGTGGTCGCTTGCCTTTGTCCCTCATTATTCCTGCTGTAACATGCAACATTTGGGTAAGTAATGCTTAGTCATATAGTTATAATTTTACTCTATAGTCGCAATAACTTTCATGTGTATTAAGTAGAGAATACTTTCTGCTGTGGATTAATCCAACCTGGCCAGTATGGACAATAACTAAGTGGAGGATGAGGAGAACAGTGTAAACATAACTTCCGAGGTGTTCATTCCAGTTGCCGGAACAAGAACTCCACATTTTCATGCCCACACCACCATGCCCAGAATGTGGCCCCTCCAGAGCCCTTCCCATGCTCCTTCCTATACTGACAGCTATTATAGCTTTTTAAATGGTATAAAGAAGAAACGTTTCAGAAGAAAGGTCCTGACACATTTACACATGAAAGGACCACCTTCTATGGATGCCAATACATGGATCTGATAGTTGATTTAGTCGCAGTGAGATGAATGTGTAGGTTGTGGAATTACATAAATTACATAGCAACAGTATGATTACTGTGGTGTAAAGGTAATTCCTCATAATACATCCGACACACTTCAGGATCTAGGCAACCAAACTATGTCTCCAGACTCTTATCTTTTTGCTGACCTACACTGAAGATCAAAATTAGAGAACAATGTAAGATCACTTTGTAATGGATGCCATGCCACTAAAACTGTGTTACAAAGTAACCAAAGTATACCAAAAATAAAACCTTTATTTTACTAAAAATGTGATGATCATAATTAGACAACAGCAATGACTGTGGCACAGAGAATGATTATAACTAAATCTTCTGAAGGTTACAACAGACACCAATCAGTAGGAAGTGCACAGGCCTTTTCTTTGAATGACTTCAGCACATGTGCAGCCACAGGACGTCACTAGTCTCTCACACTGCTCTGGTGGGATTTTGGTCCAATCTTCTTCCAATCTCTTCTGTGACTGTTGTTGGTTTCTTGGCCATAACTAATCACCAAGGATTTTCCAGAGGTTTTCTATTGGGTTTAGATCAGGAATCTGGGCTGGCCATCTCATTGTTTCAAGGAATTGCTTTACCTGTTTTTCTGTGGACTGGGGGCAATGTCCTGCATGAAAATTGTAACCATGTGTTGTTGAAGAAAGTTTTGATACGCACTCGCATTCACTCTGCCATGTAGCTGTAGGAGAGCTCCAACTCCTGATGTAGAAACCATGACACTTCCCCTTGATGTCATCAGGGAGCGACGTTCCGTCGCCATGGTAGAGTTTGTATGAGACTTCAGGCATTGTAATTACTAAAGATCTGTTACAATGTACTGCTGGTAGCACAAAATGACACATCTGGATATGGAAAGTGGCGACATTATTTTTTTATACAAAAGTTAAAATAAAATAAAAATAAAACCTATGTAAATTTGGTTTCCCTGTAATCGCACCAAAGAATAATAAATAGGTGTCACTTGGAGCACACAGTGAAAGCTGTAGAAGCAAAAGCATAAAAATGGAGCAAAAGTGTTTTTTCGTCACTGTATTTGTAATTTTTTTTCCCACTTCCCAGTACAGGTAATATTGGACTAAATTACTGTGTTAACACTTTGTGATGGATAAGTCGGTTTTTGTTTCAGTTTGGGCACTCGGTTTCTAAAAGGTTTAGGTTTGCTCTAGTGCAATACAGGGTAGCAAAGGGGGACTTGTGGTTCATGAGTTCTGCAAATGTAGTGGTTCTAGGCAATTATTACCTTTTTAAGTGAACTAAGTATATATGAGGTAGATTAGCTTAGATTTCAAAGGAGGAAAATCCATAATTTTTTTTGCTACATCTCTGACCAGAACCAGTCAACTTACAAAACTCAGATAAATATGTAAAACTGTTCATTTTCAGAGACTGATGATATTAAGGCACGGAGCCTGGAGAGCAAAAATAGCTTCTTAACTTGATTTCTATAGTAAACCAGTGACAAAATGTACCGGTAATATGTTTATAAAGAACATTTCTTGTTTTCTATTGAAGGTTGGTTTGGTTCATAAATGAGGTAAGAGTTGAAGTCTGCTTGTGGTTTCACCTGTGATATGATGTATTACTGTCAGCAGGTATTGTCAGCGTAATATATGTAGCCAATGTTTCTTATTAACAAATACCAAATGCTTACATGCCTTTAAGAACATGTATCCATGCAACATAAATGCATACACTCAAAACATTAAGAAACAGTGACATAGAATGTGAAACATATTTTATCCAGATGTCTGTAAGGGAGGTTAACACAGGTCCACTGGCACCAGGACCCAGATCTTGGCTCTAAGACAAAAGAAATTCTGAAAAGAAATGCTATGCACAGAAAAAATTGGGAAAGACCATGTGATTGACTGTACCGTCCTCAAATGTTACTTACTGTAATACAGTTGTCTGTTAGGGTAAACATATCATTGATTTTTAGGTGTTGCAGAGAAGCACATCCATCAGCTATGTATTTGAAACCATCAACAGATATCTAAAGGGGAAAGAGACATAAACAGAGATCATTGCAGATGACTACACTAATCAGTGTACAGAAAATACAGTCAAACAAAAGCAGTAGCATGTTATTATTTTGCTAAAGGGATGTGTAGACACATTTAATTTTGACCAGATAACAACAGTTATCACTTTTTCAAATCCGTTTTAATTTTTTCAGTTTCCATTTTTGTTTTGTCCATGATTAAGATGGCTGCAAACTTGGCTGAACTCTAGGAACATCTTTAAGTGATATGCTTTACAGCAACCTCGTTGTCATAGACAGCAACAGTCTGGAGCCGAGTCATGTAGGTCTATACAGAGTTTACCAGGAAAGCTTTGCTTTATGGCATGATTTATTGTCAGTAGTGGGGGCAATTATGGTGTTGTCTATAGAGCAAAGCAAATCAAGAGAAAAATACATGTAAAAGTATATTTCCTTCACCATTGTTATATTAGCTACTGTGGGAGCACCACTGCAATATAATCTACATTATTGGCTACTGTTACTACATTGGCTACTTTGAAGGCTCCATTTACCATATATACTCCATTCTACAGGGGGCTAGCTATATACTACAGGGGTCTGGCCGGCTGGCTATATACTACAGGGGGCATTTTCATTATATACTGTTGGGGGCTGACTTACTATATACCGCGGGGGTCTGGCTGGCTATATACTACAGGGGGCTGACTGGCTATCTACTATACAGGGCTGGCTATATACTACTGGGGGCTTGCTGGCTATATACTGGGGTGGCAGTGACCAATGCAATTCCCACCATCGGCTTATACTCATGTAAATAGGTTTACCCAGTTTTTTGTTGTAAAGTTAGGTGCCGCAGCTTATACTCGGATCGGCCTATACGTGAGTATATAGGGTACTATACTGGCTACTGTAGGGGCACTGTTACTATATTGGCTTCAGTGGGGATTCTGTTACTTTATTGGCTGCTGTGGGGGCATTCTCTAAACTGGATGACACTTTTGTAGCATCAAAAGTAGCAGGTTTCTACTAATCCGTATCCAAATGAAGATGATGTGTCTTCTCGTCATACACAGTAAAATATCCAAATCACATCATACATAGCTTGTGTACATTCCAATATCGAGTCCATTAACTTACAAATAGTAATAAGTGGGAACATCCACAGCAGGAAACTATAAAGCTATAGATGAGATTGGTGAGATTGACAAGAGTGCATATTGATTAATAACTAAATAATCTGTGTAGATATGTAAAGAATTTGATTCATAGCTGGCATTGAAATTTTAGACTAGAATGCTATACATTTGAAAAAATGCTGATGACCTTGCTTTTCGTTAAATAATGATCCATCTATTATATTGTAATTGTTTAATGTAATTAAATGTATACTATACAACGGATTTATCACATGCAAAATAGATTACCTGTTAAAAATCTGAATCTCGCCCCTGCCTATACCAAAAAGGAAAGTCATAAAATAAAGCAACAAAATATAAAAAAAAAGGGGAAAACATAACCTGCACATCCAAATATGCCAAAATATAAGAAAACGATGGGTGTCTTTTACTAAGGGTCCGATTCGCGCATTTTTGTCGGGTTTCCCGTATTTTTCCGATGTGCACCGTTTTCCCCTGAATTGCCCCGGGATTTTGGCACACACGATCGGATTGTGGCGCATCGGCGCCGGCTTTCACGCAATGGAAATCCAGATGAAAGTGCATATACACCTTATACCCTGATAATTGTCACCCCACAAAACTAGATGAATAATACAGTGTCTGCTAATAGAGGCCCCGCCCACACCCTAGGATTTTGCACTGAGCAGCCAGAAGAGTGATAGGACCTAAAACAGCAATAACACTAAGTAAAATTATAAAGTAAGGGGTTAAAATTATCTTTATTGTGTTAACATCACTAGGGGATTGAAATGTGAGAATTTTCTTTTGTGGGAAAACCCATTTAAGGAAAAAGCTGGGGGGGGGGGGCATGTTCTATAAACAACACAAGGCCTGTGTACTATTTGACACTACAATTTCCTAAAAAGACAAAAGATAAAATGCTTATCGACAATAACAATATTTTAAGCAAAATGAAGAAACTACACTGAAAGCTCTAGGTTTGGCAATTACAACAAAATAAGTCTTGCTAAATTAGTCTTTCCTCTGTTACTAGGATTGGTGAATTGGAGTATTTCAAAATTCAACAATAAACAAATATTTGGCCAGATGCAGGAATAATTTGTTACAAAGTAATTGAAAACAGATCCCTTTTTCATCCACTGCAAACCACAGAAAAGCAGAGTAAACTTTGCAGCATGTTTATCTAAAAACATTAAGGGATTAGTTTTAAACTTCAAGTAAATAAATTGGTTTAGGCCTTGTGCTAGTAATTGTTTCTACAAAGTCATTGTTTCATAAAACAAAAAAAAACAAAAAAAACATGGGGTTTCTGGTACCGTATTGAACACCTTACTGCATGTGTGTGGCCTCGTACTTCTTTTGCTAATGCAGAAATTATAAAATGCATACATTCATGACAAGTGAAAAGTTCTATGAAAAGTTGGAAATAGTCAAAATGAATGAAAAGTATTTTCAAGGGGTTGTCTGTTCCTTTATATGACAGGTGCTGCAGCATTTAGCTGTTCTCTACAAGTGCAGGTACATGCGCTGCAGGCAAATTGTAAGGGACAGATATTGCAAAGCTGCTTTTGCTGAACATATTGGGGCTCATTTACTAAGGGTTGCGCTGCGCACTTTTGTCAGATTGTGCACCTTTTTGGGGCTAAAACTGCTGGCACAGGTATTTAGTGTGTGCTCTGGGACTGTGGCGCATGCGACCCTTTTTGTGGCGCAGCTGCACTGGTCTTTATACGACACAAATTAGGGGGCGTGCTGTCGGACAGTCCGACTGATGTAACTTTTAAATTGTATTGCACACCCCATGTTAAAGATGCACCACAAAAAAGATGGACCTGAGCGGGGAAGCGACACTTTCAGGCGCACGATCCTAGTGAATGGCCGCACACTGCATTATAGACAGACAATGCCCTTTCAGTGAGCTCCGGTGACCCGGTGAGTAAATGTGCCCCATTGGGTTGAATATATTAAGAAATCATACTTCTTAATGTAATTTATTACATCTGTATGTGACATTAGCCCTGGAAAATAATCAATATCAATATGTTAAAAAAAAAAATAAAAATTCCCACCGCCGGCACTACAACGTTCTGGCCTTTTAGTAAATACAGATCCAAACTGGAAATGGTAGAGTGTTTTGCTCTAGTCTCTTCTGGAATTCTCTGGGACTAGAGTAAATGTGGTAAGCAGGCGTTTACGCCCCGGCCCGCCCATAGTGGTGTGTTGGTCATAGAAAGTCATAATAAATCTGAGCCATTGTTAGGGCTAAGACCATGCCCTTATAGTCCTAATGTTCAAGAAAATGTTTGCAGTTCTGTTCTGCTCTTCTTTAAATGATGATACCTTTGGAAGAGCTTTACATATCACATAACAATTTGTACTTTTTCATGATTTACTCCTTAATGACCAGGCCTCAAGAGGTTTTAATTGCCGGGACATTTTTTAGCAAATTTTGTGTATGTATTTGTTTAAGGGCTATAACTTCTTTTTTTGCATGCTACCTTAAACATTTTTGTGTTATTTATTGTGACACATAGGGAAAGTTAAAAACTAACAAATGTTAAAGGGGTATTCTCATCAGGGCATTTACATTTAATTAAATTCATTTACCATACGTAAACATTTCTTCAATTGGATGTTAATAAAAAAAAATGTTCCTGTGTGAAGATAATTTTCTATAAATGTAGTGATATGGTCCCTTAGAAACCAGATAGCTTCCTCGGATACGACCACGTCACACTCTGGCAGCGGTGGCCAGACATGCGCTATTGAGCCCTGCCGGACCACCAGGATTCAGCAATCATTACTACAGGACGGCTGTGGGACATGCAGTAACTCCTGGACATTTCATATACAAAAACTTTTTGTTTCTTTGTGCAATCTCTCCAGTAGAGGTGGTCGTATCCGAGGAAGCTATCTCGTTTCTAAGGGACCAAATGACTACATTTACGAGAAATTTCACACAGGAACATTTTTTTTTAATAACATCTAATTGAAGAAATGTTTATATATGGCAGATTAATGAAACTGAATGTGAGTGCCCAGATGAGAATACCCCTTTAAAGAATTTTTTTTTCATTTTTAGTTTTGAAATGGGGGTCCTCTTAGGGTGCTTTGGTTCCTCTTCGGGTCCCCTCGCGAAGCCGGCAGTGGCGCACAAACAATGACGTTGGCAAGCGATGCCGGCGGAGGCGCACTAACAATGACGTCGGCAAGCAGCTGACGGCATTGTGTGTGCCAGAAAGGGAGCCGAACGACCCAAAGAGGAACCAGAGCACCCAAGAGCAAGAAGAGGACCTGCAGGTGGCATCAGAAAGGTGAGTATAGTGTGATTATTTTTTTTTTATTAAAGGCTTGGCATGCTCTGGGCAGACTATATACTGGGGGGGATGGGCTGGCTATATACAGCAGGGGCTGGCAAGCTATATAGAGGGGGGATGGGCTGGCTATATACTACAGGGACTGGCAGGCTATATACTGGGGAGGCTGGCTGGCTATATACTGCAGGGCCTGGCAGGCTACTGGCTATATACTGTAGGGGGCAGGCGCTGGCAGGCTATATATGGGGGATATGGGCTGGTCAGCTTTATACTGGCTGGAGGCTGTGACCAATGCATTTCCCACCCTAGGCTTATACTCGAGTCAATAGGTTTACCTTAGCCAAAATACCTTTATGCTGTGCTGCTGCTAGAGGGGGCACAGTTCAAATTGCTATATATCTTCTGTAGTATAGTACCTAGAAACACAGAAGTATCTTTAAAGTCACAGGCAGGAGGGAACAGTATATAAAAATAGCATTTCTCGCTGCAAATTTAACAATGGATATCTCTGGTTCTGTGGCACCTAGAAACACAATCCTAAAGCAATGTTGAAGAAGCGATTCTCTTTGGTTCAGAAGATAGATCTTTTTAAAGTGGGTCACTGCCATGACGTCTATACACTTATTGGGGAATATTTATCAGGGCCTCTACGCCAGGTCATAGCTTATTGCTAGCATTTGCGATTATTTACCCTAATCCGCTACCTTCACACCAGTGGGGCATGAAAGGATGTGAAGGGGGTGGGCGTGGTTCACTTGATAAGTTGCCGGACGCGGTTATTTCTACGTCAGGCCCTGCCGGATAGATAGAATAAATAAATAGATAGAATAAACGTTGTGCAGGACCCTGCCCGATACATCAAGAGGCCTCTTGATGTATAGCGCTGCGAAATTGCAGCGGCGGGGCTATCATATGCCAGTGCATGAGTACGATAAATATCCCCCATTAACTGCATGGGGTATGTGTAAATAGGATGAATATAGCCATATGGCAGTTGGTTACATTTCATAACTATAGTGTATCAGCACACTATGTAAGCACCATGTAAACAATACTCTGTATTGCTGCTTTGTGACAAAAGCATGAATTATTATTCGGATATGAGCTAATATACACAGCAGAGACGTCGTCTCAGAAAATTTGTTCTACCAAGAAGTAGTAGCCAGCATTCAAGAGAAACATTGCTTATTGTGTGGAACATATAACTACACTGCTCATAAAAATAAAGGGAAGACAAAAATACCATATCACAATGAATGAAATTTACAGTTGCAATTCTCTATTTATTACATAACGGGATGCACTGAGAACAATAAATAAAAAAAACAATCAAAAATTAAAACAAAATTAATATCCCATGGAGGTCTGGATCTGGAATAATATTCAAATCAACATTTCAGGCTGATTTAACTTCAGTGGAAATGCCGCAAGAAAGCAAATCAGGCTCAGTAGTGCATGTGGCCTCCATGTGCCTCTATGACCTCCCTAAAATGCCTAGGGATGTTTCAGATCAGGCAGTGACTGTTCTCCTAAGGCAGTGATGGCGAACCTTTTAGAGACCGAGTGCCCAAACTACAACAAAGACCCACTTATTTATGGCAAAGTGCCAACACAGAAATTTAATTTGTGATTTATACTCCCTTCTCTGTCACAGTTTTCAATGATACCAGCCCCTGAGGACACCAATAAAGCATTAAATAGTCCCAGGTAGAGCTGTCACTTTAAAATACCTCTGTGCACAGCAAGTCCTGGGCTGTTTGGGACTGCAGGAAGATACCTGGAGTCATCTCTGGTTAGGTTAGCCATCACTGTCCTAAGGGATCTCCTCCCAGACCTGGATTATAGCACCATTCAACTTGTGTACAATCTGTGGTACAACGTGGTGGTGAATGGAATAAGACATAGTGGGGCATATTTACTCACCCAGCCCATTCGCAATCCAGCGGCGCTTTCTCTGGGGTGTATTCGGGTCCGGCCGGGATTTATTAAGAGCATCGGAACGCACTGGAATACACCGAGCCAGGCTGAGTGAAGGTAAGTGCAATTTTCGCAACACATTTTTTTTTGCGGCGGTTTTTCCGAATCGCCCGCGAAACGTTGCAGGTGCCGGTGGAGTCACGCGCCTGCGCAGTGACTCTGCGAGTGTTGATAGTATCACGCGCATGCGCAGTGACTACAAGGACGCCGGAAGCGCAATGCGCATGCACTGTAACCTGAACATGCCGGCAGTGACACGCGCATGTGCGGTACACAAGTCGGACATTACGCTGGAAGCTGTAACCCAGGAAACACAGTTATGTATATGCCGGTGATCATCCGGACCATGTTGGTGCATGCGGAACAAAAAACGCATCATATTAAAAATAGATTAATGGATACTTGGATGTATAAAATAAATAAATACATAAATGAATATATATATACATGAAATGTAAAGCCACGTGATAGTGTATATACCAATTTAAAACCAGTCAACCTATTCCATAAAGGACATAGTGAATATGGGGAATTTAGAAGGAGATCAAAGGGAGATTAAAAGGAACAGTTTTGTTAATAGAGGGTACACGTGGAAGGGGATAACCGATGGACTGATTAAAATACATTCTCCAGGCTCTCATTTAGGCCTAAGGGGGTCAGACACTGAAGTTTAAAAATCCAAAACATTTCTCTCCTTTTTAGGTGGGTAAACCTCTGTGGTGTTGAAGGAGGAATGTGTTCTATTGGTAAAATATTAAAATCTTTCATGTTGCAGTTATAATGGGTCGCCACATGGCGAGAGACACTGTGTAAGGCATACCCATTTTCTATATTGTGCCTATGTTTGTTTAGTCTCTCGCGGAATGGTAGATGAAGCGATGAATAACCAACTATCTTTCTTTTTTACGAAAGTTATAGGAATAACCGGTGCAAATGTTTTGACTCGATTAGACACAGACAAAATACATTTATGTCCCATACAACGAGAGAATCTTTCCCGTTAAGAAGTTTTATGAACTGCAGCTTCAAGTATATGATATACCTGATCGAGTGCAAATGCAAATTACAGTACATTGCCCGCACAATTCTACCACTCCGCGAGAGACTAAACAAACAGGCACAATATAGAAAACGGGTATGCCTTACACAGTGGGGCAGATTTACTCACCCGGATTCGGGTCTTCCGGCGATTCACTAAGGCAGTTCCTCCGACGTCCACCAGGTGTCGCTGCTGTGCTGAAGTCCGCCGAGGTCTGCCGGAGTGCACGATCCATTGCGGGGTGAAGGTAAGTGCGAGTCCAGCGACACTTTTCTTTTTTAAATGTGAATCCGAATTTTTTCTCCGAATCCATCGGGTTTTCGTAAGACCATGCCCCCGATTTCCGTTGCGTGCATGCCGGCGCCGATGAGCCACAATCCGATCGCGTGCGCCGAAATCCCGGGGCAATACAGGGAAAATCGGCGCAAAACGGAAAAATTTGGTTAACCCGTTGCAAAAACGCGAATCGGGCCCTTAGTAAATGACCCCCAGTGTCTCTCGCCATGCGACGACCCATCATAGCTGCAACAATAGAACACATTCCTCCTTCAACACCAAAAAGGTTTACCCACCTAAAAAGGAGAGAAATGTTTTGGATTTTTAAACTTCAGTGTCTGACACCCTTAGGCCTAAATGAGAGTCTGGACAATGTATTTTAATCAGTCCATCGGTAACAATCTCATCCCAGTACCTAATGACTGTCAGGGTACCTCTGGCTAGCAAATGGAGGACTGTGCGGCCCTCCAAAGGAATGCCTCCCATTACTGACCCACTACCAAACTTGTCATGCCGGAGGATGTTGCAGGCAGCTTCTCCATGGCTACTCCTGACCCCAATCATGTGCTGAGTGTGTACCTGCTCTAAACCGTGATGAGCACAGGGTGTCAATATCGAATCTTACAATTTTGGTATTCTCTGGCAAATGGCAATTGCCCAACATTTAGATATTGGGCCCTAATACCACTCATTTTGACATTTTGAGCATACACATAGATGTGACCTGCTTTAGGTAGTTTTGTAGGGTTCTGGCACTGTTTCCCCTGTTCCTCCTTGCACAGAGGACCTGCTGAAGGGTTGTGGCCCTCAAACGGACCCCTCGAGATGCTCGGTAAAGACTGCTTAGCAGTTAAAACATGATTGGAAAATAAAGAACCAAACAGTCAATCTACTCTTGAGCAGTACTGCAGTCATTCACTACATATATCACATTTCCCACAAATTTGATAGAGTTAGCACAGCTATTTCAGTTCTATTCTGACACTTTTTTGAACAATCTAATCCACCGGGTCACTGGAACTGGTCAACAATTCTTGCAAATGTGGTGAAAATGAACTAAATAAGTCACAAAACCTTAAAGTTACAATTTGGCGTGCAGAGTCAATGTGTGGTCTGTCTTCTCAAATAGACTGTCAATAAAAAAAATGCACAAAACTAGTAAGTGGGCCAGCTAAGGGCCTTTCACACGAGCGTTGTAGAGTCTCATTAGAGTCTGATCAGGATTTGGTCAGTTAAAGACTGCCCCTGAATGGGCCAGTGTTCGAGGTAAGCCCTGCACGTCAGAAACACAAGTTTTAAAAACACTCAGGGGTGGTGTTCTGGAAAGGAAAAACTTCACCTGTCCACAAATGTTCTTGGTGGAAGAGTCCACCAGAGATAGGAAGCATCTTCACACATTACTGTGGAGTATTCTAATTCTAAAGTAAGGCTAAATTTAAAGGGCTCATGGGTGTTTCTTATTTCTTGTCACTGCCTTGCAATGTTAACATCTGTATTCAGTCATTGCAGTGTTGACCAGGGAAATCATGAAACAACATAGATATCAGTGATGATGTCAGGAAATGAGTAGCCAAGCAAAATATCGCAATGTGCATAGTTCTTATTTATCACCTACAATCTCAATTTTGAGGGAAGGCATTTGAAGATTTACACTTAGCAGGCTAAATACATAGCTAGTATTATCACATTTTGAGTGACAAAACTGAATCGCATTTCATGGCATAGCATAACATTGGGTGGTTTCTATATTAGACACAAATTCATGCAACTCGTTAGACATTATTAATTATATGGTGAGCATGATATTATGTTAGAAAAAAAGAAAACTTGCACATTGTTGTGTCTGCTATTGCAGCTCATCCCTGCTGTTTCTTGTCAGTTTAGTGTATCCTTTCAGTAATCATTCCTTTTAATACATTCCTTTCTTGCTCGGGTGGTTCTGTTCTAGAAATTGGAGTTCTTCACACTGAGTAATATTGGAAATAAATATTTCTCTTTCTGAAAGATATCTTGAACTCATCTAAAATGTGTCTAGCTAAAGTACATTACAATTCATTATTTTTGGTACCACTAAAAGGTAAATTTATCATAAGTAAAAATAAATAATAATGTGAAGCTCCATACACATGTGCCAATATTGTATTTAAATTGTCTCCATATCCATTTTTTTTAGTATTTTGTCATCTTTATGTGTTGTTCACCTCAGAACCCCTTGCGACAATCTCATATCTGCATTCTCGATTATAGAGTAGAACAGTCAGAACATGTGAATACAGTTAGTCATGCATTAGAGATAGACTGACTTATAGTTCATGCTCCATGATCTTAGACACAGAGCTATAAGCTAAAATAATTATTCATACATAATACAAGTACCAAATGCATTCTGGTTGTCATTTGTGGCTTGATCAAAGCTTTCATTAATGGGATACAAATCAGATGAATTTATAGATATCTGCCACTGATTGGCACCTGACCCATGCTCACTCATATCACAAAAAGTTCCCCAACATATGGTGTACAATGTACCTTTTGGCCAAACAAAATCTGTGATGCAAAACTTACTTACCTTAGGGTGTTGATGTACCTAAACTGTGTATTGAAGGGGTTTTCAAAATGAAAAAATCTGCAGGTGAGCAGATACAATTATACAATAATGACAAAAATGTAACCCTCAGTTAGGGCTTATTCCTTCTCCAGGGTTTTTGTTGCCCGGGTTGGACTTGATGGACTGATGCCTTTTTCTAACATTATTTAGTAAGATTTACTATGTCCAACCATCACGGACTTCAGCACATGGCTTTTATAAACATTACTGGCCCAGTGGTCATGTGAGCAACTATTATCATGTCATCACTACTGGGACCAGGACTGGCAGTGCTGGAATGAACAGAACTTTAGAAGGGAATTAATGGATTTTTTTTATCATTTACACATATCTGAAAACCCCTTTAAGTTAAACAACAACTAATATATGTGTGTGTGTGTGTTAATAGTGAACATATTAAGAAAGTGTATCCGCCTCTTTAATCATATCATTTTTTACACACCCTATCATGGAGCAGAGCAGGGTATTTTAATAGTATCTGTTCTCTCATTGTTGCTTGGGTTTTTCATGTGTTTGTATGGATCTGACCTTACAATTTATCACAGCTTGACCACTTTGAAACTGGCTTTGCTTTTGTTTAACCCTCTGCTAACAGATTTGTGTTTTCTGCTAGTGGCGGGTTTTGCCTTCTGCAACTGTTCCTGGTTATTCTTATGTTTTTTCAGTTTAGACTTGTTTCTCTCCTGTTTCTCTTCTTTTACATATAAATTGACAGAATGGTATTGGTTACTGCATAGACTGTTCTACAACTCAACAAAGATTCAAAAATTTCATTGATGGGTATTTTTTTTTTCATTATAGTTTTTAAAAAGGGATCAGAAAGTCGCAATGGGTTTTACACATGCTGTAAATTTGGCCTGAAGTTCACAGTCTAGAATTTTGTCATATCTAAATTAGGGTCTTTTCAAAACCTCAACAACCACAACTAAATCTTTAATCACATTTCTACCATGTTAGTGGGAACTTTGTTGTTGCTACGTGTAATGTCCTGCTGGCCAATTTGCTTGTGATGTAAAATAACTCATAAGGCCATTCAAAGTTCATTGCTGAAATATCCTCCAGCCAGAGCCATCATCGGGAGGGGATTGATACTGGGACTCTAGTCATGGCCTGGCCAGAAGAGGGAACCTTGCCCCTGATCAGTGGCGGATTAAGTGTCCCATGGGCCATGGGCTGTTCACACGACTAGGGCCCCCCAGCGTCCACACCAAAATGTGCCTGGATATTAGGACTAGTACTAGTCTATATCCTTAATCTTCTACTGTTCATAAAAGTAATTAATGATGAACCTCAACTGCAACTACATGAAACCTTCCACCCTCATGCAAGAAAATTGCAACACAAGACAGTGTAGGAGATGTGGACTCTGGCTGGCCCAGCCTCTGTGCACCCTGCAGCTGAACTCCCCCACCCTCAGGATCATGCCCTGAGGCCTAAGTTCCTCTGCCTGATGAAACCACGGGAGACCATACTTTTTTCCAGGGAGCGAGTCGTGTACACTCCTTGCCATGGTCCCTTGGGAAAAAAATGGTCGCCTCACAAACACCCCATATCTAACCCCAACCCATATGTTGGGGTTGAAGACACAATCATTTTTTTACTGGAGCGAACATACTCATATCTTGAGGTGTGGTGCAGTAGTTCGGATTATGTTTTTATATTTTTCAAGTGCTTTTAACTCAGTTCAGCCAGCTATTTTATCCACAAAGTTGGAAGTGAAGGAGGTAGAGAGGTCTTATTAAATGGATTAGGTATTACATGACCCTTCGACCACAGTGTGTATGCATAGGAGGTCACATTTCCCCTCAAGGAACGGTTTTATCTCAATTCTTATTTTCACTGTACTCTTCTGATTTTACCTATGATTCAGGGAACTGTCATTTGCAGTGTTTTTCTGATGATACAGTGGTAATTAGAAATGTTGCAGGTGATGGAGGGAAGGGATATGAGAGTGCTATTGAGGCCTTTGTGGCTTGGAGTGCAACAAATAAATTAATTTTAAATGTAAATAAGACTAAGGAGATGAATTTGAGTTTTCGCAAATGTATAACTTGTCTTAAACTGACTGTACTCCAGGGGCGTGAAGTAGAAGAGGTAGTTGCTTACAAATATCTGGGTGTTGATCTACATAAGAATTTTAACTGGAAAGTGAATTCTGATGTACAAAAAGTGTGTTGTACAAAAAGGGTCTCTCTAGGCTGTTTTTCCTACATAAATTGCGATCATTAGATTTCTGAAATAAATTACTCCATATGTTTTATGATATTATGATATCTGGATCTTGTTTTTATTGTGTGGCCTGCTTCGGATCAGGAATGTGTGCAAGAGACATTAATAGGATGTATAAAGTGATTAAAAGGGCTAGTGAAGTAATTGGGGGTAAGCTGGAATGTTTTAGAGCTGTTGTAGAAGGTAGAATTAAGGGGAAATTTAAAAGTAGAAAAAGTAATCCTTATTACTCTCTATTTCCGCTAAGAAAAGTGATTTTAGTGCAGGATTCATTCAGATGAAGATCTGCGAAGAACACTATAGAACACTTCATACCTTTTGCAATCACATTGTATAACAAAGAGCTTGCAGGTGTCTACTGATTCTGGGTAGACGAGGGTTTTGTGTGTTCATTGTTTTTTGCATTATGTAAATAGTACAAAACGTGTTTGTGTGTTATATTGTCATGTGTTTTTATTTCTGGTGTTTTTCACCACTGAGCTTGCTTATAATTAAAGAAAGTTTGTATCTATCTATATCTATCTAATGTGCCATTTCCAATAGAACCCCCTTGTTTTTTCTGTTGTCTGTCTATATAAGGATGACCTACAGAATAGGAGACACTATAACACCCCTTTTTCTATAGCCCCCACACACTTATAATGTCCCCTTGTCTTTGGCCTTTACACTGAGGAAAATAGAAATTTCATACAGTAAATATTTGTGTATAAGCCAAGACTCCTAATTTTACCACAAAAAAAAGAAGGTAAAACTTATTGACTCGAGTATAAGCCCTGAGACGGGAGGGGATGCAATAGCACCTCATTAAAGGGATTTTCCCACGAAAGAAAATCTAAATCTAAAATCTAAATCCCCTAGTGATGTTTACACAAAAAAGTTCATTTTTAATCCTACTTTACAATTTTACTCAGTTTTAGCTCCTATCACTCAGTGATGGTCAGTGTAAGATACCAAGGTGTGGGCGGGAAGCTCACGCTCTCTAAGCAGACATGATCCATGATCCAAACCAATTGTCACAGACATGTAACATGTATAGGATAACTGACACACAAGTGTCCCTCCTATAACTTCAAATGACCAACTCTATACATAGAAATACAAAACCAGTGAACAAAGAGTATTTGCTCTCTGGTTTTGTATGATCCATGATCCATCTAGTTCTGTGAGCTGACAGTGTGGCTAGATTACCAAGGTACAAGGTTTATATACACTTTCATTTACCTTCTGAACAGTGTTCTAGTATCTGACACTGGAAAGAGACACATAGAAAGAGAAATGAGACATATCAGAGAGGAGATGATGAGATGCATTTGATGCATATTACACACTGTCAGCACTGCTACATATATGTTCTCACTATGAGATCTCCTGTGCCTCCCTCCCAAGATAAAGAACTTATCTGCCTGTAACTTGCAGCCTCTCTCTCCTCATGATGTGTTGTTTGCTGGTAGGAAGTGAGTGTCTGTGTGCTCTGTCCTGGACTGCAGGGGGGCAGGGAGCAGAGAGGAAGAAACTCCGTTCCACGGCCAGCCAAGATAGCTTCAGAAGTCAGAAGTTACAGGGTCGTTTCTAGGGGCAACTGAATTTGTGTACACAGGTTGGAATATAGACAGGTTGGAATGATATCTGAAAAATGCTGTATTTTTGGTAATAACAGTGAATTAGAGAATGTGCTATTTTGTTATCCCAAGTACATTTAAGAAACTTATCTTCATGTGAATACTCCTTTAATGAAATGTCCACAGCAGGGACCCCCATTTAATGAAATGTCCATAGCAGGGACCCTCCTTTAATGAAATGTCCACAGCAGAGCCCCCCTTTAATGAAATCTTCACAGCAGGATAGCCCTTTACATAAGTGTCCACAGCAGGGATTTCCCCCTCCCCCATTAGTGAATTGTCCAAATTAGAGCCTGCGCAACATCATAGTGTATGCACCCAGGCAGCAAGAGGAGAATACGGAGCTAGGGTGAAGAAACCGAAGGTGAGTATACATTTTTTTTACCTCAAAGATATATTGCTGGGTTTGGGTGGGAATCCAAAGGTCCCGGTCGCTTGCCCATACCACTTATATGACTTTTGGTGAATATGGCTACTGGGTGAACTGTGACTGGGCTACTGTGTGGGGCTCTGGGACTACGGGCAACTGTGAGAATGGGCAACTTTTTGGGGCACTGTGACTATGGGCTGCTGTGGGCACGCTGAAACAAGGCATTTTGAAGCCCTAGGCATACATGACCATGGTGCCACAGATTCCTCAATATAATTGGGCACCAAGACACACAGACCTCAAGCAACAGACCACAGTTCCGTTGTTTGCAGCCTGTGATATGCACACATTCATGTACAGGAGGCCTAAAGGTAAAACGGAGCAAAACGCATATGGTAACAACCATAAAGTTTCTCAATAGTGTTATGACCTTAAAGGGGCAGTCTTTATATTATATACATTATATTAGACACATCCTCCATCGAGGCCTAGCCTTTTCTTGTGAGCCTGGAGGCAGCCAGGACCCAGAATACCGGAGTGGCTCCAGCAGATGGTGTGTGCAAGAAATAAGGAGGTAGAGTATTGGTTTCTCCCTGGGGCAACCCCTGAGTGTCTGTAGGATGAGTCCCTGGGTAATGAATGGGGATACCCGTGGTGGTAAGCAAATCAACTTATAGTTCTTTATTGAACCTAAAACAGCAGGCAACGGCCAAACATGTTTGACATCGGATTCTGGTTAGTAGAGTGTTCATGAAGAGCAGCCTGCAGGAATGGTGCACCAGCCTGATATTAGATGCAGGCTGGGATAGTTGAGGTGGAGTTGTGTCCAAATTGTGAAAGCTGCAGCTCTGGGGTTAGAGTCTCCTGACTCAGAACCCAGGATTAATATCTGAAAGTGTGCTGAGCACAGTGTCTCTCTCTTCACTCTGACTCTGCAGTCTGGACCCTAAGACTGACAGACCATGTGCTCCCCTGCACATGGGTTTTACACTCCCGCTGGTCACCTCTCCAATCACACTCAAGCTAACAATACAGCCACATAATTGGATAATTACTTACACCAATTTAACTGTTGCCTTTCCAGGCAGAATCTACAGCTGCAATTTACATTAAGTTCTCCTAGCATTATCTTCTGGGTGAGTTGGGCAGGCTCATCAGATAGATCCTGACACGGAGAGGGCGCTATTCGCAACTACCACCTTGCTATGTTGGCAGGGGTTTTGCATATATATGAATCTACAGTGACTCTAGAGGAGAATAAAAAAAAATAATAATAAGCTATTGTCACCACTGGTTGCTGTTTTGCAAATACAGAAGTCTGTATAAAGTGTAAAGGAAAGATGTATACTATACATAATCTTGTATACATTAATCTTGCTGCTCTCATTGCTGCACTGTATTGATGGAGCAGGTAGGATACCATATGACATTTGCACAGATGTGTATGTGCACCTAGTGTGTTGTGGAATAGCAGAGAGCTAACTGTGTCATGGTGTGCAGTATGCAGCATGGATCTCATCATCTCATCTCTGATCTTTCTCTTTCTATGTGTCAGATACTAGTACAATGTTCAGAAGCTAAATGAAAGTGTATATACACAGGTACCCTGATAATCTAACCACACTGATGGGAGCTAAAACAGCAATAATACTGAGTAAAAAATACAGCAATAACAGCTATGTGCTGCACACCTCTCTCATGGAGCTGCAAACAGTCAAGGGTTGATCCAGTGAACCCAAATTGTAAAACATAGAAAATGAGTTCTGACCGGAGCTCCCGATTCCCTTGCTTCCGTGTGTCTTTCTCTTCCAATATGTCAAAATAGAGCAGTTCACACTCCTCCAGCACAAATTCCTGAATCCTCCGATAAGAATATACCGCTATTCAGACCAACACTCCTGCGTTTTTCTTGTGACCTCCTCCGTATGCAACATATGTTGCGGTAGATCGCTGGAAGAAATTCACCCGCAGATAGCGTAGTACAGTTTACACTCAGGTTTTATTTAGATTAAAAACATACTCACAAAAGAGCGATAAAAATGTGCATATAAAACTCCAATATGGGACGCCAGCTGCACGTTCTCGCCCGACCCCGGGTTTCGCCCGGTTTGGCTTTTTCTGGGGCGTTGCTAGCGTCCAGTCCCAATTACTCTTTAAACCCAACATATACTCTAATAGTTCAACTAGAGAAACATTTATAAATATATATTTACAACTTATTCGTTCCTATACATATTTACTTTCACTGTAATTTTTTGTACATTACTCTTTATAAAAGCAATTCCTCAACCATACAATGTTTATCCACTCTATTCATTTTATTCATAGACCACAATGCACCATTTTCCATATTAGCCAATCCTAATCTATGGTAGGGAATTCACACCATCCAATCCCCAGCCCCACAGGTGACACACCTATTGTCTTACTTGTCTACGACACCTACAGCGCCTAAATTTCCAACTTATAATTTGGGACTTGGTACCTGTGTATCAATCCGACAGGGAGTCCTATTTTATTTGCATCATATTTTATCGTTATAAAAATGTAATTAGAAGGATGTATATATCCAAATTTTATTGCACCCATACAATAGTACATCTTATCCTGTTGAGCTTTCCTCTCTCCCTAATGTACAGGGGTAGAGAATACAGCTCCACCGCACTGCCATAGGTTAATTCTATTGGGCCTTCATCTCTCCCCCAAAAAGAACCTGTAAAACGGCTACTGGAAGACGGTAAAATCAACCCCCCATTTATCACCAGCTATTCTAAAGAAGCACTGAGGGTTAAGTCTATGTTACAGAAATATTGGCATATAATAAAGAGTGACCCAGTGATAGGGGCACATCTTTCAGAAAGACCACGGACGGTATTCCGTAAAGCTCCTTCATTAAAGGATATGTTAACCAATAGTTATATAAGGAACGAAAAAGATACATTTAATAATTCGGTAAACAATTTCTTTGTGCACTGTGGTAGGTGTAAGGCATGTAAGGAAACAAGATCGCACATTAGAACACAGGGAGACACTCCTAAGGTGAATGGATGTGAAATCACACTGAAAAGCAACATGAATTGCGATACAACCAATGTAGTGTACCTGATGGTTTGTCCGTGCAATAAAGGTTATGTAGGGAGAACAGGTCGCAAGTTAAAAACAAGAATTGCGGAACATTGCCGCAATATAAGAAAAGGGGTGAGTAGTCACAGTGTGTCTGCACATTTTAAGAGAGTACACAATTCAAACCCGAACGGGATGCATTTTTGGGCAATAGAGAAAATTAAAGCACATTGGCGAGGGGAACATATTAATATCAAGCTAAGTAGAAGGGAGGGTTTCTGGATACACAAATTGGGAACACTTACACCAGGGGGGTTGAATATAGACTTTGAACTTAAATGTTTTTTAAAGGAAGGTTGACATTGTCCACTGACAAGTTTGGAGATAATAGGATTGTCAATGTTCTGTATGTTTCCATGTTCTTCAGAGGTGTACATGGGGTTGGCATTTTGACAGTGCAGTGGAGCTGTGTTCTCTGCCCCTGTGTATTGGGGAGAGATGAAGGCCCAATAGAATTAACCTATGGCAGTGCGGTGGAGCTGTATTCTCTACCCCTGTACATTAGGGAGAGAGGAAAGCTCAACAGGATTAGATGTACTATTGTATGGGTGCAATAAAATTTGGATATATACATCCTTCTAATTACATTTTTATAACGATAAAATATGATGCAAATAAAATAGGACTCCCTGTCAGATTGATACACAGGTACCAAGTCCCAAATTATAAGTTGGAAATTTAGGCGCTGTAGGTGTCGTAGACAAGTAAGACAATAGGTGTGTCACCTGCGGGGCTGGGGATTGGATGGTGTGAATTCCCTACCATAGATTAGGATTGGCTAATATGGAAAATGGTGCATTGTGGTCTATGAATAAAATGAATAGAGTGGATAAACAAGGTATGGTTGAGGAATTGCTTTTATAAAGAGTAATGTACAAAAAATTACAGTAAAAGTAAATATGTATAGGAACGAATATGTTGTAAATATATATTTATAAATGTTTCTCAGTGTAAGTTGAACTGTTAGAGTATATGTTGGGTTTAAAGAGTAATTGGGACTGGACGCTAGCAACTCCCCAGAAGAAACCAAACCGGGCGAAACCCAGGGTCGGGCGAGAACGTGCAGCTGGCGTCCCATATTGGAGTTTTATATGCGCATTTTTATCGCTCTTTTGTGAGTATGTTTTTAATCTAAATAAATCCTGAGTGTAAACTGTACTACGCTATCTGCGGGTGAATTTCTTCCAGCGATCTACCGCAACATATGTTGCATATGGAGGAGGTCACAAGAAAAACGCAGGAGTGTTGGTCTGAATAGCAGTATATTCTTATCGGAGGATTCAGGAATTTGTGCTGGAGGAGTGTGAACTGCTCTATTTTGACATATTGGAAGAGAAAGACACACGGAAGCAAGGGAATCGGGAGCTCCGGTCAGAACTCATTTTCAATACTGAGTAAAATTGTGAAGTAAAGGGTTAAAAATTATCTATATTGTGTGAACATCACTAGGGGATTGAAATTTGTGAATTTTCTTTCATGGGAAAACCCCTTTAAACTAGCCATTGCCCCGGGCAACTGGACCTCAAAGCTAGCCCTATTTATTCTGGTTTACCCTACACTAGACATTATCCAGGCAATAATAAATTGGGCTATTTCTATAGTCACCAACGTTTTTATATAAAAGGAAAGAACAGCCTCTTTGAATTCTATGGTTTTACATATCAGAACATAAATAAACAAAAAAACATCTGCTCCTCAGAAGTTCTAAAATAAACTTTAGATGAACAATAACACATGATGAATTTAACTCATTAGATCAAAATGCAGAAACATCAAGTGAAAAATTAAGTACATCCTTACGGTCTATTAAATTGAGCAGCGTGTTGTGGACCCATTGTGTCCCTTAACCAGTTTTACTTTAAGAAAATTCAAAGGGCATTGTACTAGTGTCCCCTGATGATATTTACCCTTTTTATCCAAGTTTTTCAATCTTTAGTCTTCAAGCAGCCCTGATGGTGGTAACAACCGGTCCAGGTCAGAGGATGCTGGCAAGAGTGAAAGTGTATTCCAAGACAATTATCCCCCCCAGAGTCGGAACATGACACAATATGCTTTCATAAAAGTACAAATCAAAGGGTCTGCTGACCTAAGGCAGGAGGGAGGGTCACAATTGCGCAAAGGATTGAAATGCTACAACTATGAAAGACACACATCCACACACACAACCATACATGGCAATCACTGATGAATAAAATATGCTAGTCAATTGATGATCAGCAAGTGTGACCATCTCTATAAATGCTTTCCAAGAACATGACAAGACTGCTTAAGTTTCTGAAATTGTTTCTGAACAAACTTTCTGAAATTATATTCTTTAACAGTTGCTATATAATGGTGATACAGTGTACATTATGGTCAAACATCTTCACCTTAGTCTAGCTTGTCCAAACACAGTGGTAAAGGGGTGATGATTTGGACATATATTGCAGTCAATGAGCAGACCATGAGTCAAATCCACGAATCCAAAAACTAAAGCTTGTCTGAAATTTGGTCATGAAACAGAACAATTATCCCAAGAACATCAGCAAATATTTATATAACAGAAGCTAAATAGAAAAAAATTAAGGTGTTAAAAAGGCCCAGTCAAAGACCGGAATTAAAACAATTGGAAAGCTGTAGCAGAATCTTAAGAGAGGTGTGCACAAATAAATTCCCACAAATTTCAATGAACTGAAGCAAAGATGTAAAGAAGAAGGGGCCTTAATCCCTCTGGAGCAATGTGAGAAAAAGTTAAAGTAATACAGAAAAAGATTATTTCATGCTATTGCTGATAAAGTTGATTCTACAAACTAATCACTTATGGGGTGCACGTAGCTTTTCATAGATGGCTTTCCCATTTTGTTTTTATATTTGTTAAAAAGACAGTGACAGTGGAATCCACTGTGCTGTTATTCACATACATAATAAATAGCCACCAATTTTAGAAATCAAACAACTGGGAGCTATTTTTTCCATTGCACTACACATAATGTCCAATGTAAGCAAGTGACAATATTGTAAATGGCACTTTACAACCACTTTACTACATGATTCAATTATTCTATGATGCTAGATGCAAAGCTACATGTATATAGAACAGTTCAGTGTTCCTTCCCATTAGCTTATTAATCCCATATGTCTTCTTCTAAATAGCTAAATTGCTGGTATAATTTGAAGTACATCGGATTTACTTAATGTAGCATAAAAAAAATAATGGAAACACACATTAAAGCACTCGCAACAGATTTATAGGAGCACAGACCACAAAAAATGAAGCAATGTCTGCTTTAAGTTAACCATTGGATAATCACATGAAACAACAGATAAATAATATTTACAAAAACTATAGCGGCTTTGTTACAGAGCGCCTAGGCTGTGTAACAAAACTTGGAGAAGCTATACTTTATTTATACTACAGATGCATTGCTATGAGGCCTTTGAGTCAGGTTAGTCGCAAGGGCTCAGGTGCAACTGCTACATAAACTAGCATATGGCAGCACTGGTTTTCCCATTGCCACTGTGGGAATGGGGCGGATTTAAAATTACCAACTTTTTGAAAAGTTAATATACGTTCATTCTATAAAATCTGGATTCACAGGATAAGTCCAAAGTGAAAAGTAGAGTGGGTTGTCAAAAATAAACTTGTCACAAATAGGAAAATGCAACAATTAAAAAAAAAATTAAATACCTAAAACTGATATAACCATCATAAATACATTTCTTCCAGTGTTGGGGCTGTTAAATCAGATTTAATATTCAAGGATTTTAGCTATTGGTGCACTTGGAAAGCTGTGAGATCTCTGCAATGAGTTACTACATAGTCCCTTCTGCACGAAGTAAACACTTTAGCAGGCTTCTGGTTGAATACTACAGCAGTCACTTTTACCATAGGAGTAAACTTTAGAGTAGAGGGAGATCTTACAGCATAGCAATTTAAGGACACTCCCCCAGGCACCAAATACAGATAGAATCTTAAAATATAAAATGCATTTATCATCAACACCCACAAATGTCTTAAACACAATTCCACCTACCTAGTACAGTCTACAAAATTGCATAGCTATTCTCTTTTACACTACATTGGCCAAGAAACTTTGCAGAAATCCAGTCCACTCTTTGTTCATGAGGAATAACATGATGAATTCTAGCAGCTCTTGTCCCTGTAGTATCCCTAGTTTGTTTTTCTATTTGTGCTGAATGTTGAAGATAGGATGATATAAGTGGATAAAGAGGCACTATGCCAAGTTTCTTCTATTCACTGTACTACTGATTAATGCTAAGTTTGCTTAAAGGGAACCTGTCAGCAGAAACTGACCTCATAAACCACTACCAGTTTGTTGACAACCAGTTTCACACCTTCCAGATCAAGTTTCTTTCATAGCCCAGTGTGGTGGCATGATCCAGAATATCAACTTTGAAGTAACATATAAACTCCAGGAGGTGGAGAGTCCAGTATAGAAGTCCTCTCTCTGCCTCAGAACGCCCACTTTGCTGCAAATAAATTTATTCATCACACTCTAGGAGAGCTTTATTGTGATGTCCGTGAATACAGAAATTCCTATTACTATGAGAGGGGAGTTATTTTATACCTTACTTCAAAGCTGATTTTCTGGGCTATGAAATAAACATAATATGGAAGTTGTTATCTGCTTGACAACATACTGGTAGTTGTTTATGAGGTCAATTAAGATTTAAGATTAACAACCACACTTGTTTTCTGATGATTGTAATGTGACATGCAGACAGATAACTGAAAATCGTTGTATAAGTGTGCCAGTAACGCTTTCATGCATATAGTACCATAGTATCATAGTAAATAAGGTTAGAAAAATATATTAGTTCATCAAGTCCAACCTATTAAATTATATTGGGTTTATCCAGAAGAAGATGGAGACAATAAGTTATTAGCAAGTTAGTGCCTATCATGTTTTGTGGGAAAACCCCTGCAATCTAGATGGGCAACGGCCAATGGCCAAGAAGGGAGGGGGAAGGAAGGAAGGGACAAGCAGAACGGCACGGAGGAGGTGTATTGTTGCCTATGCATCCACCCAGAGGTGTTGTTTCCTGCAGTCAACCAAACATATGTAGCAGGTGAGGATCAAAATGTGAGCCAGTGCAACCAGGTCTCATAAAACATATCGTTGTACCCGCAGCTCCTCTAAATGCCTTATCGAGTCCAGGGCCTTTATCCATTGAAGTCTGGTAGAAGCCTCAGAAGATCTCCACAGTCTATGAATTATCTGTCTCATGGCCTCAATAAAATGGCGCAACAAGCTCTTATTGTGGGATGGTACCAGCAAACATGGAGAGGAGCGCCAGTTCAGGGGCAGGGAAGACTCTTCTATGGCAGGTATCATTATACAAATGTGAAGATGGCACACCAGATGGCCTACCAAATGTGGAGTATAGAACCCCATGCCTTTTCACATCACCATCACACATCTGTCAATATAGGGAACCTTTGTGACTTGGCCGGTGTCCTATTCCAAAGGGCAAGTATTTTATAATTCAATTCCTTCAGATGGCAGGAGACTGATGACTTGTGTGGCAGGATAAGAGCCTTTTGCCACTGCTCAGATGTAAATGATATATTAAGATCCTGTTTCCAAACAGTGGTAAAGAGAGGTAAAGAGTCCACTCAGCAACATCAAATAGAACAAGGAAATTGTATATGAGGGTGCAGAAATGGTGAGGCAAAGATCTTCAAAAGTGGTGCATGTGGTTCATTGTTCCAGAGGCCCCAATGAGGAGGAAAAATATCGGACTTGGAAGTATAGCAACCATCTAGATACTGGGCTCCCTAATAATTCTGTTACCTCTGTCAATGTGCGGATATCTGAGTTTGAAATGATGTCAAGTATCCTGGGTATGGGGTATTTGATGTGTGGTGGAGAGACAGGAGTCCAAGTAGATCAGGGGTGAGCAGTTCTGAGGGCCCCAATCAAGCCGGATGCGCATGCAAACTTATGCCACGATGTAAGTAGCAAAGCTAGAAGCGGGGAAAGGTCAACCCGTTACAAACCACTTTAACGGGGGAACACCAGAACGCCCCTAGTACATGTGCACAGTTAAGCTCCATCTCTAGGTACACCTGTGTAAGATATCTAGAACATAATTGGCTATAGCTGCCTTATGATAACTGAGGAAATCGGGTAGCCCCCCCCCCACCCCCACTAGTCTTATGTAATGTCAGAGTCATACTATTAATTCAGGGCTTGGATATATGCCAGACAAATTGTTGGGTTATGCATCAAAGCCCATCAGCGAAGGATCATGCCAGTGGTATTGGTAGGGTTTGGAATAAGTGCAAAAGACAAGGAAGGACCTCCCTTTTTAAAACGTTGATCCTACCAAAGTCGATAAGTTCAACCATTTCTCAAGGTTCTTCTCAATAGTTTGAGTAATTTAGGCTGAAAAGAAGTGTCAGGTCAGCAGGTATATGAGTCCCCAAGTAGCTTATAGCCGCGTTCGCCCATTCTAAAGGGAACACAGATTGGAGCAGGGATTGCTCATTTGAAGGAAGGGCAACATTGAGGAGCTCAGATTTGTGTGTATTAACTCTAAACTTGCTTACCATCCCATATGTGTTAAATTCTCATAGAATAGAGGGTAGGGATAATCCAGGTGAAGTGACATATAGGAGCAAATCGTCTCCAAATAATGATAAATTGTAGTGCCTATCTCCCACCATAAGGCTACGGATTTCAGGATTTGATCTAATAGTGTATGCCAAAGGTTCCATTGCCAACAGGGATCGGGATAGAATTAGGAAAATGTGAAAAGAATCATAATGGGAGACATTGAATTGCACTAACACGTGGGATCCCGATACAGTGCCATTGTGCTTTGCAGTATCCTCGGGCCTACACCTATATTCTAGGAAGCACCTCCAGGAATTCCACACACCCTGGTAAAGGCCTATTCTGCAACTGCCATAAACTATCAGGGTATTTGGCTTGACTGTGTTGTCTTTGGCCTCATGTCCCACCACAAAACACACCTGATCTCCATGAATAAGGTAGGAGAAAATTGGTTTGAGAAATAGTGCCATCATTTTCGAAGATATATTTCTATCTACGTTCAGGAGGGAGATGGGTCTAAAATCCCCACATGAAGTGAGATCTTTCCCAGGTTTCGGCAAGACTGAGATGTGCGCCTGTTGGGACTGTGCCAGGAAAGGAGAGCCATTCGCTGCTACATTCAAAGTCTGGAGGAGTATCCTTAAATAACTTAAAGAATCGTGGTGTAAAGCCATGTAGGCCAGGGCTCTTGCCCGATTTAAGATTTTTAATGATTCACTTAATCTCTTGTTCTGTGAAGTCCTGATTGAGGGACTTTGCTATTTCTGGACAGCTTTGGAAGCTGTCAATAGGACTTTGCGCTTGTGGGTACACTCTTTTTTTTAGACGAGAGTCGTGTGACATCAGGACCCCTCTCACATTAATGGGGTGTTGGCCCGTGAAGTCTAGTAGGGGTTAAAAAAAATTGAGGAATAGTACCATCATTTTTGAAATTCAGGAGGGAGATGGGTCTAATATCCCCACATGAGGTGAGATCTTTCCCTGGTTCAGGAAAGACAGAGATGTTTCCCTGTAGGTACTGTGACAGGAAGGGAGAGCCACTAGCTGCAGCATTGAAAGTCTGCAGGAGTATGAGAACTAAGTCATCCTTAAATAACTTAAAGAAGCATGGTGTAAAGTCATGTAGGCCAGGGCTCTTGCCCGATTTTAATGACTAACTCAATATCTTGTTCTGTGAAGTCCTGGTCGAGGAACTTGGATATTTCTGGATCTATATGCCAGGGTACATAGTCAGCTATCTGTTCAGATTTGGGCTTCGAAAGGTGTAACACCACCAACATTGTATAATTTCTTGTAAACTTTATGGAATTGGAATCAATTGTTTATGGAATCAACAATGCCTGCCGAGGAGTGAATGGTGCACTTGTGTGGGAATTAATGGAGAAAAAGCGTGTGTGTGGGGCCCGAGGGTGTTGGGCTGTAAACAGCTGTAAATGCCTAACAATAGGTCAAATACCCTAGACACCTCAAAGATCTAACAAGGTTAGTGTTAACAAATTGTACAAAACATTTTTACACTGATGGAGATATGATCATTCACACCCAATTCATCAAACTTTCTCAACAGCAGCAGCCTTTCATGACTCCTTTTGTTTAACATTACATTTTCACTGGAAGTAGAAATGTTTACGTAACTAAAAAGGGACAGCATTTTTATGTGTTCCTCTATGATTTCCTCACTATATTTTAGAAAAAGGAGTAAATATGAATGCTTATTCATAACACAAGGAAAAGGTTTGTAGGAAAGATTAGATCTTTTTTTCATTACCCAGTAAATCTTAGCTGTTTATAAGCATGACAGTGCCTTGGCATTCAGCCAGTGCATATAGTGCTGTGCCTAAGGAGAGCCTAAGCAGCTGCAGTCTTGTAATTTAAAACCGCTCAAATTTCCTGAAGGACCAGTACAAGTTGGATGCACAATGAGAGCAAGACACCCTTCCTCGCTTCAAGGATTCCCTTTCTGTGTGCATGAAAAGAAAGTGAACAGACCAACCTGAGTGCAGCCGGACAGATCTAAGTAGATGATCTTGTGACATCCTTTCCCCGAGCCCAGGTACTGTAAGCCTTTGTCTGTAAACTTTCGACTGTAACCTACACTGAGATACTGCAGGTTGAGGAGGTATCTAATAGAGAGACAATAGAACAGATAAAGATGACAATAGATTAAGCAAAATCTACAAAAGGCAACAACGATAGAAGCAGAAACATCTAGCATAGAAACCAGTTCATTGTAATGAATACAGATCTCATTGCTACAACAAACTTAGAGTAGGAGTTATTTTATGTTAAGAGCTGGAAGGAGACACACCAAACTCTTAGCCTCTTGTGTACTGACAAATGCAATGGTTTGCAGAAAGCAATGCATGGTTTACTAGGGGTCATTATTCACAAACATGAATTTAGCAGAAAATTGTACGACTTGTACTTAAATATAACAACAAGTTCTACTATGTTTTCTTTACAAGCTCCTTCTGTGCCAGGGGAGCCAGTCTTTCCATGAGTTACAAATCCCTGCCAATACACCTCGGTTCACTGCTTTATGACTCAATATATACAGCCGTGGATGCATCCTTAAAGAAAGATTACCGAGTTACATGCTAGTACCTAGCAAAATCCATGTATTATTTTGTATGTTTAACATCTAATTTTTAGACATAAGTAAATGCCCAAACCACAGTTACAAGTTTCAGTACACAATAGACGATTAGTGGATGTGATGTTGAGATGATGTAACATTACAATATCATTTATATATACACTCCTGAAACACATTACTGTTATAGATACTGTATTGGTACAGAAGATATAGCCTACAAATATATTTAAACTTAGATCTGATATATTTGTATAAGATATAGCACTGAAATGGACTTATTTAACTGCTTTACTGTGTATTAAAAGGCTTGCAGTATTAAAACAAAAAGTGAATGACACTAACCCCTTTTTTCGTTGCTTTGTGCTTCAAATTATATTTAAAAATACTCACATACTCGCATTACTTGGTGGAGGAAGGACAAAAAAGACACCTCACATGTGTATTATAAGGGGTATTCTCACTTTTATGACATATTCACAGGATATGCCATAAATGACTGATAAAGGTCAGTCATACCTCTGGGATGGGCACGTATGACCTCTATCATGAGCTCTATCTTCTGGCCTGTGCACCTAGATAGAAAATGATTTGGGAGCTAACCATGCTCTCCAGAAACGTTTATTAACATTACAAAAACAACTTAACACTGCTTCATTGTTTCTGTAGTTCTCATAAAAGTAAACCTTTCCATTCATTCTACTCCTGGACATGGTAAGCAACAGACATTAGTGGTATTTGTATAATATATACGTACAAGATAGGGTCCGGAGGTTTGTTCTTAAGTTGAATTTGTATGTAATTCGAAACTGTATATTTTATAATTGTAGATCCAGACAAAAAAAATATGGCCCCAGTGACAATTGAAGTTTTAACATTTTTTGGTGCAATTGGACCAAGGATTATCAATAAAGCTTCATCACAGACACTTTACAGCTGATCATTGTAGTCTAGGACTATAGTAAAACATTCAGAGAGCTTCACCAGAGGTCAGAGGGGTCTGTCTGTAAGTCGGGTGTCCTTAAGTAGGGGACCGCCTGTGTATGTATGTGTGTGTATATATATATATATATATATATATATATATATATAAAAAACAAAAAGTGTTGTAGCAGCACTCGGTATAGAGGATATAGGTTGGGTGCACATCCCAGGACGACGACCACGAGTCCCTCTCAATCGCAGGAAAAAGGAAGATGGCAGCACTCCAAAATTAGTGAAGAAAAAAGTACCGGTTTATTCAAACATGTGCCAAACAGCTACGTTTCGGCTCCTATGGCCTGGACGCTTGAGGAAGGCTCCAGGCCATAGGAGCCAAAACGTAGCTGTTTGGCACATGTTTGAATAAACCGGTACTTTTTTCTTCACTAATTTTGGAGTGCTGCCATCTTCCTTTTTCCTATATATATATATATATATATATGAAAGATTATACACATAACATTTCTCAGAAACATGGCTTGCCCATGGAATATATCCTGTTCAAGTCCAGTAGACTTAAATGATGTTTTTGGCAAATCATGCCTATAAAATCTCATAGTAAGCTGCTGCGCATTTGGAATATTTGGATGTGAATGTTTATTTTGAACATGAATAGTCTGTAGTAAGACATTCAATGTTGGTGTCATTACCAGAAATCTACAAAATGTGTTGGTGTAAAAACAAGGATGTTTTATGTGCTTTTCATACAGTTTGTAATGAAATAACTTTCACTATAACCTTTCTTCCATTCCTCTGTTATTAATCTATATTTATGAAATAAATCGCTTTTTACCATTTCCCTTACCCAAGGGTTATGTCCCTACATGGCATGGCACTATTAATGTAGGGGTGATACTACTAGAAACACTCATTTGCCAATTCATGCATGAATGTCTAGGAGGATTAAAGGGGTATTCCGGGAATATGAACGTCTGACACAAAAACCCATGATGATATAAATAAATAAATACAACAATACTCAATGTCATTAGTCACAAAACGGAGCTAAAATAATATGATTTTATGATTTACAAAATTTATGGCCTCTCTAAAGTAGGTGGAGTTATCACTAAGATGGCCGCCATTGGAAACTACAAGTTCCATGATCCTTTAGTTCTCAGTAACTCCTCCTACCACTTATGCTCTGCTAACAGTGATGATGTAACAGGTTTTCTTGCTCTGTTACCATAGTAATGATGTGTAACTGCCATCACCACAACACTGACCATACTGGATGCACTGCAACCAACCGACTACAGCCAAACGTAGTGGTGATCACATGACCCTGCCCAGGCAGGTACAGGACATGTGATGTGAACATGTGACCAGCGGCCATCTTCTTTTCTGCGACGGACCGCGCGGAGGAAATTAACGGACTGATTAAAGGGCCAGTAGCATTTTAATTCTTCACTACAGTCTATGTCACCAGCATTTTCTGCTAAGGGGAGCAAAATTTTAAATAACAACTAATTACACATTAGCTTATATTTTGAGTGCCCACTTGTATATGAATTATGCTGATTCCTGGAATACCCCTTTAAGGGAATTGAATGCAATGGGAATACACCATTAGGCCTCTGTTGCTGCAGTGTGCAGACAGAAGCCAGCAGGGGTAGCATGATGATGTCATCATACCTCTTGGTTTCAGAGCACACAACAGTGGCAGAGCACTCATATGGGGATCATATAACAGAAATTATATTGTAAACATGGGGGGCCTAAATATGGGTGATAAAGAGGCATACATCTTAAATGGGTTAGATAAAACACAAAGGGGGACTGTAATTGGGAGGGCGTAGAGAAAAAAAGGGCATTATAAGGAGGGGCATGATAGAATGAAGCATTACACAGTGTCGGGGCAGCAGTTGGTTACCGCTGTTAGTAACACAATTACTAGTATTTGCTGAAGTGCATAAGGTTGCTTCTGGCAATATTTATCATGGAAAGCTTACCTTGACATGAGCCGTATTGTTGTATTTGTTATATCAGTATGAGATAAATTAAGATAAAGTAATCCTTGGCATCCTTCACAGATACATCTTATTGCTTCTTCCTGAACAAACAAAAGAGAAAATAACATAGGCGGTAATCTTTAAAACCTTATCTACATGCACTTTAACAGTGTTGGACACCTAAATAGTAGCATTGGTACTGAGCATGGTACCCAACCCATCATACCCAAAGTCATCGGGAAACGGTGATTAGTTGCAAAATCTGCTGTGAGCCTCTCAATTAAAAGTCCCAAATACACCCTACTAGAGACCAAGAGTAAAAACAACTCAAAAACAGAAAAGGGCTGTGGAAAGAATAAAAATAATATAATAATACATCTTTTTTATATAGCGCCATCAAATTCTGCAGCGCTTTACAGATCAAGGAAGGTTTTTATTAGCAAGGGCAGGAATATATACCTATAGGATATTCTATACATCTAAAATAGATTACCGTATATACTCGTGTATAAACCGAGTTTTTCAGCACAAAATATGTGCTGAAAAAACGTCCCCTCGGTTTATACACAAGTCAATACAAGCACGCCCCACTTAAAAAATAATAAACTTATATACTCACCCTCTGGTTTCCCCCATGCGCAGCGCTGCTCCCCCGATGTCCGCGCGGGTCCTCTTCTGGCTTCCGCGCCTGTCTTCTTTCTTCTCTAACATCGTGCTGGGCGCTGCCGCCGCCATTGCTCCCTGCCCAGCACGATGTTACAGAAGCGGGCGCGGAAGCAAGAAGACGAGCTGCCCGGATATCGTGGGAGCAGCGCTGCACATCGGGGCCACCGGAGGGTGAGTATATAAGTTTATTTCTTTTTTTAATGCTGGGCTGTGCTGTATACTACTGGGGCAGGCTGGGCTGTGCTGTATACTACTGGGGGCAGGCTGGGCTGTGTGTATACTACGGGGGCAGGCTGGGCAGTGCTGTATACTACTGGGGGCAGGCTGGGCAGTGCTGTATACTACTGGGAGCAGGCTGGGCAGTGCTGTATACTACTGGGGGTAGGCTGGGCAGTGCTGTATACTACTGGGGGTAGGCTGGGCAGTGCTGTATACTACTGGGGGCAGGCTTGGGTGGCTGTATACTACTGGGCGCAGGCTGTATACTATAGGGGGCTGGCTATATACTGGGGGGGGGGGTCTGTGACCAATGCATTTCCCACCCTCAGCTTATACTCGATACAATAGGTTTTCCCAGTTTTTGGAGGTAAAATTAGGGGTCTTGGCTTATAGTCGGGTCGGCTTATACTCGAGTATATACGGTAATTATTCACACTGTGCAAGTTTTTCATTGCTTTTCTGCTCCACGTCAGTCTTAAATGACTAGACTAACATATAGTATGTTCTGGGTGCAACAAGTTGGCTGTTGGTGTATAAAATAGTGGACCAGACCACAACATTCTTAAAATGCTAATATGTTGGTGTTAAAAAATCAAATGACCACCAACTACAGTTACATTACTGCATACGGTAATATTCAATTTTTATAAACCCCTTAAGGCCGCATCCTTTTTTTGTTTTTCAGTTTCCATCGTTCACTCCCCACATTTTTATTTTTCCGTGTACAGAGCTTTATGAGGACTTGTTTTCCGCTTTACAAATTGCAAATAGAAATTCTAGTGACAGTATTTAATATTCCATTCCGTGTACTGGGAAGCTAGAAAAATTCCAAATACAGTGGAACGAATGAAAAAACGCATTCACACTTTTTTCTTGTGGGCTGTTTTTACAACATTTACAGTGCACTCCAAAGGACACTTCTCATTTATTCTTTGGGTCGGTACTACCGAGGATCCAATATTTATACAGGTTGTATGTGTTTAATAAATTTAAAAAAAAAATTTAAAACCTTCTGTATGAAAAATTCTTCTAAAGCTAATAACTTTTCCATACTTTGGTGTACAGAATAGTTGTGCTGATGTTTTCATTGTTAATTTTTTGGGGACTGAATGGCCTTTTGATCACTTTTTATTACATTTTTGGCAAAAATGTTTCAGCATGAGCTCTCTTCATACATCCATACTTACAAAATACTCAGTCCAATTAAAAAAGACGCAATCATGTATAATTGGTTCAGATGTGGCAACATGGGTTAAGTTGCAATGTTATTTATGAGTAAAACACACATTTTCAACAATGTCCTTTGAACAGATGAGGCTATAACCACCATATTTTACACAAAACCAAACAGAATATAGAAGCACAATCACCTCAGACTATCTGCCAAACACAGCGATGGAGGGGCGGAGCTTGTTTTTTAACCACAGGACCAGGGCACCATTCAGTCATCAAGTCAACCATAAACTCTTCTCTATATCAAGGTATTCTAGAGGCAAATGTAAGGTCATTTATCTAACAGTTTATCTTGGGAAAAATTGGGTCATGTAACAATACACCCCAGCGCACCAGCAAATCTTCAACAGAATAAGTAAAAATGAAACTCAACCTAATTTAGTTGTTAGGGAAGGACCTTGAGAGAGCTTTGTATAAACAAATGCCAACAATGCTCAATGAACTGAAGCAAGATTGTAAAAAGTATGGTAGACTAAAATTCTTGTAGAATGAAGTGGGAGACTTATAAAAGTAAGTTAGAGTCCAAAAAACACCAAATACATGATAGATTTCCTATAAAAATATAGTATCATAATAGTAATACACTTACCTAATTTAAAGACATTCTAAGGACAAGATTCTTGTTTATTATGCCCTGACATGTAAAACCTAAGAAGGTAATGCAAACAGTGATGGTTCCTATGTTTACACAGGTGAAGAAGGGGACTTGAGGCCCCAGTACTGGTGGGGGATGCAATGGTGGGGCCAACAGGAATCATTACTCACATATTCAGATTATTAATGTTTACATGTATGTGGGTGTACTAGAATTGACATTTAACTTAACAGTTAATTTTTAATATATATTTTTAAACACACTTACATTTAAATTTCGGCACTCTGACAAGTTTAGATCCTGGAGATTTCTACATTCGCCTGGGATGAAAGTACATAAATTAAATTTCCTTAAAGAACTAGCAAAAAAATAATAACAACTTGCTATTCAAATTATAACACAAAATGTTAGATTGATTAATAGTCAAGTAGAAAACTGCTATAATAAAAGTTTTGAATCCAAGCATGCCTATAAAATAACCTCTTAAAGGACATCTACCACCAGTTTATCACTGGTAGACTGTCCTATAATGCATGATCGTTACCTCTAGGAGATGATTCAACCATTTTCAGCTTGTTCCTGTGCCTTCGTAGTACTAAAAAAAAGAAGGTTATACAAATATGTAAATTAGCCTGTGGCGCTCAGGCTCACATCACCTCATGGCATTATTCACTTAATATTTAGTTACTTAATATTCACCCCCATCCGCTTGCTCTTGTCAGACAGCCGATGACATCATGCTGCTGTCTGGAAATCTTGCACATGTGCAAGAACTTATCCCTTGCGCATCCTACTGGTTACCAGTGCGGCTGCACAAGCACTCCATGCGCAAGATTTTCAGACAGCCAGATGACGTCACCGGCTGTCTAAGGACAGTGAGCCGACTGAGGGGTAAATATTAATGAACTGGGGGGCATGCATAATTAAGGAGCGGAGGAGCCATGTGGTACCCAAGTGAAGTGATCCTGAGCGCCTCAGGATAATTTACATATTTTTATAACCTTCTTTTCTCCGTACTACAGGAGCACAGGATCAAGCTGAAAACGGCTGCATCATCCCCCTAGAGATAACGAGCATGCACTATAGGACCTCTACCACTGATAAACTGGTGGTAAATGTCCTTTAAAGGAGTTTTCCCACCAAACAAGTTGTGCTCGGCAATCTCCATAAGCTCCATAGAGATAACTATATTGTAAACTTTGTTGCTTTGTACTCAAACTTGTGCATATTTTATAAACTTTGATCATACAAAAAAAAGTTTTGAAGTTTATTGAATGCACATAATTAAAGGGGACCTTTCTCCACCTCCATCAAATCAAGAACATCACCGGCTGTTTGCGGATAGGCGTGCAGGACCTGACTAAAATTACGAGTGGGGGTGTGCATATATTATTAGACAGCAGTACTGCTATGATTTATCACAAATGCAATAAATCATTTGAAAACTATAACCCAAGTTTACCCTGCAAGAGCCAATTTGTTTTCCTTGTCTTCAAGGCTCTGTCATTGCCAATGTAACAGTTTATGGCTACATTTGCATACAAGCCTGTTTTAACCTGAACTACTGCTCAAAGGGAAAATTTATATAGCTTTTATTTTATTTTCAAATAATTAAAAACATTAGTTCATTCATATGATTATAGTATATAGCTTTTACAGGGTTCACCATCTTTTTTGTGGTGCATATTTAACATAGGGCGTGCGACACAAAGTTATATGGTGCTCAGTCTGAATCAGCCGGACTGTCTGATGGCATGCCCCCTAATTTGTGTTGTATGGAAGCCAATGCAGCTGCACCACAAAAGGGTCGCTTCAGGGTATTATTTACCTAAAAACTATATAGGTAGATAACGCACTGATCAGCCAAAGTCACAAAACCAGAATACAGATCTGACATTACCCCTGAAATGTCTGAATAAAAAATTCTCCATTGAGTAATTCTAAATGACCTTTTATTCAAATTCTGTATTGTGCTTGTGTCATTTGACAACTGGGTGTTACTATTTCTCCTGGCACAGGGCTGAGCTGTATACACACTGTACATCCTGTACTGCAGCTGTGGCTCTATAAGTAAAAGTCTTTAAACAAGAAAGTAACAGGGAGTAACAAATAACATAGTTTAGGGGTAATACCAGCACTTAGTTTAAATCTGGTGACCTATAGACAGCATCCAGTATAGTCACAACCTTCCCTTCCTAGGGAGGCCAGTATGACAAACACTAAATTATACTCACCTTTTTCTGTGGCCATCCCTACTTTGGATGAGGTGTGCTGCACAGTGTTCCGACGCTGGTGGACGTGCCAGCTCATGGGATATTTAGGCATAAACATGATCAGGCCTGAGCATTCTATGACTTGACGCGGCCGATTAGGTCTGTGCACTAAGCAGACCCAGAGGTCACATTACCAGCAAGTGTCAGGACCCAGAGGATTCTCTGGTCCTCTAGTGGGCCAGTCAGATGCTGAATCTACAATGTATCCTAAAAGGTCAAAAATTGTGTGGGGCAGATTTACTTACCCGGTCCATTCGCGATTCAGTGGCGCGTTCTTTGCGGTGGATTCAGGTCCGGCCAGGATTCACTAAGGCAGTTGCTGCTGCGCTGAAGAGCATCGGAACGCACTGGAGTTCACCGAGCCATCCTGGATGAAGGTAAGCGCGTGTCGAGCGACACTTTTTTTAAAAAAATTAGGCGCTTTTTCCGAATCCATGGGTTTTTTTACGGCCACGCCCCCCGATTTCCGTCGTGTGCATGCCGGCGCCGATGCATCACAATCCAATCGCGTGCGCCGAAATCCTGGGGCAATACAGGTAAAATCGGCGCAAAACGGAAAAATTCAGGTAACCCATCGCAAAAACGCGAATTGGGCCCTTAGTAAATGACCCCCTGTATCTTGTGAATGAGCACTCTCTCCAGCGTTTTGTATATATTTGTAAAACGGTCACTGCAAAAAAAAGGGTATTTTAGAAAGTCTTTAAAACCCATTATTATAGCTTAACAATTGAAGAAGTGTTTTAGGACATGTTTTTGACCTACATCATGAAATTCACATCAGTTTCGTGGGAAATGTAAATTATCTAACAATTAAAAACACAACCAAAATACAACAGCCTTCTTTTCCGGGGTCATCTATTATCACACATCCTGTGTATCCTTACCAGCAATTTTGTGAAAGAAAACAGATGCCAAAGTGGGATGAGTGTCTGGCCAACAGTAATGTCAAATAGTTAGGGGCCACCTAACAGATTACAGAGGAAGGGAGTCTACTATAGTAGAAGGTAAATTAGAGAAAGGAAGATGAAAACAGAGTACAATCTAAAGTGATAGGTTATTGCATATGTCTCATATCGAGGATTGAAGATACAAATGCACAACATAAATATACATTCTAATAAAAGAATACAAAGAATAGATGCTAGATTGGAAAAAGAAGGTTATGCCATTATTTCATTAAGTATGTACGTACACATGTAGCTTTTGATTTTTGTGGGTTTTTGTGGTTATATAGGAAATATAAAGGAATGTGTTATACTGTACTTCTTGTTGTTGTATCCAATACTGACTTTTTTGTACAAACGAAACAAAAACTGCAGGAGTCCTTTAGCCTTTGTCTGTGAGTCCTAATTGCATAACTAGGCTTTTTTATGTGCCAAACATGACATCTAGAAGAATGTCAATATCAAGAAATGAATTGGATTATGAGAGATATTGGCTTGGGCTTCCAAATCAGAAAGCAATAGTATTGTACATGGTACACTGCATCATAAGGAAGGCCCTGTCAATGGTGGATCTTCATATAGGCAGTATAGGTGGGCACCCGCAACATTTGGCTTCCAAGGGGCCCACACCCGCCCAAACCAGGCCCTTTATGAAGATTTCCAGAGCAGCAGCAGCAGCCCGATCCCGAATAACTTCAACTTAAAAAAAGCTGTAGATATTTTATTAAAGGGGACTCTACTGCGGACATTTCATTGAAGGGGGCTCAGCTGTGGACATACTATTATAAATAAAGGAATTATTATTTCATTAAAGAATGTGCTGTGCTGTGGACATTTCATTAAATGGGGCTCTGGTGTGTACATTTCATTAAAGTGGGGCCCTGCAGTGAACATTTCATTAACCCCCTTCCCACACCCTGATGTAACTGTACATCATAAGGTGTGGGTAGTTACCACACCATGACGTACAGTTACGTCATGGTGATTGCCCGGGCTCAGAAGCAAGTTCCCGTGGGAACCTGGCAGTACGTGAAAGCTGGGTTCCCACAGTAACAGCCAGGATCGTGACTATCGTGATTCATCTGTTTAACACTATAGACATAGCAGTCATGGTGACTGGCCTCAGGGGCGTAACTAGGAGAGGCAGTGCTGAATGGGGCTCCCCTTTCCACTTAAAAAATATACATATTTGTATACTCACACATGCAAGTTACAATCACACATTTATCCACTCATGCGCACACATAGACTATAACCACACACACACCATGCCATATACAAACGTACAGCATATATACACATCATACACCGTATACACATACAGTATATACACATTACATGTTCAGCATACATACATGCCATATATGTTATATACATATTATGTTGAACACTGTGTAGGATAATATGTGTATAATGGTGCACATGCTCCAATCATGAGTGTGTCAAGGCAGGTGACAGGCCCCCCTGACACTGTAGGCCCCATAGCAGCTGCTATGGCTGCTACCACTGTAGTTACACCCCTGTGCAGCGTCTATAGGGCATTACCAGGACGATCATTAGTATCACTTGCTCATTTCCCACCTTGGGACAAAATATAAAAATGACAACATCAAAAAGTGAAAATCACCAATAACATTACATATTGGATATCGTCACATCTGTAACAACCAGTACAATAAAATAGTCTCTGAACCCGTACGGTGACAGTCGTAAAAAAACTCACAAAAATTATGATATTTTCACAATTGACCTCATAAAAACAGGATAAAAAGTGATCAAAAAGTAACATAAAACCCGACATGATACCAATAAAAAGTTCAGCTTGTCCTACATGAAACAAGCTAAAACAGCGCTGTAAACATAAAAAGTATAAATGGACATAACACTTTTATATGGTAATGCAAAAATAAACACATCGCTCACAAAAGGAGTTCTATGCAAAACAAGTCAACCATCAAAAAGCTATATAAATGGGTGTCGCTGTAATGGAGGTGACCCATAGAATAAAGATAACATATTTTTATGATACAGTGGTATTTTTGTGGTAAAATTATGTGCCTTGGCTTATACATGAATATTTACAGGATGAAATTTTTTTCTCATAGTGAAAAGGCCATAGTCAAGGGGACATTATAAGTGTGTGTGTGAAGCTATAGAAAACGTGGTATTATAGTGTCCCCATTTTTTGTAGCCATCTTGTTATAAAGACAGACAACAAAAAAGGAGCACTAACAGGAGGGGCAACAGAAAAGGGGAGCAGCTGCAGGAAAGGGGGCATTTTAGACTGGGGGCTGCTGGAAATGGCACATTATATCGGTTAAGGTTTGATATGGTAATTTGCAGGGCAACCAATTTCACTTGCAGAGAGCACAGAGGCTGGGCTAGGACCTACCATCTAAATCAAGCAAGTCTATAGATTCAGGCACTGTGACAGTGTCAGGCTACATTCACACTGCCGTTGCCCGTACCGTACCGTACCGGGTAATGGCAGTGCACGGGGAGAGGAGGAGGAGGTGAGCGCAGCTCACCCCCGCCCCTCTCCATAGAGATACATGGCGCCGTATTACGAGTAAAGATAGGACAGGTCCTATCTTTTTCCCGGGTACGGAGCGTTACAGCGCCGCACGTGTGCTGCACCGTACCGCTCCCGTAGGCCGTATATACGTCCTCCGTACAGTAGTGTGAATCTTCTTATATTTGTTATCTATGGCCTCCTTCCTTTTAAATTTATGCTTACGAGCCAGAGGGTATCTGGGACCCCTCCATGCTCTGGCTTCACAGGCTGTTAACCTGCGTAGGAGCACTTCCCCCTTCCACTGTGTGCTAAAACTACCTTTCCAGAGGGGGAAGTGCTGAGGAGGAGGGTAACACTGTCTAACAGCCTGTGAAACTGCAGCACAGAGGGGGTATTGTAACACTCCCAGAGCCTGACTCATTAGCATAATTTTAGAAGTTGATTTTAGAAGGAAGAAGGCCATGTATAACGTATATAAGAAGCTTACCACAGTCACAGTGCCTCGATCTATGAGTTATGGTTTACCATACTTGATTTTGTGGTAGATTTCCTTTAAGTTCAGTCTCCCCCACAGTATACAAGAGATAATGATCACATGTATAAAGCCCAAGCTAAATAACAACTTCCTTAAACTACAATAATAGTTTCCAGGTGCTTTCCAGTAGAAATCCTGACCTTAATCCACCTGATAATTTGTGCCCTTAGTTTGCAGAAAAATAATTGAGTAAAATTGCAGTGAGTGCATTTCCAAAGCTGATAAATAATTCTCCTAATGAACCAGCTTAAAAAACCTAGTACTGATTGAGGGTTTAGTGACTGTATCTTTCTGTTGGGGTGCGTTCATACGTGGCAATAAGGAGAAGAGGAGTTTTGCCTGAATACATTGCTGTTAACTATGCATTTACAAAACACATACGTTAATGCACATGCTTGATAATACTGCGTTAACGCATGCGTGCTGTTCTGAGGCGCTTGAAAACGCATGCGTTATTGCCATGTGTGTACATACCCTGAGAAAAGTCACTGTAACTAAATGCCCCACCACCTCCCCAATATTACATGTAAAGGTATAAATGGGTAGAACATATGCACTTTTTATCACAAAGCCACTTATTCTTAATAATGCAAACTTAGGTTTCCATATTTTGCCAAAATACTCAAAGTCTAATGAAAAAGAGAGTTGAAAATGCAACCACTGGCAGAACAATAATAAAACACTGTATAATAAATGCCTTATATTTTGAACGCAGGAAATGTTAGATTATTTCCACAACTAGATTTTATTTTCTTACTTTTGAAGTTTGCATTGTAATGTTCAATTGAATTTTCTATTTAAAGTTTACATTTCTGTTCTCTTGTTTTTCAGTAAAGAAGTTCTAACTTTCACATCTGTGAACTCTGCTTGAAGGGAAATATTTCACTGCTGTACTGGGAAATCAGAGCCAGCTGGATGTCAGGATGCAAGTGGTAACCCTGATAATATTACTTTTCTTTTGTAAAGCATCTGAATTTAGGAAGGTAAGAAGAAATAATCGAGGAAATAATGACAAATCCAACAACTCAAAAAAAACTTCCAGCACTGTTAAAAGATATGCACCTGGGTTACCATGTGAGATATATACATATATCAATGAAAAATATTTGGACTGTCAGGAGAAGAGGCAAACAACTGTCCTAAGTGACTGGCCAGAAGATCTGATACATATTTTGCTTGCAAGAAACAGAATTCGCATTATAAAAAATAACACATTTTCTAAATTTCTAAATCTTAAGAGTCTAGATTTGCAACAGAATGAAATAACAAAAATTGAGGATCAAGCTTTCTCTGGATTAAAAAAGTTAACAACTCTTCTACTGCAACACAATCGGATAAAAACCTTATCAGAAGAGGTATTCATCCAGATGCCACGACTTACTTACCTTCGGCTTTATGACAATCCATGGGATTGTAACTGTGAGATGGAGTCACTTGTAATATTCCTACAAATTCCAGGAAACAGGAATTTTGGAAATTATGCTAAGTGTGAGAATCCATCAGAACTGAAAGGTCTTAAACTGAAACAAATCTCCACTCAAACTTTATGCCAAGAAGAAGATGGAAAACCTAAACCTTTAGAAGGATTCAAGGCCACTAGACCTTCTGTCGATTCAACAGTGTGTCATACATATCTATATCCAATTGCAACGCTAGACTGCAAAAGAAAAGGTATGTAAGCATGGCTATTATAAACACTAACATATAGTGCCAAAAATGCGATCAGATGTTTTCCTTCATGTTCTTGGTAAAGTTATGTCACAATGGTGTCCTTAGTTCTGTTTTTACAAGATCCATGTTAGAAATTACATGATTTATAAACACACTACAGCAGATCTAACTGATGTAATGTCCGTAAAACAAGACAAAATGAGGCTCAGTATTGTGTGTGGCCTCCATGTGCCTGTATGACCTCCCTACAATGCCTCAGTATGCTCCTGATGACAGTCTGTTGTGCAACGTCACGTTGTTCAATGGAGCGAGACATGATGTCCCAGATGTGCTCAATCGAATTCAGGTCTGAGGAACAAGCTGCTCAGTGCATTGCTTCAATGTCTTCAAATTGCAGGAATTGCTGACACACTCCAGCCCCTTGAAGTCTATTATTGTCCTGAATTAGGAGGAACCCAGAGCCAACCGCACCAGCATATGGTCTCACAAGGGGTCTGAGGATCTCATCTTGGTCCCTAATGGCAGTCAGGCTATCTCTGGGCTATGTAGGGCTATGAGGCCCTCCAAAGAAATGTCAACCCACAACATCACTTACCCACTGCCATACTGGTCATGCTGAAGGATGTTGCAGGCAGCAGATCACTATCCAAGGCATCTTCAGACTCTGCCACATCAGTCACATGTGCTCAGTGTGAACCTGCTTTCATCTATGAAGAACACAGGGTGCCAGTGGCAAATTTTCCAATGCTGTTGTTTTCCTCCAAATGCCAAGCGTCCAGCACTGCGTTGGTCTGTGAGCACAAACCCCATCTGTGGACACTGGGCCCTTATACCATCCTCATGGATTTGGTTACTAACCGTTTTTGCAGACTCATGCAGATGTGTCCTACTTAAAAGGCTATGGAAGGTCTCCTCCTGTTCCTCTGTGCACAAAGACGGAGGTAGCGTAATCTAAGTGGCACCCGGTTTTCAACAGAGCCCGCCACAAAGCGGGTTGGACTTGCTGCAACGTGGTACCACCAGCTCGTTCCACAGCTACTTTATCCGCAGTGGCAGCCAATGCGAGGTACAGTGATGTTGGACAGAATCGTAGTCGGGGACAGGTAGGAGGTGAGGACGGGCAGCACGGGATTGGAGTCTGGGATGTAGCAATGGGTGAAGGCAGGCAGCAGAGGAGCGTGGTCAGGAATGGAACCAGGGTCACAACGGGAAATCACAATAACAGCACAGGGCATGAGACAAAAGCTTTCTCTAAGGCACAAGGCACGAAGATCCGGCAAGGGACACAGGAAGGGGCTGGGAATTTATCAGGGAAGGCCTTAAACTGGCTGGCCAGTGCCAATTGTCAGCGCACTGTCCCTTTACATACTTCCCCTTGACGGTCTATGCATAATTTGCATAATTGCAAAGCCTATTTTGGAAAAACAAGAGTATAAGTAGCTACAATAACAATAACATAGCATTTTGAATTTTTTCCAGCTTCCCAGTAACCGGAATAGAATATGAAATGTTGTCACTAGGAAGTACAATTTGTTACACAGAAAACAAGCCCTAGTACAGCTCTGTAAACAGAAAAAAAAACGGATGTATCTTTAAAGACCTGGTCTGGTCCTTCAGTCACAAACTCAAAAGTATAATATACAGGCGGTCCCCTACTTAAGGACACCCGACTTACAGACGATCCATAGTTAAAGACGGACCCCTCTGCCAACTGTGACCTCTGCTGAAGCTCTATGAATGCTTTACTATAGTCCCAGACTGCTATGATCAGCTTCAAGGTGTCTGTAATGAAGCTTTATTAATAATCCTTGGTCCCATTACAGCAAAAAATTTTGAAACTCCAATTGTCACAGGGGCAAAAAATTTTAAAATATACAGTATCGACAAATTCAAATTCAACTTAAGAACAAACCTACGGACCCTATCTTGTATGTAACCCGGGGACTGCCTGTACATATAATTATGTATGAAAATGTGTTATGCTATACATGAATATGGTTTAACCTCCTGCTCTCATGGGAATCTAAGACACTGGGTTCACTTCACTGCTTATTTCTGACTGATGTTTTAAACACCGCCTGGATCTCCTAAGAGGTTATGGCCTCTTAGGAGATTCAGGAGCCATCTTTGCCGGGTTGTACCTGTTTAGATCCGTTCTGACCTCTCGGATAGTAAATGTCTTCTTAGGGGCACATGTATAATAGTTTTTTGGCTGCCACTTTTAAAAGTTTCCTGAAACTGGCCTACTTAATCATTGCAATGTATCTTAAATGTTTTCTTTTTGTGATACGTGTAATTAGTTGCCTGTTTAGTCTGACTTTTGGGACTTTTTCTGGTGTGCAACTTTTTAGTCCCAAATAGTAGCTCCCAAAAGATAATCATGAGTCTAGCATGCTCTGTTTTGAGTAGTTGTAAATTAAAGGTGTATTTACATACATTTAATTTATTTGCCATATGTAAACATTTCTTCAATTGGATGTTATTAAAAAAATGTTCCTGTGTGAAGATAATTTCTCATAAATGTAGCCATGTTGTCCCTTAGAAACGTGATGGCTTCCTCGGATACGACCACCCCGCACTGTAGCAGCGGTGGCCAGACCTGCACTATTGAGCCCTGCCTGACCTCCTGGATTTAGCAATCATTACCACAGGACGGCTGTGGGGCATGCAGTAACTTCTGGAAATTTCATATACAAACATCCTTTGTGTCTTTGTGCAATCCCTCCAGCAGAGGTGACTGTATCCAAGGACACAGTCTTGTTTCTAAGGGACCATATGACTACATTTATGAGAAATTGTCTTCACATAGGTAATTTTCTTTTAATAACATCTAATTGAAGAAATGTATATATATGTCAGATTAATGAAATTGAATGTGAATGCCGAGACGAGAATACCCCTTTAATTCATGGGAGAAGCTTCAGTGAGAATAATTTGTGAGACAATCACAACTGTATTTAAGTGAGACTGAGAAAACCACAAGCAATTCTGAATTTTTAATTCTTTCAGAATTACAGCAAGTTCCAACTGACATTTCTCCAGATATTATAAGACTGGATCTCTCAAGCAATAAAATCAAACGACTTCAAGCAAAAGAATTTAAAGATGTCCCTAATCTGGAGATTTTAAATCTGAGCAACAATGGCATAGAATTCATAGACCCTGGTAAGTGCACATTTTACAAACCTGAGAGTTCCATGTACAATCTGCAGAATGGAACAGACCGCAAATTAACAGTTCACCTGTATTTCACCAGTATTCATTATTATACTATATGTTATAAATGTTACCATTTTACTAATTGAACTTTTTTTAAAATTTGCAATCCCTTTTAATTTCTAATGTGTAACTATTTTACATAATATATAAGGGAAATGACAACCTGCCAAATATAATCTGATCCTATAGGAAATATGCCATGGTAATGGACAGGTTCCCTCCTAACAGAAAACAATGTGTAACCATGGCTTTACTCACTTGTTTGCATAAAGGGAGATACCAGTCAATCAATCTGAGATAAGTAGGAAGAAGCCAAAGGGAATGCTCACAGTGGTACCCTCTTTTCATGCTCAGCTTCAGTAAATATATTGATATATTAAAGTTGTTTTAGTTATAAGATGCTCCAAATCTATCACAGTGGTGCAAGTTAGACTCTTTTTCCTTATTTGTATCACCATTTGTAACATTCTTTAAATCAATATTGTGCATCAAACAATTCACTCATGCTAGTAGTACATAAGGTAAAAACATCTGTCCGTTTTGGTTTAAACAATAATTAATAAATGCCAAAATTATTCACCAAAATGAGCCCATTATCTGCCAGGAATTATATCAAATTCTTGCAGACTGGAGGCATGCACATTTAAAGAACAAAGCAAGTTTAGGACAAAATACAGAGAAAGATTACATAAAACTGGCACGCATTCATGTAAGACAAGGCAACATAAGCGCTAACAAACAAACTTAGATGTGCCAAGAAAAGGCTGTTCATGCCATGTCCACATGAGAAAAAAAAATAGTAGGAAAACCTTAGAGTTGTCTGGTACAGTAACACCCATGACTATTCAAAGGGGAATTTATGTTTCCAATACCCATACCAATAAAGTGCATCTACCACCAGGATGAAGGATTGCAAACCAAGCACACTGCATACTGTAGCATGCCCCTTCTGGCAGGATCCGCTCTTATTTTAGCTTCTAATGCTAAGAAGGCTTTTAAAATTATGTATATTAGCCTGCAGGGCTCCAGGCTGCATAGGTTTTATTAGAGCCTGGAGCCCCTCGGGCTCATTTGCATAATTTCAGTTTTTTTCTTAAAAACAAGGGCAAAGGAAGCTAAACATAGAGAAGATCCTGCCAGAGGGGGCACAAACCACCATGTAAGTGTACTTGTTTTACAATTCTTCATCATGGTGGTAGATTTCCTTTAACCCCACAGCGCAATAAGACGTACCCTTACGTCTTGCTGCGCATGGGGGAGTATGAAGAGGGCTCACAGGCTGAGCCCTCTTCATACTCACCGGGCATTTACTTGATAATGAAGCAAACGCCCGTCGCTAACACCCGCGATCGGTGCACACAGGGTGTTAACCCTTTGATCGCCACCGGCAAAGCTGCCGGCGGCGCGTGGGCGCCGCCATCTTGGCTCCGATCGTCACTCCCCGTGACACAAAGATCCGAGGCTGTCATGATCGAGGCTATCTATTACAATGTGCGATCTGCACATTGTAATAGATGGTATGCAAAATCCCCATATACTGCCATACTGTAGTATGGCAGTGTATGGTAGGATCAATCAGACAACCTAGGGTTAAAGTACCCTAGGGAGTCTGAAAAATAGTAAAAAAAATAAATAAAAAAAAGTAAAAAAAAAAAAACATAAAAATTCAAATCACCCCCCTTTCCCTAGAACTGATATAAATAAACAGTAAAAATCCTAAACACATTAGGTATCGCCGCGTCCGAAAATGCCCGATCTATCAAAATATAATAACCATTTTTCACTGCGTTTTACCCCGTAGCGGAAAATAGCGCCCGAAGTCGCAAATTGCATTTTTTAGCCATTTTGAGAAAAAGAAAAAATTCTATAAAAAGTGATCAAAAGGTCACACAGTCCCAAAAATAAAACCGTTGAAAACGTCATTAGAAGTCGCAAAAAATGACACCACCTACAGCTCTGTACACTAAAGTATGTAAAAGTTATTAGCGCAAGAACACTGTAAAATGAAGATTTTTTTTTCTGTACAGGATGTTTTAATTTTTGTAAATGTATGAAAACATTATAAAACCTATACAAATTTGGTATCCCTGTGATCGTATTGACCCAATGAATGAAGTAGACTTGTCATTTGGGCCGCACAGTGAAAGCTGTAAAAACCAAGCCCACAATAAATGGCGCAAATGTGTTTTTTCATCATTTTCACTGCATTTAGAATTTTTTTCCCGCTTCCCAGTACACGGCATGGAATATTTAATACCATCACTACGAAGTGAAATTTGTTGCGCAGAAAATAAGACATCACACAGCTCTGTACATGGAAAAATTAAAAAGTTATAGATTTTTGAAGGTGGGGAGTGAAAAATAAAAACGCAAAAACGAAATAGGGCCTGGTCCTTAAGGGGTTAAAGAAAGACACAACATTTCCATCAAATGTATCTAAAGCTGTTTTTAAACTTACTGGACCAGATTTATCGTTAGTGAGGCAAACGGAGTGTGCCAGATTATTGACAAATGGTGAACGGTCTTCAATAATCTGGAGCACCCTGCACACACTGATATCACTTAAAAGGAACCTGTCACCAGGAACTTCATTTTCACTAAAGACAGATTGCAAAAGCCCATTACAGCTGCATTGCTAATATGCCTTTCTGCTTTCCTTAATCATTTGAATTTCAATATAATTATGTGTTATAACTTACTTTGCACCCTGACAGAATCATCTTTGTAGTCCTAGGGGTTGGGCTTTGGTTTGGATACATTTCAAATAGCAACATGTGACTTGTATGTGCTGATCACTACTTAGCTCTTGGCCAACACCTTTGTGCTCCTGATGTCAGCTCACCAGACTGTGAGCTCTGTAAAGGAGCAGGAGGGAGGAGCTGTACATGAGCACAAAGGTGGGAGCCAAGCGTTGAGCAGTCTGCAGCACAGACACGTCATTGTTTTTTTAAATGCATCCAAACCAAAGCCCAACCCCTGGGACTACACAGAGGATTCTGTCAGGATGCCAGGTAAGTTATAACACACAATTATATTGTTATGCAAATGTTTAGGGAAAGCAGAAAGACCTATGTGCAATGCAGGTGTGATGGGTTCCTGCAACCTGTCTTTAGTAAAAATTAGGTCTCTGGTTACAGGTCCCCTTTAAACTGAGTGCACAAGTTTTTTCTGTCTAATGAGCGAACACCAGAATTATGTTTGACAAAATGTGGTGCCCATTGCGAATCTGCACCAGAAAACCCCTTTTAGATGCAGAGTGTTGTAGCGGACACCGTGCAACTGCCATACAAAATTATTTATTTATGTATTTATGTGCCCCAGAAAAACTGGCGCAGCCAGTTTGATAAATCTTGGCCACTGTATATATAGTGATGGTGGTCATATATTGGTGGGTTCAGGAATGTCAGAGCCAAAGGCTCTGTCAGGTCTCTTATATACTTATCCAAACATGAAAAGTTTATTTTGAGCTCCAGACTAAATGCACCTAGATGCAGACAGCAAGATTTTGTTATATACAAATATATTGCAAAATGTGATTGTGCACTTTGTACTTTTTGTAGCTCCATAAGGACATTTAAAAGAGCGAAGAGGCACAGAAAGTGTTTTATCAAATAGACCAAAAAAGAGAATACATCCAGGCATTGATGCAATAAGGGATATTTCTGCACAGTGTGAGAGATGGGGGAGGAGAGATTCACAGTAACAACATATGTCTCAGGGGAAGTATCAAGTTTTCCATTTTCGCTGCAAGAGATTTTAAGGGGTTGTCTGACTTTCTTAAAACAAAAAATATATCAATAGGCTGGGGGGGCCTGTAAAAAAATGATCTCCCATCGGAGCCATGTCCCTGATAGTATACAGGGCAGGCACGTTCAGCTCCGTCAACATCCAGCCGCCTTGCGCATGCAACAATCCTCTGTCCCAACGCTATATCAGTTGCTGGGACATGGGATGGGTGGGCATGCCAGGCAGCCGACTGAATGGCAGCATGGGAGACTGGGAGCGTCGGAGAAAGCAAGTGTACATTTATTTTTATTTTTTTTTACAGGATCTTTCAGCTCACCTCTAGATTGTTTAAGAAAGTTGAACAATCCCTTTGAATCTCAAAGATGTAGTTCTATTTCTCTACCAAAGTATTCTGGGTTAATTAACAAAATAAACAACTGTTCTTTTAGACTAAAACAATGAGATAAACCAGATGGTTTATTTCAAAACAAATGGTCTTAAATTAAAGGAAATCAAAATCATTTTACCAATAGGGATGTATTACAAATTTCCTAACCATCATGTCAGGCAGTTTGGAAGTATACTAATAAATAGCATGTGAGATTCAAACAGACAGGTGATAACATATGACCAGGTCTAGGGAATGCATGAGGCTGCAAGTTGAAAATGATCATTTATGATTGTATAACATCAGAGGTTAAGTGCAACATATAAGAATTTAGTTTCATATTTATTAATTTCTCTTCCACAAAGGAGTCCAAAGCCTTTAATGAGAATTCAAAGAATTGTTTTTAAAACATGGACTACAAAAATCTATTGGAGAGGTTAAAATTTGTTGTAGGACCCTGGAATTTTGTTAAATACATAACATCATCTATTTTGTAAAGTGTTCAAAATATGAAGTATCCAGCACAGCCTAGTATTTGTATGAGCCGGTGCAATCAAAAATACATGTAACAAGCAAAAGAGGAAAGAAATGCACCAAAAAGGTTCTCTAACATTAATAGAAAATGACTTTATTTATTTCACAGACAAAAAACAGTCACACAGATTTAAAGGCATTTAAAAAATGTAATGAACATCAAATACACATGGTGACCAAGGTGTAGGTCAACCGTAAAACACCTCCTGTTCAATCACCTAATAATGATTGTGGTTCCTCCTCTATATGTATATATCCAATAACACCAATTCTTTTTCCCAATTTGACGCACTTAGAGAACTACTCTTACGGACCCATTACTGTTGCTTATTTGGTGCTTGGATCATATATTTTTGTTCCTTTCGTTTGTCTTGCATTGAAAGCATACATATAGAGGAGGAACCACAATCAGTATTAGGTGAGTGAACAGGAGGTGTTTTACGGTTGACCTACACCTTGGTCACCGTGTGTATTTCAATACATTTTTTAAATGCTTTTAAATGTGGGTGATTGTTTTTTTGTCTGCTCTGAAATAAATAAAGTCATTTTCATTTTCTATTGATATTGGAGAGCCTTTTTGGTGCATTCCTCTTTTGGTTGGTACATATTTTATAAAGTGTATTATTGCTTACAGAAAGCTAACAAGAATATTTCATATCATATCTGATGGATGATTCTGTTTGTTTAATAGTTTAGTAGTGAAAATGCTGGTGACTGGTCCCCTTTAACTATATGTGTTTCACTTTCAGCTGCATTTTCAGGTCTCATGAACCTCCATGAATTAGACTTGTCGGAAAACAAGCTCTGCAATTTCCAGTATGGTGTGCTGGAAGATCTGTACTTTTTGAAAAAGCTTTGGCTTAGAGACAACCCCTGGAAGTGTGACTACCACATTCACTATTTGTTCTACTGGCTTAAGCATCATTACAATGTAAATTACAATGGCTTGGAATGTAAGGAGCCAGAAGAATACAAGGGATGGTCTGTCGGGAAGTATGTCAGAAGCTACTATGAGGAATGTCCAAATGAGAAATTCCAAGTACATGTAGGGATGCATGAAGAGGAGTGGGAGAAAATTGAAGGAGACAAGAACCAAATTCAGTCAGGAAAAACACATGGGGTTCTATTAACTGTATTAACTTAACTGGCTTAAGTAAATGTTTTTGATTACCAAAATGTTAGAGACAAATATTGCAGCTTTAAGCATAAGATGTTGGTGAAAAAAGCAAATACTATGGAATCTAAAGGCGAACAAATGTAAATATCATTAGCCTATGGCTATATTATCAAAGTAGATAAGATTGTCAAAGGATTATGATCTTTTCCCATCTGAAACAACCTACATCAGCAGTAGGTTATCCTATAACTCTTGAAACACAATGTAATTTCTACTATTGAAAACATGTGTGTTTTGTATTAAAATGGGGAGGGTGAGGGAAAGTCCTGATAACTAGAACATTTAAACATACTCATGGTAAAAAAGTAGACTTCTCATTTCTGTGTCCCTATCTACTTACAAAATCTTCTGCATGGAGGACATGTCAAGTATGTATACCTGTTCCCCAATCATATAGAACACTTGAGGGGACCTTTGGCCCCCACTAAAATTTTATTTAGGGCTCCAAGTGATCAGACACATATTATAATTGCACAACATCTTCAAGTTTTACACTTGAGTAATCTAATACAGACAGATTGTTAGGCATTTCTAGTCAAACCATTAAAAAACAACCTCCTAGTACTAATAAAGCTACTTTCACACATGACTCTGTCTGCCATTATAGGTCAATGTAAACGCTCAGCGTATACATCTGGAACTTTCTTGACGTATACGCTGAGCGTACACAAAAACCGTGATATGAACCCAGGCTTTGCTGAGGATGCATGGAAATGTATTTGAGACCAAGATTGAGTTCCCACAACTCGTATCACTGGACTGAACTCAATATTGATACAAGGCTCAGGTTGGGAAATCCCTCTAGTGAACCTAGCGTTTTTCTCTAACTGCACTCACTCTTTGGTAACTGGCCTTAGGTGGAGAAGTAAGCTGCTATTGAACACCATTCATACTTGTCATTTTTGCAGAAATCATGGCATCAAGTTTCTTCCATAAAACTATGTTAGGGTGACTGATAATTCCAATTAGAATTGGATTGGTAAACCTAGGAGGCAGGATCTGCTGAGACATAACTAATGACTCTGTGTATCGTATTCCATAGATTATTTTTCTGTTCAATCAAACTTTATTGAAATTAGCAATTAAAAGAAGTCAAAGCAGTTCAAATGGATTAGGTATAAACCAAAGCAATGTGTATGCAGACACAGTACATCCAATAGCAAAGCTGGTTTGTATAAAGATGGTCTCATCATAATCAGTACATTAATTATGCCGGTGTCGGGGCCAGCTCCTATTATGGGATATCTGAAGAGAGAGTTGAGTACCTCTCATACCATCTGAAATATGTTTTTACATTTTGCAATTTGACATTTAATCTTTCTGCACAAATTGTATCACATTACATCTGTTTTTTTTTTAGTGAAGACTTAATTAAATCCTACATATATTTAAAGAAAGGATAATTAATTGTTATGGTTGTATATATAGTAATAAAATGTGTATATAGGATTGTGAGCTTTGTAACATACTGCTTTGTCATGCTGTAAACTATGCAAGAACACAATTATATGTCATATTTAAAGAGAACATTACACTCTGACATACACATTGATTGCTCTCTGTATTATCAGCAATATGAGAATATCGAAGGACTATTAATAAACCAAATTTTTTCTACAAAATAATTTTTTTACTTAATATTAAACAGAACAGAAAAAAACAGAAACACTGTTGACACTGGTGTGCCTCATGACCCATTTTTACGTACTCCAATTGTTATGATTAAAAGGGTATTCCAGGAATATGAATGTCTGCTACAAAGCCCATAATGCTATATATAAATTTATACAACAAAACTCAATGTCATTAATCACAAAATTGAGCTTAAATATATTGCTTTTATAATTCCCAAAATTTTATGGGCTTTCTAAAAGTAGGCAGCGTTATCTCCAAGATGGCTGACACAGGATACTACAACTACCATGAGCCCTCAGTTCTCAGTAACAGACCCTCCTTCTCATGCTCTTTTCCATCTGGTCTCTGATCCAGCACGCTGTCCTGTTCTGTTACCACAGTAATGGCAAAAAATAAACCACATGTTTTTCTCACTTAGTATAGCTGGGTGTGTAACTACCATCACTGTACATTACTTCAACCCCACTGAGATGTCAGATGACCACAACACTGGCCATACTGCATGTATCACAAAATTTACTGGTGTACCATGTGCCCTCTATATCTGCATGACCTGCCATGTGCTGATTGCCTCTATGTAGATCATCTTCCAGTCCCCTCTATGTAAAAAACATCTCTCTTCTCCAACATATATATTCCCAAGAAAAAATTAAAAAAACCTCTCTCCTCCCTTTAAAAAATCAGTCTGGTATTTGGCATGGCTGCTTTCTCCCACAAACAGCACCATACCCGATTACTGCCCCTAACATGCAGCCCCATGTAAATACACCTCACTTATCCCTCCAGCCCAATAAATGACATCACTATTGTCCATTCCCCAACACCTACAGTTCTGCCTAAGACACCTTCACTTCTGACTCATGTGAATTATCTTTTTGCACTTCAACTATTCCAAAATGTGTGAGAAAAGACACAGGAATATAAATATTCAAGAAAAACACCAGTGCCAGTGCCATGAACCATGCAAAATATCAAAAAAGATTGTTAAAATCCAAATATTAATTGGTATACACCAAAAACACGTAAAAAAATTACATGTTAATGTACTATGTGCCTCTCTAACACTCTAACAATCCAACAATCCTCCTCACTACTGCCTATAAATGAGGCTAAATGTAAACATGGACAAAGTGCAGACAAATATAGTGCCAAATGCCAACAATTCACAAAAATTGCATGATAAAAAAGGAAATCTAAGAAAATAATATCACCCAAGTCCATGTAACTGGAGGAGAAAAGTGTCCCCACAAATATCGCTGCATATCTGCGGCTTCCTCAGTGGTTACTATATACCAAATTGAATGATCTGTGATCCATGCTAAGCTGGCATCTGTTGTCACATCCGCCCACTGATCAGAGTCATCCCAAGGGGAAGTGCCCTGTGCACGCACTGCACCACCGCGCCTCTACCTTCAATGCGGAGGGACCGCATGAGCCACTTCTGACTCATGTACACACTAGTCTAGTCCTGTACTGCCTCACACACCGTTACTTCTCTACTCCATGAACTGACCACGCACAAATATCTGAGGCTTCTCTGCTGATTGATTGCTCCACCCCTAATCACAACGGGGCACACCCCCTGTGACAACAAACCTACTGCAAGCACCCATCTACAATCAAACATAGTGTGATCACATGACCTGCATGTAAGAACTCAGGGGTTATGTAAGCAGTACCCATATTTTAATTTGAATATAAATTATGCTTATTTCTGGAATAACCTTTTAATCATGTAGATAGATTTATCTAAATTGTAAACAGATATATATATATATATATATATATATATATATATATATATAGCGGGCAGTACTCCGTGGTTCCAATTTCAAAATAAGTTATACACCAAAATGTTGCCAAAATGTTAACCTCTTATTTTGAAATTGGAACCACGGAGTGCTGCCCGTTTTTTACTTTATTTAGATAGATAGATATTGCACAGAAGAAAACCAAGTCCGCAAAGTGGAGAAAAACCTCAATAGTGGGGGTGTAGAGCCTCCATTAATCCTGACAAGATCCCTCAGTAGTAAAGTTGAAGTGTAGGCAGCACTACAAAAATCCAAAATGTGAAGTTTATTGAAACAGTGGCGATGTTTCGCTGTGAACCACCTTCATCAACCATCAATGAAGGTGGTTCACACCGAAACGTCACCACTGTTTCAATAAACTTCACATTTTGGATTTTTGCCTACACTTTTTTCAACTTTAGATAGATAGATAGATAAAGACTACTACAAGTCAAACAATAATGAGCATTTTGGTAACAGGTAATCTTTAAATCAGGTTTTCCAGGAGCAAAGGTAATTTAATATCAGATTGGTAGGAATAAAGTGTAAACAATAGTTCTACCTCTCCTTCAAACGGAACCTGTCATCAGGACACACAATTTCACCTAATTACAGGTGCCCATAGCTTTCATTATACTATTTCCCACTCTGCTTTTATAATTACCATTAATGGTTCCATTCCCTTTTTAAAAAAAATATAAATGTTCACATGGCTCCCTGTCAGCATACTGCATCCCTCCTGTCATGATCATCATCTGCTCCCTGCCCCTTTCTCCCTCCCTGCTGCAGACAAAGATTTGCTTGGAGCACAGGTTCAGCTAACAGCTGTAGGAAGGAGGGGGAGGAAAGAAAAATGAAGATCCAGCAGAGAAGAGAGGAGATAATGATGCTGATAGCAACAGATAGCAGCCTTTTAACAGATACTCCCATGACATTAGGTAGCCAAATATTATTTTATATACTTTTAAAAGTGTCTGGAAACAGTAATGGTAATGATAAAAGCAGATTGAAAATTAGTATTACAAAGGTTCTAGGAACTTGTCATTAGGTCACGGAATGAATCCTTTCATTAGATGAAAACGTGTGATCCTGAGAACATGTAATGTGTAATTGTAGTTTGACAATTTATCCATAGCCTATTACTTTTACAAAACATTTATACAATGTCTAGAAATTACATAAAAATACTCATACCTATGACTTTAAAGGTAGACCAATGTAGGGTTGAACACCCACGGAAATTTAAACGTAGAACATAAGGACGACATTTTCGTAAAATGTTGATCACAAATTTGTCTTGGATGCAATGTTTTACTGAAGAGAAATCGATCTAGAAATAGATAAGGTATATAGTCAACAATAGTTTAAAAATATTATCCAAACCAAGGACTAGATTTTATTATCTTTCTCTTATTAGTTCTTTATTATCCAATTATCCAATTTTCCCGGATTATGCACAATTCAAACCTGTGTTGGAGGTTTTGCTCTCATTGCCAAAAAAAATGTTGTTGTCGTACACTGCGATGGAGAATTAATCGGCCCCGTGACTTTGTCCCTGTGGAGCAGACACAGGACAAAAGATGTCCATATCACATGTCCTGCATCTGTCTGTGCAGGTCATGTGATCATCACTATGCTTGGCTCTAGTCGGTTGGTTGCAATGCATTGAGTATGGTCAGTGTTGTGCTGAGGCCAATGTCAGTGTGGCAATGTGCAGTGATGGAAGTTACACACTTCATTACTATGATAACACAGCAGGACTGTCTGTTACATCATCAGATGTTACATTATGGGAGCAAAACATAAGAGGGAGGAGCTGTAACTGCAAACCGAAGGATAATGAGATTTGTAGTTGTAAATGGCAGCCATCTTGGAGATAACTCTGCCTACTTTAGAAAGCTCAGAAAATTTTGTGAATCATAATAGCAAACCATTTAAGCTCCATTTTGTGATGAATGACATTGGGTTTTGTTGTATTCATTTATTTATAGCATTATGGGTTTTTGTATCAGAAGTTCATATTCCCAGAATACCCATTTTAATTTGAAATGAAATACATCTACTATAGCTTAGAATTTTTGCCCAGGGACCGGGCCGGATAAACCTCTTACCATGGTCCCTGGAAACTAAAATTGTGTACCCCAAAAATATCTAACCCCAACACATATAATGTGCCATTTCCTGCAGCCCCTGCTCTAAAATTTCCCCTTTCCTGCAGCTGCCCTTTTTTCTGTAGCTCCCCTCTGTAGTGCGGAAAAAAGATAGAGGTTATCCAGCACTCGATCAAATCCAAAAATTGGTGGAATTTAAAAACAACTTTTATTCCATAGTATTAAAAGAATGATTGAAATGCCATGACAAAAAATCTTTGAGAAAAAACTGACGCATTTCAGGTCAGAGCAACCCTTAATCGTAGTTCATACTGGAGGTATGATAGTGCCCCTTTTTATGTATCCCCTATGTATGTATCCCTAATTATGTATTAATTTCTTGATAAGAAGAAAGCTACATAAAAGGGGACACTGTGAGGAAAAAAAAATAAACATACCACATATACTCAAATGTAAACTGAAGTACATAATTTTACCACACAAAACTGGGAAAATTTGACCTTGAGCAGATTCTCCGGCAGCTCTTGGATAGCGTAACATCTTCTTTATGAATATAATGAACACATAATACACATGATGAGTCCCACTACACTGACTTTTGGAGTCTTTATTTTAGGACAAGTTTAATGGTTATGGTTATGGGGATTTTATTTCAGATATATAACCAGATGTAAAAAGACATGTACTTACACTATTCCAGAGTGAACTATTTTGAGTAATTATTTTCCAAGATCTGCAAACTTGAGAACTTCTTGCTAGATCTAGCAGATCCATAAAGCCAAATATCTGTAGGACACAGCAAAACTTATTAGAACAGCATATGGAAAATATAAAAGATGAAAACTGGGAAAACAAAGCTAGCCGAGTGTTTGTAACCACAATATAAACATGAAATGTATTAAAGAAACATGTGTTGTCAGAAGAGGCACAAAGGAAAGTAGATATTGTAACTAAAGAATCCTATAATGTACAGTATTCAATACCCTGAATCATCATAAATGCTTGTGTATATAGTAACATGGTAAGCATATGTACAGATATTATTTAGACTCTTCAACTAACAAGTATTACAATAAAGGTTACATTAAATTACTTGAAATGTGTGTGTTTAAGGCTGGATCAGGTATGGTTTAAATAATGCTTATGAAGTGATTCAAAAATACAAAATCATTCAATAGCCAAACATTACGAAATCAGAAAGACCACACTAATGCTCTCAAATTTTTCTATAATTATTCTATTTATTTTCAATTATTTTCCATTGCACCAATATATTTCACCGAATTTTTAACAAATCACTTACAACCGTCCCTTCCACCAAACTTGAATCACAATAAATGTCTTCCTTTTAGTTTACGAACTCTAATATTGGTGTATAGTTCCACATTTTTGGCCCTTCACACCTGTTTTAACAGTGCTCTGCCAGAAGAGGTTTTGTTAATAATAAATCAATGATCAAGCAGTTCACCCAAAAATAAGTTTCAATTATTAGCCAGATCTCTGCCTCTGACACTAGAGGTGTGAGAGGTTCCTTGTATGCTGTCTGGTTCCTTGTATTACATTTTGAGACGTATTTGTCACAGTTGAGGCAAAATTGAGACAAGAGAGTCTCAAAGAGTATACAAGAAACCCCTCTGGGTCATAATTTCCAATCCCTATTGAGGCGCATTGCAAAAATTGCATGTAATATTTAAAGGCATGTTATAAAAAGTATGGGGGAATTTTCAGGTGTTTTTGTGCCAATAAATGGTGCATGTCTGTAAAGGGTCAATTTGTGCAATTGTGTTATTTTCCCATGAACATGGTGCAATTATTGTCTATCTGCCTGCCCTCTCTGTAACTGAAGCTTAATCTTTCAAAGACAAAACTTCTTGTCTTTCCACATCTGCTAATCAACCTAGCCCCGAAATCACCATTTCCATTGGGAGTATCACCATAATACCAAGGCATCGGACCGCTGTCTCTGCGTTTTGCCAGACTCCGATTGCACCTTACATACAATCACATTCATACAAGCATAATCCTGCCACTTGCCCCTCTAAACATTTTTAGAATCCATCCTTTCTTGACCATGGAAACCTCTTAAACCCTGATTGTCACAATGATTCACTCTTGTCTCGACTACAGTAACTCCCTACTAATCTTGCACTTACTAAACTCTCTCCTTTGTAATCTATTCTTAATGCGGCAGCCAGAATAGTCTATCAATCTTGACACTACATGGATGCCTACAGTCAGTTACTGCCTATAACCTTCCTTATTCAATTCAAATTAAGCACCCTCATCCACAAAACTCTACACAGTGCTACACCCCCTTACCTTTCTGGCTTCATCTCAGTCTATCGCCCAACCTGTGCTCTCAAATCCTCCAGTGAAGAATGCACTACCTCAAACTATCAGTCTAATAGCTTACTACCAAACTTTCAAATGTGTCCCAAAAACACATTTCAGACAGGCCTACAACATTCCCTAACTACATGTAACTTTCATATTCTTTTATCTAAACCTCCACTGCTTTCTCCTAGTGTCTATGTAATCCCTCAACACTTGATACCAGTAAACAATTTTCTCTGCAGACTGATGCACCATGGTTCCTGTTAATATCAACAGCTACTGTTGACTGGTTAATTCAGCATTATTTATTATTTATTGTATTTATTTACTCAGTTAAAGAATGGCTGAACCATTAACAAGTCACTTTCTTTGTTAACCCCTTTCATACTTATAGACTGGAAGCTCTTGCAAGCAGGACCCTCATTCCATTTGTTTTATCTGATTATGTTAATACTCTGTACGGTGTTGTTTTATTTGTATATGTACCCCATGATCTGTACAGTGCTGTGGAATATTATAGAGCTATATAAATAACGCTTTATAATTATTATTGTTATGGATATTACAGACTTTGAACAGCAAAGAACAAATTAAAAAGTACTGTACCTTGAGAATGGCCCTCTGCGGTAGTTGAGAAATATCATCTTCACCTTCCCTCATGACAGAAGAACTGCCATTTCCCAACTCATCCATGTCACCTCTCTCCAAGCGCTGGCAAAAATAAAATGATGACAGAATTAATGCAAAAATATAATCATATCTACCACACAAATGGGAAACCCAAGACACTATAATAATGAAGGACAAAAGTGGCTTTGATTGGCTCATGTTAACTTTGTAGCACAAGGGTCAGTTACTAGTACATAACCTGTATGGTGCGGTGTATACCATAATACACACCATGTTTCGAGGCTGTATTTCACCCCAAAAAAACCCCATACCAATAATGAAGTTTGAAAATTGGTACAGAATGGTGTTAGGCTGTTTTTCAGCATATGGCACTAGCAATCTTCATATAATTGAAGGAAGGATGAATGGGCAAATAGGACATTCAATGGATGGACTGTTACTATGCTTATGCAAGTTTACAAACATGTTAACATACTCACGAAGCCTCATGGTCGGAAAATGCAAGTAGCTAGTACCTTACTGAAGAGTGTATACTGTTGATTTACCAAAAAATGTGAATGTTTTATGAGGAATTTTGAAGTAAAAGAAAATACTTCTAGTCCTGGACCACAGTACAAGATTATATTATCTCCACCATTTACCTGTTTCTTTTTTGAATGGGCAAATGTTCTGAGACATTCATGATAAAAATCTACTGCCATCTACCAGTATGATGAAGATGAAAAGAGTCTGGACAGCAAGACAATGAACCAAACACACAGCCACGGAAACTCTGTATTGGTTTCATAAAAGAAATGAACACCTTAAAGGGGTATTCTCGTCTGGGCACTCACATTCAGTTTGATAAATCTGCCATATATAAACATTTCTTCAATTAGATGTTATTAAAAAAATGTTCCTGTGTGAAGATAATTTCTCATAAATGTAGTAATTTTGTCCCTTAGAAACGAGATTGCTTCCTCGGATACGGCCACCTCTGCATGAGAGATTGCACAAATAAACAAAAAGGTTTTTTATATGAAGAGTCCTAGAGTTACTGCAGGTCCCACAGCCGTCCTGTGGTAATGATTACTTGATCCTGGTGGTCCCGCAGGACTCTATAGCGCAAGTCTGGCCACCGCTGCCAGAGTGTGACGTGGTCGTATCCGAGGAAGCCATCTCGTTTCTAAGGGACAGAATGACTACATTTATGAGAAATTATCTTCCCACAGGAACATTTTTTTTAATAACATCCAATTGAAGAAATGTTTATATATGGAGGATTAGTGAAACTGAATGTGAATGCCCAGACGAGAATACCCCTTTAAGGACACAGCCTACAATTTTTATGGTAAAAATTGCATGATGATTCAAATTTATTAAAGGGGTTTTCCCACATAGCAAAATTAGGCCTATCCACGGCCCCCCGCAGATCGCGAAAACGAGGGGTCCGTTGGATCCCTTGTCGCTCCTCAGACTAATGGAGCAGACGGCCAAGCATGAGCATTCTATATAATCTCTATGGAGCTGATGGAGATCGCCGAGTGCAGCGCTTCGTGGGAAAACCCCTTTAACTCTTTCCTGTAGCAGAACAGAATAAAAGAGCTGTTTTGCCACTGTTTTTTTTTTAGTTAAAACTTTTACACAGTAGACATTATACGTTAGTACGATTAAGGAGACACCCAACAGGTTTTCTAATTGTCTACTACCTTATCAAATAAAAACTTCATTATAAGGAAACTGCATTTGCTTATGTGTCACCATATTCTAAGAGCTATAACTATTTTATTCCTCAATCAAAAGACGATTATTAGGGCTTTTATTGCAGGAAAAGGTACGTTAGATTGGTACTGTTATAGAGTACATCTCACTTTTTGATCCCTATCTTTATCTGCTAAATAAAAGTTTATTACAAACTACATGTGTTAACTTATATAGTCATCCATTGTATGCAAATTAGTTTACAAGCCTGTAGATAGCCAAGCCATAGTCATATCAATAGAACAAGGAATTATAGAAATACATATAGATGCAATGACTGTTTGAACAAAGGTCCCAATGGACAAAAAATCCAAACATCTATCTAACTCCAAATCAGTAACACATAAACCCAAAGAAAAACTAACAGCTATTAGTGTTTTATTGATAGCTTGCCTAATAGACCCAATCTTGGATTGGGCCTAACAGGCCCCTGTACATCACAGACACAGAGGAGTTCATCAGACCATGGCAACTCCCCCCCCCTCCCCCTCTCGTACGCGATCGTGGTGCGTTGGCCTGGGGGAATAACAGAGGGAATTAGAACTATCTATTTCATCTGGTGTTTTTAACCAGTTAAACTGTTACAATGGCCAAACCTATAAACTGAACCAAATTCAATAAAAAATTGAAGAGTGTTTGTGTGGAAGAATAGGCGAACAATGCTAGAGACTAGTTTCTCTATATTGGAGGAATCTTAAAGAAGATCACCCACATAGGCTTTTGAACAAAATATTACATAAACTGCAGTTAACATGTTCAATACCATATCCCTGTGTCATTTCTTATTATAACACATCATTTATGGACACCTTTGGTTGGATTTCTTTGTCAGTGAAAATTTAATGGGTTGATACCGACATCTGGTGAGAATTTCATGTCAATAGCGCTTTTAGAAATATATTTACTGTTCATGACATGTTCAAAACTTATTTCATTCTGTGTAAATATATATGGAGATCCTGCCATGGGACCATTGGCGACTGTGATTTCCAGTCTAAGGCTAATCCAATTTCAATAAGCTTGTGACCATTTTATTTGCCCTCCATACTACGTATCCCAGCACCTGTCCTGAATCCAGATTGGAGGTAACATGTCAGAGTTGTGCAGGGGCTTCATATTACCAGGGATAGTTACTGTAGAGTTCTCTTGTGAGAGTGGGAGCTTTTGGTCACGAAGGGATAGACATTCATCGGCACTCCACCTTCAGCCCTGCCCGGCCAGCGACATATCTATATACCAACCTGAATCATTCACCTGAATCAAAACAAGTATTTTTCTGTACCAAATAGTTAACGCAGCAGGAAGGAGGCATATGTTCTGGATACAGCTGCTTATCTTTGTTGTGCAGGAGTTTTTGTTTTAGGGTGCCATAAGACTAAATAAGACTAAATAGTCAAATACAGTTTTTATGTGTGAAGCTATAACTGTGAAACTTGAAAGAACACAGTGCTTGTAATCTTCTGAAACAATAAAAATTTTATTATGTCTACATTCAACACTTGATAGTTCATGCTGCAAAACATTCATCAGTAATTTAAGTGCTTGATATTTGGAAGCTTCAATCTGACAAGAGTTTTAATGTGTTACAGACCTTTCTTTGTTGGGTCTAGTGATAATGAGCATTTTACTGCTTTTCCATGTTCACTATTCTTATGGTATACCACCGTATCTGATGACTCGGATATCATTTGTAGAGTGTAAGAGACTTTGATGTGAGCTTATCAAGTAATATATGGCTTCCTATCAGACAGAGTTGGAATGAAGCTCAGCTATGTGATATTAATGATTTGGAGTAGAAAAACTGAGTATAAAAGGGCAAGAATCCTATAAGAAACTGTAACATCATAGTGACACACACTAGTACTGGAAAAATTTGTCATCATATGTGTGTGGGTGGAATCAGGACTCTCACTATCAATACTAGGAGTCTTGTAAGGACACATTCTGATTTTTACTTAGAAATCCTGTTCAAAACCACAAGAATGTACCATGCAGATCTATTAGTATTTCTTTAAAGTAGGCTGTTTTAAGACAGTACAACATAAATCATTTGAAAGATTCAGTGTAATAAAAAATGAGGAGTGTTTTAATGCGCCTGCAGATAATCCACGCACTCTCCTACCACGATAGATGCATTGAGCGGCATAGACCTCCTGATGTATCCATCGGGTGATGTTTTGCGTAAATCCTGCAAAGATTCAGCAGTGAATGTTCGCATGCTTTAGCAAGTGCGCAGGCACGGGGCAGGAAATTACAATTATTTCAGTGCTCCGAAGCACTGATAAATCTCCCCCACAATCTTTGGAGGTCATCAAATATTCTATACAAAGGTCATGGATTTGTACATCTTAATACATACTAAATGACTATACAAATAACAGCCATTGTTCTCCGATACTACGAAATCGATCTTGTGGAAGTATCTGACATTGAAGAATATAAAAACAAGATTTGGACCTGTTTCCCCTTTTCTATGCTAATAAGTCACACGTACCGCTTTTATTCGTTAAGCAATGAAATCAAACTGCATGGGGCCGTTTCTATGGAAACATATGTGATCGGTAAACGGCACCCAGTGTCTTGTATTGTTGACACCGGGTGCTGGGCCACTACGATCAGATTTTCTTTAGGTTTGTCTTGTACAATGCCCGAAAGATGGTGATTATGTCCTGGAAGGACTGTGACCCTCCTCTTTAAAAAAAAATAAAATGGATTGCACTTATTAATAGGGTTATTTCCCTCTATCGATCTGTGTACATCAATAGGCAATATCCTAATAAATTTGAATCTATCTGGTCCAGGTGGAATGTGAACCTGTATACTGCTGATTAGTGCTTAAAGGGGTTATGCCACGAAACTAATTACTTCAAAATGCTCATAAAGAGGTTAAAATATTTCAAAAATCTATTCATAATGGTTACCTGGAATTATAAATACTTTTGTATTTGTTATTTTGATGCTTGTGCAGCATCTATTCTGTGTCACAGAAAAGCAGATGTGGGAGGGGCCTAACAGGCACATGCACAGCACTGACAGAGGCAGTTCAACCACAAGTCCTATAATGCTTTACAGGTGTCTCTCTCTCATAGGGTATGCTTCCACCTGATGAGTTAAAGTAGTCCCTAGACTTACTACAGCTGATTCTGCTAAAGAAACGCCATGTCTCCTCCACCAAAGCCGTGACACTGTTTCGTTCACCTTTCACCACTGCATATGTGAGATACATATAACAGCCAATAACAGCTAAGATATACGTTTTTCAAACACATATAAAAAAAATTAAATATGAGCTAGGATTGGCTGCGAGGGGCAATATAGACAGCTTTTATAAATATTTTTTCTCATAAAATATAACATATATATACTATACTGAGGACTAACTTGTGATACATATATATTATATACACACACTATGGGGGGTGGGAATAAAGCAGAGGTGTTATTTGGAGCGCACAGTGAAAGTCGTAAAAACTGACCCCTCAAGAAAGTGAGGAAAATGCAATAGTGGTGCATTTTTTTTTTTGCTAATTTCACCACATTTGGAATTCTGGCGGTACACAGAAAAATAAGCCCTCACACCGATCTGTACACGGAAAAATTAAAAAGTTATGGATTTTTGAAGGTGGAGAGTGCCTGTGTCTGTATAATGATACCAAACGTGTGTGAATAGGAAATCAGAATAGGTAATGATAGGAGATTCCACTACCAACTACCATCTTAATCCATCCTGATAAACCATAGACATTACTCATAGATCCAGGCATCGGGACTGTGGTATCTTTTTATATTTGTTATCCATGGCCTCCTTCCTTCTAATATCAACTTTTAAAATGATGTTAATGAGCCTGAAGGGTTCTATGGGGTGTTATCAGGATTCCCCCGTGCCTCAGATTCATAGGTTAGATGCATAGATAGATAGATAGATAGATAGATAGAAGATAGACAGATGGATAGATAGATAGATATGAGATAGATAGATATATAGGAGATAGATAGATATATAGGAGATAGATAGATAGATAGATAGATAGATAGATAGATAGATAGATAGATAGATAGATAGATAGATAGACAGACACTCACATGTTGCTGACCTCTGGATGGTCTCCTGCTAGTCAGGGACAGGGGTTCTTTGTAGGACAGCAGGGTAGTAGAGAGGGATGCTCAGTAGTCAGGACTTACAGGAGGAGGGCTGCAGGACATGTGTGAGATGAAGTGAGGTCAGGGCTCAGCTCCTTTACTTGTTTTGACTAATGGTGGATACATGGTGAGGGGAAGGGAAGAGCTGCTACACTGTAATATGTTAGAGCTACAGCCATGTTAGGGGCAGACTGTGATCTGCATGGACCCTCTGTATTCCTAGGTGTAAATACCTTATAATGTGCCCTGTTTGCACTGGTGGAGCCTGATGTTGTTATCACTGAGACATTCAGTACAGACCACACTGAACTCAGCTGCACAGCTCATTCGGCCCCTCCCCCTCGCTCCCATTGGCTGCTCCCTGTCAGCTGGTCTCCTTCAGTCTGAGGCAGTGGAGGAATCTGCAGTCAGAGATGTAAACAGACGAGCAGAAGGTGATTCCTTCTGCGCAGACTCGGCCAGAGGAGAAGGCAGTCAGGACGGGACACAGCTACCAGCAGGGGAGCCAGCAGTCAGCTCACAGCAGAATAGCTCAGTAAGACTGCATATTTTCTAATAACAGTAAATGGTGAAATTATAGCTTACAGTGCACTGAGCTAGAGTATGTATTTCTGCTATGGTGACACAACCCCTTTAAGTGATCATTTTTCTTGCCACGGAAAGGTTGGAGAGATGTGTATAGCGTCTAGGTCTGTCTCTGGTTGCGTGGTTGACTGGATGAGCGTCCGCGTACTAGATGACATCTGCTACTGCTATTACTATGCTACTCAACCTGTCATCATGCCTGTTTGTAACGATACACAATCTTGATAATACACTATGCTGTGCCGTAGTCTGCTGGTATGCAATTTTATAGTTCTGCATTTAAGTAAGAAAAATTTATGAACAAAAACTTTTTTTTTTTAAAAAGACACTGGGTGCCGGTTACCAATTTCCACAGAAACGTATATGCGATCGGACCGTAGCACGCCCCGTGACTTTGATTCTGTTTCTAAACTGAATCAAAGCGGTAAATATACAGGACCTGATGCATGTCTATGTGCAAGTTGTGAGATGCAGATGTTGGTGCAAAAGCTGAAGAGTGAATCATTCCAAACACAAGTTACTAAATGTGTGTAGCCATTAAACAAAAATAGCAAATTAATTTTTTTGTTACAGTAAGCCAAAGAAATATTTTATATTAATGATGGTTGAGGAAATGTTATATTAGAGCAATATGTAGAACACAAATAATTGGAATATGCTGCAACAGACCACAAAGCAAGGGCAAGGTTTCAAAGGATATTTACTTTGTTGTACACTGCAGTTTCATTTGAATCAGCTGGGGAATAGGGGTATAATCCTTCTGAAATATTTAGAACAGCGACTAACAGACCTTCTTAGGATTACTAAATCATACCTCTGTTTTCTGAATTTCATTTTTTGCAGAATATAATAGAAAGCCCTGTACCACTAATCCTCTGTGGTACATCATGGCTTTCTACAATGAGCACTGTGTTCTAGCTGTCAGTATTTGTAAGTGTCCTCGGAAAATGGCCCAAGCATCTTTTGGCAAAGTAACTGGCAAAATATATTTCATATGTTTATATTCATGTGTGATTTACATATGATGTATAACATTTTCATTCAAATGTTTAACTAAAATACTGTACGCAATTAATGAAAAAACTTAAAGGATAAAAAAACTTAAAACGTATCTACCACCAAGATCAAGGATTGTAAACCAAGCGCATTGACATACTGGTGTGTGCCCCCTCTGGCAGGATCCACTCTTCTTTGTCTCCTATGCCCTTGTTTTTAAGAAAAAAAGGCTTTAAAAATCATGCAAATTAGCTGAGAGATTCCAGGCTCCATTGAGACCTATAGAGCCCTGAGCCCCTTAGGCTCATTTGCATAATTGTAACAGCTTTTTTTAAAAGCAAAAAGCCAGGGCATAAGAACACTGATGCTAATAAGCAGTGGGAGAGGGAATGTAACAGCCATTGAATCTGCAGCCTGGAGAGGCTCCTATAGCCTTTTTGGCTCATTAGTATAACTTTAAAAGTTTATTTTAGAAGGAAGGAGACCATGGATAACAAATAGAAGAAGATTACCACAGTCACAGTGCTTGGATCTATGAGTAAGTCTCCCTGGTTTATAGTGTTTGATTCTGATGGTAGATTTCCTTTAAGCTAAAACTACCGTATATACTTGTGTATAAGCCGAGTTTTTCAGCACAAAAAATGTGCTGAAAAACGTCCCCTCGGCTTATACACGAGTCAATACGTGTAAAAAAATATTTAAAAATGGACTTAAAAAAAATAAACTATTTACTCACCCTCCGGTGGCCCCGATGCGCAGTGCTGCTCCCCCGATGTCATTGCGGCTCCTCTTCTGGCTTCCCGGCTCCTCTTCTTGCTTCCGCGCCATCTTCTGTCTTCTTTAACATCACGTTGGGCGCCGCCATTGTTCTTCTCCTGTGCGGCGCCTAGTATGACGTCAGCAGCGGCGCGTCATACTAGGCGCCGCACAGGAGAGAACAGTTGCGGCGCCCAACGCTATGTTAAAGAAGACAGAAGACGGTGCGGAAGCAAGAAGAGGAGCCGGGAAGCCAGAAGAGGAGCCGCGATGACATCGGGGGAGCAAGACTGGACTTGGTATAATATAATACAAATTCATGTTTGACTTTTGTTCAGATCTAGGTAAATGCAAGCCATCTTGCTGTGCACACTTAGCAATGTTAAATGGGTTTCCCATGAAAGAAAGTTCTCAAATTGCAATCCCCTATTGATGTTTACACAAAAAAAGATAATTTTTATCCCCTTACTTAACAATTTTATTTAGTATTACTGCTGTTTTAGTATGCTGTCGTATGGAGGGACAAACAAATTGTATACACCCAGACTGAAATAAAGACGTTGGAATTATATCTGTGAAATGTTGTATTTATATTAATAACAGTGTTATTTGTTAATGTGTTATTTTGTTATCCTGAGTATATTTACGAATCTTGTCTTCATGGGAATACCCCCTTTGATGTCATCCGTGTTTGGTCAGAAAAAGATGGATTTTACTTCTGTAATTAATCTTTTCTTAACACTAACTTACTGACATAAATATTCAAATCTAGTGTGAAAATTCTAGTGGACCGGTGAATCCACCAGTGAACCCCGACACCTGGCGCTATGATAGGGGCCTCCATCTGTCCCCATAGGAGACTCCTGTCAGTAATTGTAACAGTGCTTGATGCGGCAGCTCGATTACTATCACTGCAGTTAATGCATCCAATAGCATCTGCGTATTCAAGACACGGATGCTATTGTCTCTGTATGACGCAGCCGGAAGACTTCCTAAGTGTACGTCACACTTTGACACTAGATGTATCCTGTTCCCATTTGTCTAGCTCCAGAAGACGGCTCCATTGCCCTTTGTCCGGCTCCAGGAGAGTACTATGAGTAGTGTGAGTACAGTGTATGTAAAATCTTTGGGGGCAGAATAACCAAGTAAAACTTTTGGGAAAATGAAAAGGAACCAGTCAGCAGGGTGCATCCCAGTAAACCAGCATGTGTGAAAAAAATTACTTTTAAATCTGTGTGGTAAGGAGCATTTATGATTAAGTCAGGGGGCTGTGACCTGAACCCTATATTCAAGCTCAGCATGCCTTCTGTATTATGATTGACGTCTCTGCTTTCAAACTGCCTGCGTCTTCTGAAGTGTTGCACATGTGCATTGTACACCGGATTTATGTATGGTACACTTACTGCAACCTGATTGCCACGGCATCTGACATCCTGGATACATTTCATGTATGCAAAACATCAGGAAATCAGAATGGAGATGCAGTGCTGAGCTTCACTATCGTATTCAGCTCCCCACCCCCTTGGCTTTATTCTGCTCTTTACCACATGGATGAAAATGAAATTTTACCATATTGAAACAACACAACAACAAGTTAATATAAGCAAAGGGGATTACACGCTGCACAAGGGAACTCTGTATGATGATAAATAAATGTTAGGGAACTATGTGTAAATTAATAAATAGGAGTTAAATCATATACATTTATAATTTTAGGGCTAGTTAAATCATTTACATTTATAATTTTAGGGCTAGTATGCACATTAATAATTGGGGGGGGGGAATTATATGTATAATAACAATTAGGGCATCTTATAAAAATGTATTATGACATTTTGTATAAAATAATTGATAAGTCAGCAATGTGTATGAAAAAGAATAAGGAGAGCATTATATAAAACATCGTTTTTAGTACTGGCACTATATAAAAATAATTAGAGAGATCATTAACCCCTTCATGACCAGACCATTTTTTACAGTCCACCTTCAAAAATTTATAACTTTTTATTTTTCCATGTAAAGAGCTGTATGAGGGCTTGCTTTCTGCATAACAAATTGAACCTCATAATGACCATATTTATTATTTCATGTCGTGTAAGCCGGAAAAAAAATCAAAATACAGTGAAATTGTTGAAAACCTGCATTTGCGCTGTTTTCTCGTGGGGTAGGGATTTTACGGCTTTCACTGTGCACCCCAAATGACATGTCTACTCCATTCTTTGGGTCGGTGGGATCATGGGATACCAAATTTGTATAGGTTTTATAATGTTTTCATGTATTTACAAAAATTAAAACCTACTGTACAAAAAAAAAGTTTTATTTTGCCATCTTCTGGCGCTAATAACTTTTTCATACTTCGTTGTACAGAGAAGTGGGTGATGTCATTTTTTGAGACTTATAATGACGTTTTCAATGCTTCTATTTTTCAGACTGTATTGCCTTATCATCACTTTTTATTGAATTTTATATATTTTTCAAAATGGCAAAAAAGTGGCATTTGACTTTGGGCATTATTTTCCGTTATGGGGTTAAACAGCGTGAAAAACCAATATTATATTTTGATACATCAGGTATTTTCAGACGCGGCGATACCAAACTTGTTTATGATTATTACTGCTTACTTATATTTATATGACTTCAAAGGAAAGGGGGGCGATTTGAATTTGAATTTTATATACAGGCAGTCACCGATTTACATACAAGTTAGGGACTGTAGGTTTGTTCTTAAGTTGAATTTGTATGTAAGTCGGAACTGTATATTTTATCATTGTAATCCCAGCCAGAATTTTTTTGGTTTCTGTGACAATTGTATTTTAAAATGTTGGGTTGTCATAAGAATCAATATTAACAATAAAGCTTCATTGCAGACACCTGTGATAACTGTTATAGCTGATCTTTGTAGCCTATGACTAAAGTACAATAAATTACCAATATCCAGAGGTCCATTTGTAACTAGGGGTCGTATGTAAGTTGAGTGTTCTTAAGTAGGGGACCGCCTGTATATATATATATATTGTGGGAGATTTGGCCCAGTAGAGACCGTGGTAGCGTTGATACGTGATGCAGTCCAAGACAGTGACACCAAAATTATGGTCCAAAACAGGTTTCACCTGCGTTTATTCCAGGAGCAGGTACAAAATAAAACAGCCTTCACATTCAGGCATCAAACAAACAAAATCCTACCAACTAAACAGAGTTTCTCTAACTCACCACTAGAACATAAAATAAGTCGCTACTCCAGGCACAGGGGTCAGGGCTGTGTGCTCTCCAGCCTCCTTTCAGAGAGACACCGCTCTCAGCTCTGCTCAGCAGCTTTATGCAGCCTGATTAGGCTGCTCCCATCACCTGTGTCCAAGGTGCTGGACAACACAAACTCAGCACTAAGGCCTTACATAGTATGAAAACCTAGGGGAAACATACCGTCCATCCACAGTTAACCCCTTCAGTGTCTCACAATATATATATATATATATATATATACACACACACAGTATATATATTTATTTTTAGCTTTTTTTTTTTTTTTTTTTTAACTATTTTTCAGACCCCCTAGGTTACTTTAACCCTAGGTTGTCTAATTGATCCTACCATTTACTGCCATACTACAGTATACTTTGTATCGGGTCTTCGGAAGGCTGTCATTGCATCCGATCTGCGCCCCTGTGACAACGTCACGGGGAGTAGCAAACTTCACTGAGATGGCAGCGCTCATGCTCGTCCATCTTTTTAAAGCCGCCGGCGCAATGGGCGGATTAACACCCGCGATCGATGCTATCACTGATTGCAGGTGTTATCAGTGTTTGCTGCAATATGCGGCAAAGACTTACCGGCTATGTAGAGGGCTTAGCTCGTTAGCTCTCTGCATTCACCTGCAGCCGGCTCGTGACGTACTACTACGTCACTTGTGGGCAAGAGCTTAAGGACTGTAAGGCAAGTTTTGATCACTTTATTTTAAATGTTTCAAAATGGTAAAAAAGTGCCATTTTTTTCTTTTGGGTGTTATTTTCCGTTATAGGGTTAAACGGCGGGAATAACCATTATTATATTTTGGTAGATCGGACATTTTGGGACGTGGCGATACCTAAGATTTTTACTGTTTATTTATACTTATATAAGTTCTAGGGAAAGGGGGCAATGTTAATTTTTACTCTTTTTAAAAAATGTTTCACTTATTTTATTTTTTTTCTACTATTTTTCAGACCCCCTAGGGTACTATAACCTAGGTTGTCAATATAGGTTGATTGATCCTACCATATACTGCCACACTACAGTATGGAGGTATATACATTGTAATAGCTGGGATTAAGCGAGACTCATCTTAGTAACCGATCGCCACCCCCCCCCCCCAATGTCCTTAAAGGGGGAAGCAATCGTATCTAATATGGCGGCGTCATCGGATGTCTGCAACTTGCAGAAGTTTCAATGGATTTATTTTTATGAAGGGGGTGTGCATAATCAATTAGTGGACCTTAGTGGTTTCAATTAACCCCTAAGGTAATGGTAATCAGCAATACATTGGTGACAGCGTACCACAAGTAAATCTGGTGGTAGATACCCTTTAAGAATTACATGAAAGCCAAACTCTTTAGTGCTCTCCAATGGAGTCTACATGCTGGTATACGCTAGCCATGGTCAGATAGTAATTCCAGACTGACAAAATATTTTATTTGTTCAATCCTTTGTTTGTAACCAATCCAAGTAGGAAAAGCTATTTCTCTGTCCAAAAAATTGTTCAGACTGGCAGTACAGAGTACTCTAATATCTAATATCATTTATGCACTTCACTCTCTGAGTGTATCTGTCTGTTCTAAGCAGGCACTGATAAATCTTACTATTCATATTCATTCATATTCCCCTTGGAATAATAATATGGCATAGAGATCCCAATAAAAGCTTCTCCTAAATGGATATTTTTTGGCTATTATCCAAGTTGATTTCACATTATATCAAGCAGACATCACCTCTGTAGGAGAGTGCCAACTAAGAAATATTGTGCAGCAACAGAAATGCCATCATGCCCTCACTAACAAAAGCTAATGGAAAACTTCTATGTTTATGTTTCCAAGTCACTGTGAAAACATGCTGCATATTTTTAGACCCCAGATAACATTTTTAAGTCCCTTACTTGGTGTGTCTACATTAATTTTAGCCCAAGTCAACATTACAATTGTTAGGCATACACATACCTCAAAGTACTCTTTTTTCTTTTTTGAATCCTTAGCTTCAGCGTTCCATGCTTTCAAGATTTTTTTCATGAAGGCATCATCAAAAACGTTCTGAATTCTGATTGAAGCCTCTGAAAAAAAAAACCTCCACGTTATTATTATTTTCTAAAGAAGACCTTCAGCGAACCACCTTTCCAATCCTGGTACAATTGTTGTCTTTCATAGCAAGGGTGGGGGTTACCTCCAGCAAAACTGTGATAAAAAAATGAATCAGCAATACAATACTTGCTAAAAAAAACATAGTTAACAAAGGCAAGGTTACGTGTCAGATTTTGAGTTCAGTGTTAGGAATATAAATAGTTATACGCATATTCCTGCCCAAACAACTTTTGATGAAATTATTATAACTGCAAGAGTGTCTGCAGAAGACCTGTTACACCTCTTAGTACATTGAGGAAGTCACTGACCACGAAGTCCCAGACAGGTGGGACAATCTATATTTGCCACCGTACTAGGATTGAATTAGATCAGATCAAATGGCACATATTCTCCTGCTGTTATGGGAGTGCCACTCTTATTCTAGAAGGTTCCTGAAATCTTCAGTAAACAACCAAATAGACCTCATTGTTTCTGATTTGAACTTTAATTCAAAGAACTCACTTGCTGAGAATTATTGATCATTGCTACTGGTTACTGTTGCTAGGTTAGATTTTGGTCCTCACTGTGGTCTATTCATGTATGCTCTGATGTAACTGCTTAAATGACAATCACCTGAACGAGGCTTTGTGTTGGTAGATATTGCCAACTTTAAAGCCCATCATATCAATAAACCAATGATTTACTCAATTCAGTGAAAAGAGCTTAAAGGGGTTGGCCACTTTACCTCATGTTTTTGTAATGTGTGCGTAAGTGGGGGGGGGGGGGCAGGATATTTGGAAATTTACCAATATACATCTATTATTAGTTCTGCACCACTTTCTCGATATGTAAAGTGAAGCTTCCTGTCATTAACCTCATCAGCCAGACAATCCTGACCATAAAATGGCTACAGATGGAGTGTCATGTGATCTTATCTGTCTATGAGACTATGCTGCAAAACTTTTAATAGATGTGTATGGGTATATTCCTTAATATTCTGCCTCCCACAAGTACACACACATCACAAAAAACATAAGGTAAAGTGGCCAGCCCCTTTAAATGTGTTCTTATTGGCTCTGTGAGACATGAGAACATATAAAGAGAAGGGAAGATAAGCTTTAACTTTCTCTTCGCCTGGTTTCACATACAGTACAGACAAAAGTTTGGACGCACATTCTCATTCAAAGAGTTTTCTGTATTTTCATGACTATAAAAATTGTACATTCACACAGAAGGCATCAAAACTATGAATTAACACATGCGGAATTACACTCACCGGCCACTTAATAAGGTAGACCTGTCCAACTGCTCGTTAACACTTAATTTCTAATCAGCCAATCAGATGGCAGCAACTCAGTGCATTTAGACATGTAGACATGGTCAAGACAATCTCCTGCAGTTCAAACCGAGCATCAGTATGGGGAAGAAAGGTGATTTGAGTGCCTTTGAACGTGGCATGGTTGTTGGTGCCAGAAGGGCTGGTCTGAGTATTTCAGAAACTGCTGATCTACTGGGATTTTCACGCACAACCATTTCTAGGGTTTACAGAGAATGGTCCGAAAAAGAAAAAAAATCCAGTGAGCGGCAGTTCTGTGGGCGGAAATGCCTTGTTGATGACAGAGGTCAGAGGAGAATGGGCAGACTGGTTCGAGTTGATAGAAAGGCAACAGTGATTCAAATCGCCACCCGTTAAAACCAAGGTAGGCAGAAGAGCATCAGAAGAGCACAGTACGTCGAACTTTGAGGCAGATGGGCTACAGTAGCAGAAGACCACACCGGGTGCCACTCCTTTCAGCTAAGAACAGGAAACTGAGGCTACAATTTGCACAAGCTCATCGAAATTGGACAGTAGAAGATTGGAAAAACGTTGCGTGGTCTGATGAGTCTCGATTTCTGCTGCGACATTCGGATGGTAGGGTCAGAATTTGGCGTCAACAACATGAAACCATGGATCCATCCTGCCTTGTATCAACGGTTCAAGCTGGTGGTGGTGGTGTCATGGTGTGGGGAATATTTTCTTGGCACTCTTTGGGCCCCCTGGTACCAATTGAGCATCGGTGCAATGCCACAGCCTACCTGAGTATTGTTGCTGACCATGTCCATCCCTTTATGACCACAATGTACCCAACATCTGATGGCTACTTTCAGCAGGATAATGCACCATGTCATAAAGCTGGAATCATCTCAGACTGGTTTCTTGAACATGACAATGAGTTCACTGTACTCAAATGGCCTCCACAGTCACCAGATTTCAATCCAATAGAGCATCTTTGGGATGTGGTGGAACAGGAGATTCGCATCATGGATGTGCAGCCGACAAATCTGCGGCAACTGTGTGATGCCATGATGTCAATATGGACCAAAATCTCTGAGGAATGCTTCTAGCACCTTGTTAAATCTATGCCACGAAGAATTGAGGCAGTTCTGAAGGCAAAAGGGGGTCCAACCCGTTACTAGCATGGTGTACCTAATAAAGTGGCCGGTGAGTGTATATACTTAACAAAAAAGTGTGAAACAACTGAAAATATGTTCTTCAAAGTAGCCACATTTTGCTTTAATTACTGCTTTGCACACTCTTGGAATTCTCTTGATGAGCTTCAAGAGGTAGTCACCTGAAATGGTCTTCCAACAGTCTTGAAGGAGTTGCCAGAGATGCTTAGAACTTGTCGGCCCTTTTGACTTCACTCTGAGGTCCAGCTCACCCCAAAGCATCTCAATTGGGTTCAGGTCTGGTGTCTGTGGAGGCCAGGTCATCTGACGTAGCACCCTATAACTCTGCTTCTTAGTGAAATAGCCCTTACACAGCCTGGAGGTGTGTTTGGGGTCATTGTCCTGTTGAAAAATAAATGATGGTCCAACCAAACGCAAAGCGGAAGGAATAGTATGCCGCTGCAAGATGCTGTTGACTCGGATGAACGTATCCTCCGCAGCAGAGGTGACTCTTGGTCTTCCTTTCCTGGGGCAGTCCTCATGTGAACCAGTTTCTATGTAGCACTTGACGGTTTTTGCAACTGCTCTATTCATTATGACTAGCAGCTGTGTACCCACCTGACATCTGCACAACTGGTGGTCCCAGCCCCATTTATAAGGCAAGAAACCCCACTTATTAAACCTGACAGGGCACACCTGTGTTGTGAAAACCTTTTCTGGTGACTACCTCTTGAAGCTAATGAAGAGACTGCCAAGGGTGTGCAAAGCAGTAATAATAATAATTCTTTATTTATATAGAGCACACAGATTACGCAGCGCTGCACAAAACATGTCAAATTGGTCCCTGTTCCCATGGCACTCATAATCTTAACAACCTAACAGTATGTTTTTGGAGTGTGGGAGGAAACCGGAGTACCCGGAGAAAACCCACACAAACATGGAGAGAACATACAAACTCTTTACAGATGTTGACCTCAGTGGGATTTGAATCCAGGACCCGAGCACTGCAAGGAAGAAGTGCTACTCACTCAGCCACCGTGCCGCCCAAATCAAAGCAAAAGGTGGTGGCTACTTTGAAGAACCTACAATATAAGACATATTTTCAGTTAAGTATATAATTCCACATGTGTCAATTCATAGTTTTGATGCCTTCAATGTGAATCTACAATTTTTATAGTCAAGATAACACAGAACACTCTTTAAATGAGAAGGTGTGTCCAAACTTTTGGTCTGTACAGTAAGTGAGTTTGTTCAGTCAAACTGGCTGTACATGTCTGCCAGAATAAGTGGCCCAAACCCTGAGCCGCTGAACTAAACTCAGCATGTCACTTCACTTCAGCTGCTCAGCATTTGGGGCGGTTATTCTTCCAGGTACATGCAGCAAGATTGCCTCAACAAACTTACCTCTGCAAATCAGACATCTACCCCATGTTGGCTTTTGAGGAAGGCAATCACCTATCCCCTACTGACATCCCATAGGGACCAGGAACACCTCTGTAAACATGACAATATGAGTAGAGACTGTTTTGAGTATGGAGGTAAATGATGTACATGGTTATCTTGAATAGGTTAAGTAATCTGGAGGAGAGACTTCAAAGTCCTAGTTTACACCTCCGCAGGCTTAGCGGCACCGCAAGTTTTAATAGAATTCCCTCCAAGTAAGATAAAGGAACAGTGGCGTAACTTGAATCTGCAGGGCCCCAGTGCAAAGTCTGTGCCAGGCCCCTGACTATAATGTATGTTTTATAGTACTAGTCTTCTCATATGGGAAAATGACACCTTATGGGCCCCTAAGCCTCCTGGGCCCAGTTGTTATTGCACCCTCTGAATCCTCTCAAGTTATGCCCCTGCAAAGGAAATGTAGCCAATAACTTCATATCCCAGTTATTGAATTATAGGCCACCCCAGCCAGTTACCAGATACATTTTTGGGATTGGGGCAAGGGGACAAACGCGTACCTGGGTCTGAATCTTTTCCGGAGGCCTTGAATGTGGAGATACAAAGAACTGTCATTGGGAGCCGAGCAAGTGGCTCATGTTCAGTCTCAAAAAAATTTGGGAGATACGGACGGGTCCGATGACACTGGATTCATAATTCTATGACCTCCCATTGAGAAGTTAGAACTCATTCTATGTCCAACAGGTAGGAGGTTTTCTAGAGCCCACTAGGGGTGTGAGGGGTGTGTCTATACCAGCCATAAAAGCAAGTTACTCCCCTCGGCTATTGTTCTTGTCCTGGGGGATTATTACAACAATAGATTAAATAATTCAATAAAACATTAAATCAGGAAGAATCTAAAAGTGCCAGGCATCTATCTTCATTGGTTTAGCACAAAGTAACTGACTTTCACTTGATTGCCTCTACTTCTACTCCACTCGTAAGTTTTACTCTGTCAACTGTACATATATTCTCTTGTGTGTACTGTATTGTTTTTTCGAGACTGCCAATAAGGCCATTAAATGTACTAATTTAACCTGTATTGTTTTTTTTCTCTAGGTCCACAAATCCTTATGTTAGTTATCCATGGCCTCCTTTATTCTAAAATCAACTATTAAATTATGCTAATAAGCATGAAGGGCTCTGGGGGGGGTGTTACTTAAGCAACTCTGTGCTGCAGCTTTACAGTGCTAGACTGCTGTCTTCGCCTCCCACCTGCCTGCACCTTCCTCCCTTCCTATGTCGGCTTTAATCTCACACAGTGTGTGTGGAGGGAGGGGTGCTCTGCTCTGTAACACCCCCAGATACATTAAATGCACCCCACAATTTTCTACATGAGTATGAGAATACCCCCCATGTAGATGTAAACTGCTGTATGGGCACACAGCAGGGAACAGATTTCTCTTTAAGCTGTCAATACCACACATGTGGCTGTAAACTGCTATAGAGATCCGTGTCAGGAGTTGGAATGAAAACTTTTGGCTTTTGGAAAGCATATTGTAATTGAATCTTCATGTCCCATGTTGTATTTGAAGAGCTTGTGGCATACTGGAACAGTGAAAACCACAAATAGTGACCCTACTTTGGAAAATACTCCCCTCAAGGAATTGAGCAAGGGCCATGGCCATAATTATAGTTCCACAGGCATTTCAAAGTATTCAGTAATATTTAATATTCTGCATCAACTTTTGAAAATGTTGATTTCTCTTTTTTCATTCGCAATAAGAACGTGTATTTTCTCATTTGTAGGCAAAAGTCACATAATGAATGAATTTGTGAGCAAAAAGCACAAACACAGTCAGACACAATTCACTATGTCATCTCAACAAAAAATAAAAATCTCAAACAATAATTTTTATCCAAAAATAGTATAATGAATGTACAGACCAATCCAACACATAATATATAATACTTACTTAAATGCTGCTTATTGCGAAATTTTAACCATTTATCCCAACGTCTAATTATGGTTCGCAAAAATGTTTTTGTATGATGAGCCTCTGCATTCTGCAGCTTGACCTGTGTGTCCAGTCGTTTGGCTTTCCTTGTTGAACAATATTTGATCCATGCACTGCAAGTGGAAAGAGTAAATATTTTATTAGGCTTTCAATGCATGAAATTGCATCCATGTAATCTAATCTGCTTTTAAAAGGATTCTGCCTTGAAACTTTGTTATATTATTGTTGCTTACTGCAAACAAAAGGTGATATAGTCTAACTGTTGGGATGATATAACTTACAGTATACAGGCGGTCCCCTACTTAAGGAAACCCGACTTACAGACAACCCATAGTTACAGACGGACCCCTCTGCCCCATGTGACCTCTGGTGAAGCTCTCTGGATGCTTTACTATAGTCCCAGACTGCAATGATCAGCTGTAAGATGTCTGTAATGAAGCTTTATTGATAATTCTTACATACAAATTCAACTTAAGAACAAACCTCCAGCCCCTATCTTGTATGTAACCCGGGGACTGCCTGTATTATCATAATATCTACAGGGTGTAAATTGGACTGCTCTCTACTGCCATTATCAGCCAACAACAAATAACTGATGCTTCTTTGGATAGCATGGAGCTGGTACTGGAACTGGTCCTGGAGCTCTCAACTACCTTAAGCTCTCAACTTGATTAAGAACATCTATGAGCCGAGACATAACTGCTGCAAATTTTAAAGATATTTTAAAGGGGCTGAATCAGATCTCTGAAGGAAGAGACCACAGTCCTTGTCCCATTTTCCTGCCCTACATAGTAGAGTAGTTGTGCTTGCTGCTGCAGCTTACCCTGGTAGCAATGATGAATGGATGTGTTGTTCATTTTCCAGTGACGCATGAATGGAGCTCACCAGATCTCTGCAAATGCTTATTGCATCCAATCGAAGGGATGCAGGTGTTGACCAACTTTTAAGTTATGGGGTTGTCCACTTTCAGAAAAAATTTGTTTGTGGTATGAAAAGTTAGACCATTTTCCAATATACTTTCTGTACCAATTCCCCACAGTTTTCTAAATTTCTGCTTGCTGTTCTGCTATATAACACTTACTTACAATAGATAGGAATCATTGATGGACATGCAGGTGCACAAGCCATTATATCACACGGCTCTGATTACACTCTGTGATAATAAGGGCTCCTGCCATGCTTATATAGCAAATGAAAAATATATGGCTTATGGTAGGAGGGGAATGAAAAAGAGAAATGCAAAACACAGAAAAAACTGGGCCTGAAAGAGCGAAATCCGATTTTGCTTCCTCGCTGTTAAAGCCACAGCAACAGATCTTAAACCGCAGGCAATACACCAGGGTGGTATAATTTCTCTCATGTTGTATTAATGGCTAAATGATCTTTATCTACCTTTTGTCCTCTTTTTAACTGTATTCCTGTAATGTTTAAAAGAACCCTCTACTTTCCATAACTATTTCAGCTAATCCCATTTTTGTCAGGCTGTAAAATACTCACATAAAGTACAGCTTCTGCAGTTTGTTGATGTAAAATGAGTACGCCTTTTTGAACAGCTCTGGTGACACCTGAACGGAAAAAGATGACCTAAGTCAAAGAAATTTTAAGCAATAGGAAAATCTGATGGTCTGTGTCCAGGATGATACACTAATCTAAGTAATCTAAAATCTTTGTCCATCCCCAGAGGAAGGCATCTGCCAAAAAGCGTGTTAGAGTTGGCTTCATCCTGGAGAACACAGCATTGGTAAAATACGATCCATTATATATAACTGTGACTTTGTACTATGGCTTATAAATTGGATCTAAGATTTAGATTGTATCACATACATATATACTTGTAGCAAATGATGATTTAGTTGTGTGAGAAACCGAGAAGCATATTGTATGACCCATCCATCTAATGATATTGTTTAATTTGAATGACCGATTGTGATGACCACGGCAGGACCGGGGACCACAAGCCTCCTTAGTTGTCCTATGGTTCTGATTCCTGATACCAGATTTGAAATTACATTTATAGAAGATGTTGTTAATAGCCGGGGTGTAACTAGGAGAGGCTGGGCCCCATAGCAGATTTCTGCATGGAGCCCCCCCTTCTAAAGGGGAGCTGTGATTGGTTGCCATGGGCAACTAGAAATATTCTGACTTCCAGACAGCTTGATAAATCTGCCCCATTAAGTAAATACAAACCCAGTGCAACCTGTTAGAGTCAGTCTGCGTTCCTGCAATGCACTCAGATTGCTCTTTGAAGTGCATTGCTAGGGGATTGGGAGAAACGCATGACTGATCACGTGTCTGGCAAGCTGCAATGTGTGTTCTGCATTTAAATAATATTGCTTCATACCAAATGCAAGCCTTTTGGTTAAAAAGTACATGCATCTGTTCATGCTTGCAATGTTCTTCATGATGCAATCGAAGCACAACATGGAAACGCAGTCTAAGGGCCATGCAGGGAAAGCAGCGTTTCCTAGAAATGCATGCATTTGGCTGGTTTGAAAGTGTTTTTCTTCAATGCTGGAAGTATAAGCATCTGTGTTAATGGGGTTTTCCCACAAAGCAAAGTTAGGTCCTATCCACATGATAGGGCCTGACTGGTTGATCAGTGGGGGTGATGGCGAGAACCGTCTGACCCCTCGCCGTTCCTTAAACTAAAGGAGCAGACGGCCGCGCACACTCACAGCGCAGTGCTCTGCAATTTCTGTCAGCTCCATAAAGATTAATGGAGCAGAACAGTCATGTGCAGCCGTCAGCTCCATTAATCTGACGGAGCGAAGAGAGGTCTGACAGGCCCCCTTGTTCTCGCGATCGGCGGGGTTCTCAGCACTGAGACCCTCAATGATCAGCAGGTTAGGCCCTATCCCTTATCTGGCAGTGTAAGCAGCTGTGTTAACATTTGCTGCTAACACTTCCAGAATTGAATAAAAACTGATTCAAACCAGCTAAACGGATGGTAAACATGCAAAAACACATGCGTTCTTAATGTGACCACACGCAAATGCATGCGTAAAAACGCATGCATTTCAGGCACATGCTTTCCGGGATGCTTTAAAAAAGCCAAAAATTGCACATGTGAATAAACCCGCAAGTTTCTAGGTTACATAAAGAGGAATTACCAGCTGATCTTCATCCTGCCCAAAAAGATATTCTAAATAGCTTCCTGTCACAGCCTTTACTTTGGGTTTCCTTGAGTCATCAATGTATGAATCCCTGTTAGATAGAGAATACAACTGGTGATCTAAAATATGAAAACGCACAAAGCATTACCAATATCTCCTGTTTTGTTGTTCTATTTTTCAGCATACTTTAATCAATTCCTCACTCAAAATCCATTACATTCATTAAATGAGAAATTTTATAATTTACTTCCAGCTGATACAAACCTGTCCTGGGTCATGTGATGGACACATTTTTTATAAGTCTACATTCAAACGGCTGTATTTTATGGACATGTACACGCCCTTGTCTATTCTATGGGCTCATGCATGGGGCTGTTTCCAAGGCCCCGTGTATAAGCCAATTCCCACAGCAAAAACCTCAATTTGTGTCCGAGTTTATGGCTTGGGTTGTCTTATTATTGCTTATGACTGTCGGGCCATCAACTACAACTGAGATCTATATACGGTCGTGTGAAGTTACCGTATACTCGAGTATAAAATCAGTTTTTAGCAGATTTTATACTGCTATTTTACTCGAGTCTTTGGAAAAAAAACTCTCTACCCATCATCGGCACAAGCGGCTGACTTCATCGTGTATGCGATCGCACCGTACCCGAAGACGAAGCCGGAGTTGAAGACAGAAGAAGACCTGCGGATGGCGTCGGATATGTGAGTACAGAGTTTTTGGGGGTTTTTAGGCTGGGCAGGGGGCTGCTGTCTATATACTGGGGTGCAGGCACTGGCTGTATACAAGAGGGTGCAGGCACTGGCTATATAATGGGGGTGAAGGCATTGGCTATATACTGGGGGTGCAGGCACTAGCTATATACAAGGGGACAGGCACTGGCTATATACAAGGGGGGTAGGCACTGGCTATATATTGGGGGGCAGGCACTGGCTATATACAAGGGGGCTGCTGGCTATATACTGGGGGCAGGGGGCTGCTGGCTATATACAAGGGGGCAGGCACTGGCTATATACAAGGGGGCTGCTGACTATATAATAGGGGGCTGCTGGCTATATACTGGGGGATAGGGGCTGGCTTTATACTAGGTGGCAGGGCTGGCTATATACTAGGGGGCTGGATATATACTAGGGGACATTGGCTGCTGGCTATACACTAGGGGGCAGGGGCTGGCTATATACTGGGGGCATGTGCTTGCTGGGTATATACTGGGGAGGCTGTGACTAATGCATTTCCCACCCTAAGCTTATACTCGAGTCAATAGGTTTTCCCAGTTTTTTGTGTTAAAATTAGGTACCTCGGCTTATACTCGGGTTTGCAATACGGTGGCCAAAGGGTGCTTAGGGTATACTTACGCCTGGCTGATTTTTAGCAAAAATGTCTTCAATTGTCCTATTCATCAGAATAGGAATGAAAGAAAGTGATCAAATGTTATGTAAATATATATACATTAACATGTGGTCATTTGTTTTAATGTGGGTATACAAATCGCTGTAAATATCCTGTTGTGTACAGTGTGATATGTCACCGACAATATTGGAAATTGTATGGAGATGAATAATCATACTCAGAAAAATACCAAATATAACTGGAATTGTAAGTCCAGATCAGCAAGCTATATTGATAAGTGGTGCTCATAGAGAGAGATTCTGGCTTTGTGAAAGACCCCTTTTAAATATCTGCGGGGTGTATCAATGCGGTTCCCTGGATTTGTCAGTTTTCTTTCGCTGGAGTGAACAAATTATCGCAGTATATGGTAGGATCAATATAATAACGTTTTTTCACTGTGATTAACCCCTTAACGGAAAATAGTGCCCAAAAGTAAAAAATGGTACTTTTTAGCCATTTTGAAAAATATATAAAATTCAATAAAAAGTGATCAAAAGGTCATAAATCCTAAAGTACAAAAAGCAAACTTAACTTACACAGTGTTACCACTAGGAGGCAAGAAAAACCCACTATAGAGTTGGAACAAGTGCTTGAACAGCAAGCTTATTTCTCCTCTTTAATTTTTGGTGAATACATCGGTCAGGATCATGATATCTATAATATAGACGTAGAAAATACCTGTACACTGTCAGAGGATGACACGCCCCATGTGCATTCTGTGCACTAAGGTCTGCTAGCAATCTGTTAAATAGTTCTTATTTATTAGATCACATACAAAAATCTATGTTCTGGAGAGTGGGTAAATAATGTCTCAGATGCATTTAATCTCTTCTACTCTCTTTCATTCAAAATACTGCATAAATCCATCAGTGTCCAAAAAATCTTCCAAACTTTGGGTATCTTGCAGAAGCCCTATGTCCATCTGCACACATTGCCAATCATGTCCAGACTTTCTGAGGGACATGTATCGCTCTTATTGCTTCATTTTTATTTTTTTGTGCAACTTTTTAGGCGCAGAATCAAGCAGCGTACCAAAGTTAGCTGCCTCCAGGATTTAGTGCAGTGTGCCGCAGAGCCCCGCCAATTTTCTAAAGGCAGTGCAAATGCAACCTGTGCTGTGCTGTCACACAGTTTTTCTTGGACCGTTTTCGAATGGGCTGAATACTCATGTGTTTTTGTATGTTTACCAGGTGTTTGGCTGCTTTGAATCTGTTTATCTTCATATCTAGAAGTGTAGGCAGACGAAAAGGCAGCACACCAGATTGTAGTGAAAAAATACCTTAGTGGATTTATTCCATGTGAAAGAGCAACGTTTCGGCTCCAAACAGTGCGTTTTTTTCTGTTTGGAGCCGAAACGTTGCTCTTTCACATGGAATAAATCCACTAAGGTATTTTTTCACTACAATCTGGTGTGCTGCCTTTTTTTCCTTTGTCTATATACTTGAAGGACCTGATGCCCGGCCCTCTTAGGCGTGCACCCGCTTTTTATTTTTGTTTACTCATTTCCTGTTTTGATAGTGCTGCTTGGATCTTTTCTTACTGTAGAAGTGTAGGCAGCTTTGAAATTAATTAAAACCAGCAAAACTCATTCTTTTTTGTCTTTTTAAAAGCGAACCAAGAACGGTCCAAGAAAGCACCATGTGAACACATGGATTTTTGCATGTTTACCAGCAGCTGTGAAAATACATCTGCTTACACTTCCAGAAGTCAAGAAAACACAGTCAAACCAACCAAAGCATGGTGAACATGCAAAAACGTATGCGTATTAAGCACGTGCATTTTTAGTGCGATTAAAAATGCACCAAGAACTGACCTAGAACGCACTGTGTGACCGCAACCTTACCGATTACAAACACATGGAAACGCATATGGGATTGGGCCGCATACAAAAGCCATGTGCGGCCGTACCTAAAGATTGGGTCAAGATCACTGATGAAAATACAGCTGTAAGATTTCCTTTATGTAGTATAAGGCTATGTATAGTATTGTTGCAGCAGTATACTGTAAAAAATGAAAAACTGAAGCATAAGGTTGCGGTCACACATTCCGATAGTGTTGTGTACATAACGCTAGTGCATGGGGATGGGGGCATGCCTTGGCCCAACTGCATATATGCGTTTTCTTGTATTGTTTAACCCCATAAGGACGCAGGTTTTTTTTGCTCATTTCTCCCTCTCCACCTTCAAAAATCCACAACTTTTTTTTTTCTGTTTACAGAGCTGTGTGAGGGCTTATTTTGTGCGTAAAAATTTTACTTTCCTGTGATGTTATTTATTATAACATGCTGTGTACTGGGAAGCTGGAAAAAAATGCCAAATAATGAAAAATTAAAAAAAAAAAAAAACGCATTAGCGTCACGTTCTTGTGGGCTCAGTTTTTACGACTTTAACTATGCGCTCCAAATAACATGTCTGCTTTATTCTTTGGTTCGGTATGAACGCGGCAATACCAAATTTAGACCGGTTTTATTGCTTTTTAATACATTTTCAAAAATTAAACGAATGTGTACAAAAAAGAAAAAAAAAATTGTCATCTTCTGACGCTAATAACTTTTGTGTACTTTGGTGTACGGAGCTGTGTTAGGTGACATTTTTTGCAAAATGAGCCGACGTTTTTATTGCTACCATTTTGATTGGTCTGTGCAACATTTTGATCACTTTGTATTCCATTTTTATGTGATGTAAAATGGTGTAAAAGTCACCTTTTGGACATTTGGGTGCCATTTCCTGTTAGGAATAACCGATTTTATATTTTGATAGATCGGGCATTATTGGACACGGCAATACCTGATGTGTTTTTAATTTTTACTGTTTATTACGTTTTATATCAATTCTAGGGAAAGGGGGGTGATTTGAATTTTTTATATTTTATACATTTTTTTCCTTTTTTAAACTTTTTTTAAAACTTTTTTTTTACTATTTCTTAGACCCTTTAGGGTAACGAATCTTCAGAAACCATGCAGCCTCGGGTCTGACAAAGACCCTAGGCTGTCATGGCAACCGATCGCCGCCCCCTGATGACGTTCGGGGGCGACATTCTCAATAAAGATGGCGACGCCCACGAGCCGCTGTCTTTTAAATTGGAAGGGTTAACAGCTGCTGCAATATGCAACAAACCCCACCTGTGTAGAAAGAGGGCTCAGCCCGTGAGTCTTCTTCATACACCCCTGCACCTCTGCGCTGTAGAACTATGGCGCAGAGCGTCAAGGGGTTAAATTCAAGACACCAGGGCCTGGTTACCAATCGCATATGTTTCCCTGGAAACTCATATGCGATCGAGCCAAAGACTGCCCACATCCCCGTGCACTAGTGTTATGTTATGAACGCAATAGTAGCAGAACATGTAACCGCGGCCTAAGGCTGGTACCACATGTACCGCTTTGTCTGCGTTTGCAGACGCAAACAAAGCCGCACCCACCGGGGCGGGCCGATCGCATCGGCGTTTCTTGGAAACCCCTGCGATCGGGAACAAGCCGCCAGTGTTTTGCGTTAATTTAATGCAAAACACCGGCGGCTCGTTCCCAATCGCAGGTGTTTGTCTGCAAACGCAGACAAAGTGGCACGTGTGTCATCACCCTAACACCATTTCAATTTCAGCCACCAGCAAGTGTAATTACTCAGAGATATCAGAATCATTATAGTGTTGTATTATTTAAGTACCATAGAAGAGAATGATGACCCTTCTCTAACATCTCCTTAATCTTCTCCTGCAAATACTGGAGTGGATTTTCTGGACACATAGCACACAATCCACAAAGTAGAGCCTAGAAAAAATATTTAGACAATAATTATGTTTTTATAGTAAGTGCAATATACTTCAAGTTATTATTACATTGGATACAAAGTGTTGTGCCTTATGTGTGTTCTTTATATAACCAACACATTGCACCAACATACTTGGCAATGGAGAGTTTCCCCAAATGTGTTATTAAATTGAGTGAAACATCAGGACTTTTGCATATATCAGAACCCAGTGTTTTGCATGTACACAATGGAAAACACTGGGTGTTTGTTGACAATCATATACATTTCAACGGAAACGCAGATGTGATGGGGCCAAGAATCGTCCCCAGGTATTTGCATTGCATTGACACCCCAAGGCCAAGTTCACGTTGCATTTTGAGACGCAATCCAATGGCTATATATGCAGCATAAAAATAATCATAATAAATCTCAATTTATATAGCGCCATCATATTCCATAGCACTTTACAAATCATACCATACAAACAAAATAAAACATTGCAGGGTAATTACATAATCACAAGAAACAACAGCAGTGTAGCTCTCAAGAGTTTATAACCTGCGAAATTAAAAACATCAGAAACCAGACAATTTTTGAATTCTTGCAGAATGTCTGCAAAATAAACCCCTGATAACTGTACAGTTAGGGTGGTGTCACACGTTAGCGTTTTGATTCAGTTTTGTAATGGAATCAAAGCGCACTGGGGTAGCCCACAGTACAAGACATCGGGCGCTGATTGCCGATTGCATGTGTTTGCATACAAACGCATATCAGATGTTCAGCGGGCCGCCCCAGTGCGTTTGGCACCACCCTGAGTCTATGGCCACCGCCTATGGCCACGTTTTAAGATGCAACCCAAAACTTGCATTCACATATAATGTGTGCCTTTTGTATAGAAACGCAGCCCTGGGGTGCATTTACACATTGCATTTCCACATTCAATTATGAGGGTAGATTCCTACGTGGCGTTTTTTTCGCATTTTTAAACGTAGCCAAAATGCAAGCGGGATGGGGTTTGGCAAAAACTCATATGCTTTTTCAATGAAATTCAAAAGGTGTAGCTTAATGTGGTTTATTTTAGAAAAATCATTCTGTGTATTTGTAATAAATTCCTGTCTGTTTAGAAACAGAATCAAAGCACGTTTTTTGATGCGTAAGTGAGCTGTCGGCTCCCTGATAGGAGCAGAATCCCATTTCTTTAAGTAAAAGAGAGCCAGCTGTTCGTGCCGGCTCATTTGTGAACGACCAATGCATTACATCAAGGGCTTCCCCTCTACCATCAACCCCGGGCTCTTCATACGTACATGCACTGGGAGTGCCCCAGGTAGAACTTTTCCATCCACGGCATCTCCCCCTTTCTTGCAATCCACCTGTGGGACACCTGCCTGACATGGGCCAGGACTGTTCCACCTGTACCGACCGTGACCCAGTCAAGCACTCGGCCACACTCAAGCCAGCCACTCAGGTACCAGGGGAATCCAGCTGCCACCAAGCCCAAAAAGTCAGGCCCCAAAGGGGGAAGTTGCACAAGCACTGAAAATATTCTTTATATTCTATAATTATGGCTCAGTCAGTACTTATCATATCACAGCACATAGTGAGCACATCTTATAACTATCTATACATTCACTGACCACGACCTTATATAATTCTATATGCCCGCCATAATGGACAGCTGTCTGGCTAGTCAGAGTTACCTCATAAATTTGGGGCAGGGAGTGCTGCTTGATGTACTTCCTAAGCTGTGCATCTGCATTACGCAGAGATGCCATTTTACTGGAGGATAAGTGACCACCACTCTGCGTCCTGTCATAGAATAGCGGCGTCTACTGTCCCCTAGCAACCAGCCAAACCTCTCTGAGAGCCACGCCCCTGCACTGATCAGGGACCACCCCCTTTGCCGCACTAGACCTTTATGTTATCGCTGTACTACATACACTGCGAACACAACACCGGGTGCAGCGCAAACTACACGGCTACTGTGTGTGCGCCGCACGTGCATAGAATCTCTCTATCATGTGCTTCCAGGAGGCGGAGATAGGTTCCGGTCTGCAGGTCACATGACCCCCCGGACGTATGGTTGACGCGGAGATACGTCACGCACAGGCTCGCATGGTGGTGTGTGAGGTCAGAGAAGGGAACATGTCTCCTATTGGGGGCGCAACAGCGGCTCGGAGCCTGCTGGCCTTGGCGCTTGGTACAGGAGTGTGCTACTGCGTCTATAAAGTGTTATCTACCCGGGGGAAGCAGCGCCGCGCCAGTATACTGGACAGAGTGGTGGGGATGAGCGTGCTGGCACAGTGGAGGACCCCTGGTGAGCCCTGCCTGCTGGTTACTTATGTGTCCTAAGCCAGACCTGTACATTACCCATATATAATGACACACAGACAAGTCATGACTACACTCATCAGATTACTGGAGGCACAGATGAAGTGGAATAGTTGAAGGGGCACATGTATCATAGTTTTTCACCTGACACTTTTTGTAGTTTCCTGAAGTTGGCCGACTTAATCATTGCAATGTATCTTAAGTTTTTTTCGCCCACTGAGTCACATGTGACATGCGCACTAGCTGTAGCCTGCCAACATTTTAGTGGTGGATCGTTCATGACCGAGCCTGTCTGAGAAGTCAGCCGCTCATCCCTTTACTTCAGAGTAGATGGGGGCCTGGGCAGGGCATGTGACCTTTACTGTTGTCTCTCCTCCACCTGACCCGTCCCCCACTCTATGACTACCTACACAAGTTTTTTTTTTAAATATGAGATGTAAATTGTCAGTGTTTGTGTTCAGTATGTAATCAGTTTCTTAACCACATGGCCAGAAAGACATTCCGTGCATCATCCTTATGCCATCAGTTTTTGCACATGATATTTCCTAACAGGGCGCAAAAGCATCTGCACACAGATTGCAAATGCTTTACAACTGACTGCAGCAGTCTGACTCATTTCAATAGGACTGGACCTGACCAGAACACATCCAGGAATAGGACATGTCCCAACAAAAAATAAACGGGAAGTAGGAAATACACGAGGACGTATGTCAAATGTAAAAAAAAAAATGTTTGACGTGCATCCTGAAAAAAATGTGTGCAGGTAGCCTCATTCTTTAACATATTTTGTGCAGGTACACTGCCTATATATTATGTTATATGTAGGTCATGCTTGATGTCGAGAGCTGCCTTACACGGTAGCATGGTTTTTCTTATCCCATCCAAGAAAACTTTGCATATTTTCCCAGAATCCCCCTAGTGGAGCATCCATGACTCCACACGCCTATATGGTGGCCTTAATTGACTTCCCGACCCTAATCACAAGCCTCTCACCCAGCCAAACCAGTTCCCTACACTGTACAAGTAGACCCAATCAGATCAAAACAGTGCTGTCTACAAATGGGAGTCTGATCCTTCTGGAATAGATATACTGGTTCGTTTTAATCCCACATCATGTCATAAGGCCTCTTGTAGGTCATGCTTGGTGTCAAGGAAGCTGCCTTACATGGTAGCTAAAAGAGGCATGGTTTTCCTTATCCCATCCTGAAAAACTTTGCATATTTTTCCTATATATTATTTAACAGAAAGCTGTTCAGGAGCCGGAAGAGTCGACTCTTTTCAGTTAGCTGAGCCTAAGAAGTACCGGACTGCCCATCTCTAGAACATGCAGGTTTGAAAGTTCAAAGGCTATTGCGTAGTTCTATGCCAGACAGAAGGGTGGGACCAACATAATACGCTGATTCATGCAGTGCCAGCATTCCCCATTACTTTTGTCTTTTTTAGAACCCCCATCAGAAAACATTCCCAAGTCTGCTGGTGATCTGGAACCACATCATTTGAAATCACTTCTTCAGATTCTTTCAACCAACTCTGATTCTTCGGCCCAAGAGCAAATTCTGACCACTCTGTGTAATGCCGCAGCATTTTCTGTGAACCATGTAAGTATCTTTCAACCATATCTAGAGGGATGTCTATTCTACATCTGGTCCACAGAAGCACACTCTGGATGACATGTCCAGGACCAATAGTATTGGTGCTCATAGGCACTGCATCAATGATCCTGTCCTGAATCTTGATTCTTTAGCATAATTTTGATCTTAGGTCGGTGATACACAAATGTGTTTGTTTCAACAAATTCACTCTTTGTGTTTGCTGGATTTACTGACCTGTATGCTCAGCAGCTGAACTAAGATCACACATTGCTGGGACCTTCACACCGATATCCAGAACAGGGGTCCTGTTCCACCAGTTGATGGAATGGCTTTGATGGAGATTGTCTAATTGTCTGGTATCTTCACCTCTATTATTGGCCATAAGTGGGAGTGCCAGAGAGATGGCCAGTCGTAGAGCTCTGCAATAGTATTGAATGGATCCACAGGAAACATGCTCAACCTGCAACTTCATTCAATTATTCAGAATGGAACACTCATTCTCGTGATCAGTGAAGGCAATTAGACCGCAACCAATCAAATTTGATATCCTCTGTTCTATGTGTGAAGTTTGGAAGTATAATGTAGACCCTCCAGGGTTATTACTTTTACAGATTCTTTATGTATTTTGCTCTGGAAGTTGTTCTAAGCGGACTCCTTCACAGTGCTGTGGGACTTGGCTCTGGCTGTCATCAGCGGATTGGAGTCCCGCCTTTCTGACTGGTCTACTGAAGTCTGATATCACGGTGTTGCACCTTATCATTCAGGGAGGCACATTCAGAAGGAGGGTGGTCCTCATAGGTAATATGACCCTGTGGGCTTTATTACACCTTATTTACGAGTATAAAGGTTACGTTTTAAAGTATTCAGATAAGATAGGATGATGTCCAAGAACAGCAGCTCAGAAAAGTAGAATCTCCTGTTAAAACCAAATTTTAACACAACAGTACTTCTTTTTTTTTTTTGTTTTTTTGAAAGAGAGCCAATAAAATATTAGAAGATACAACCCTTTAATAGGAAAAATGTCCCATTACACAGGGATAACCCCTCTCATCCCTCCATTCAATGATACTAGGAATCCTGCGGGGGCCAACTGTAGAATCTCCTTCCTTTTATTTTACTCGTGGATTCAAGGCCTAATTTCTTAGGGGTATCAGCTAGAATTTAAATCTCTAATCTCCCTGATAAACTGGAGACATAAATGTGTCTAATAATGCAAAAACAAGTGTTACTTATGCTAATAATCAGAATGGACCATTCAGAGCCATTTTAAATCTGAAGAAACTAAACAAGTTTCCATGTAACAGGCAGGTTAGGACAGAGACATTCAACAATTAACCCTTTGGCCTCATACTGGTTCATTGGTTAATGAATACTTAAATCTTATAGGATTTAACATTTTACCTACATTTGCTTTCTGCTTTAGGATATAATTAGAAATTTGGATGGCATTCGTATCATTGGAGCTTTACTTTCTCACACTGATACAAAGCTAAAAGCAGGCACGCTGAATGCACTCAACAATCTAAGTATGAACCTACAAAATCAGGAACAAATACAGGTAAGAATCTCACTTACTAAGGCTGCTAATGGGAATCACAACTAAATATTAAGTGTCAGACTGTGATTACAGAGCTGTACGATGATTACACTGTACCCCGCCGCAGTGTTAGATAGCGTTACTGGAGGTTTATGACTGAAATACTAATGGAGAATTTACAATGTACAGGCAGTCCCCGGGTTACATACAAGATAGGGTCTGTAGGTTTGTTCTTAAGTTGAATTTGTATGCAAGTCGGAACTGTATATTTTATCATTGTAATCCCAGCCAGAACTTTTTTGGTCTCTGTGACAATTGGATTTTAAAAATGTTGGGTTGTCATAAGAATCAGGATTAACACTAAAGCTTCATTGCAGACACCTGTGATAACTGTTATAGCTGATTATTGTAGCCTAGGGCTAAAGTACAGTAAACTACCAATATCCAGAGGTCCGTTTGTAACTAGGGGTCGTATGTAAGTCGAGTGTTCTTAAGTAGGGGACCGCCTGTATTTACACTTATTTGTTCAATTACTCGTTCAACTATTTGTTTTAGTCAGCTATTTATAATTGTCTATTTCATTTTCTTTTGTCACAAATGTTCAATTTTCTAATTTTTTTAAACTCCTATTGGGACCTTTTTTTTTTTTCATTCAGCAGGCAACTTGCGCCATTTATTTGGAAATGTATGTGACTTGCCACAATAGGGAACTGGTGGCTTAGCACCTGAATTTGAGATTTCTTAAAATGGCCAAACATTTAGTATAAAGAATTTAGTATATTTGATAGTTGGAAAAAAATGAAAAAAATTTTTGCACAAATTTCCTGCAAAAAAAAAAAAGTAACGTTACCTCAATGATTGATTCACTGTTTTGTAAATTTTTTTTCTATGGGAATACAAAACTTAGCTATGCAATGTTCCTAAATTACTTTGTTTTTATTACCTAGGCTTTTATTAATGAAATATTCAAGGATATTTTGGAATCTGAGTTAAATTCTGAAGTCCAGCTGGCGGGTCTGAGACTAGTAATTAATATGTCAGTCACAAATAACTACCATGAAAAAATGGCAGATTACATCCCTAATCTACTCAATTTAATGGACGGTGGAGACGCCACCACCAAGGTACACTTTACTCCTATATAGCACCCATATATATTAGATGCCGACTGCTTTTTATTGTCTTATGTTTTTTTTGTTTTGTTTTTTTCCATCAGATATATCTATTAAAAGTTCTTGTGAACTTGTCTGCAAATCCTTTGATGACTTCATCTCTTCTTACTAGTAAGGTACTGGATTATATTTTATACTGCACCCTTTCTCGATGGAGATGGATGGAGAAAAACCTTGTTGCACCACTACTTAACGCTATTGCATATACTATTACTGCATGGAGCTCTGTCGCTTAGCGCTCCATGATGTACCTCTAAGTCAAGGAGCTGATGCTGCTTCAGCTAATAGCCGTAGCTGTATCAACATCGGGAAACACGGGGTGTCAGCATTGCTATGGTAGTCCTGGGGTTATCCATAGTCAATGGCTTAAAGGACATCTACCACTAGGATGAAGTTTTGTAAACCAAGCACACTGACATACTGATTTCTGCCCTCTTGCAGTATCTGCTCGTGTTTTAGCTACTTAAGCCGTTGTTTTTACAAAAAAAAGTTTTAAAAAATTATGTAAATGACCCTGAGGGGGCTCCAGGCTCAATAGATATCGATAGAGGCTGGAGTCCTTTAAGCTCATTTGTGTAATTAAAAACTTTTTTTTTTTTCTTAAAATGGGCTTAAGAAACTTAAAAGTATGGCATACACCACAAGGCTATGTCGGTGTTCTTGATTTACAATCCTTCATCCTGGTGGTAGATGTCCTTTAACATCCTGTCACAATTGCATAGGCTGACAGTTCTACTATGGGCATTATAATGAAGCAAGAGTTTAAAAAAGTAAAAACTTTTTACATCATCATGTATAGGTTATTGCCACTTCTGTAAATACTTGTACAATAAAACAAATCATTAGTTTTTTTTAATTTATTTTAACAAAACAATAGTTACATAGTTATTTGTGTTGCGACCTATAACATACTTGCATTGAACCCGCCTGATGAAGAACTCAAAAACTTAAAAACCGACCAAAAATGATTTATATTTTTTTTTACCTATTTTGACTCACATAGGATGCAATAAAAAGTACCGTACCGTATATACTCCAGTATAAAATGAGGCCCCTAATTTTACCACCAAAAACTGAAAACCGAGGGTGGGAAATGCATTGGTCACAGCTCCCCTGTGGTATACAGCCAGCCCACCCAGCACTTAAAAAAATAAACTTATATACTCACCCCCCTCTTCTGGCGGCTTCTCTTCTGGCTCCTCTAATTTCTTCGGTCTTCTGTAACAGCCGGCAGAGACGCGGCAATGCGCTCTGCCGGCCGGCACACACTATGATGCGGCCGCTGATGACGTCCTAGTATGCGCCGACTGGCAGATAACATGACTGCGTCTATGCCGGCTGTTCCCGAAGAAAGAAGAGGAGCCGCACTGAGCATCGTTGCCGCCGGAGGGTGAGTATATACGTTTATTTATTTTTTGACTCGTGTATAAGCCTAGGTGAGGTTTTTCACACCCTGTAGAGTTAAAGAACCCTAAATTCAGTTACAAAAAAAAAAATTAAGTTCAGATCCAATCACAAATTAGCATGTTTGGTATTGCTGTGTTTAAAATATAAAAAGTAATTCCTAGCTGTGAACACTGTCTGAATCACTACTTTTTCACCATTTTCACAACAAATTTATATTTGAAAAAGTGATCTGAAGGCTGTACAGTCTAAAAAACTTTAGAAATAAAAGGTCAGCTTGATATGCAAAAAAATTACACCTTACTCAGGTCCGTACACTGAAGTATAAAAAAAATTATTGGTGTTAGAATGGGGTGTAACAAAGAAATTTTGTTTTTTATACAAAAGGTTTCATTCTTTTAAAAATTTTAAACCTCATATAATTTATCTCCATGATCGTAGCAACCCAAGGAATAAAGTACACAAGTAAATGGCACAAACACATTGTTTCTGTCAATTTCACTGCACTTGGCATTTGTAGCCCTCTTATTTTCCCACCAATAGATCTTTTCAAGGTTTTGGCAATAACGTGAGCACGCTTTATCTGTGGGAATGGCACTGACCAGCAAATGCACGTCATGAGTAAGAGCGTGAAGTACTCGAAACATGTTAACTTCTACTAATCGGGATAATGCATTTGGAATATTTTATTCCTGTATGTCACATGAAAGCATGTGATATCTGTGTAGTGTAAATTTAAATGAAGGAGTTTGTGAGAATAGATACGGTATGTTATTTAACTTCCTCTTATGTTTTTTGAATTCTTTATTATGCACTTTATTATTACAGCCTACTACACATCACACTTGTGTCACATTATAGTTGACTTGTAACCATTTTAGCTCTTGTATTGAAGTGAAAATGCTTGTTTTGGAGCTGGGAAGAGGGTGAGAAAGTGTTACCGTAATCTGTAACGTGAGATCACAGAGGGGCTAGGGTGGCAGCCTTATTAGCGTAATTGTAAAAGTTGATTTTAGATGGAAGGAGGCTATGGATAGCAAATATAAAAAAGTCATAGTACCTGGATCTATGAATAAGTGTCCTTGGTTTATCATACTTAATTTTGATGGTAGATTACCTTTAAAATTATATTTCATATATTCCCCACCGTGGTTAGCTCAGTGCTTCAATACAGTGCATTCCTTTGCCCTAGGAGCACTAAGTGTGCATGAATACCAAGGTCCTACAGTCTGTGTGTGCGTTGTGGGTCGGGAAGTAAAGCCCCTTCTACACTGGCGTTTTTCACGCGCGAGTTCTGCGCATTTGACGCGCAGAACTTGCATTGCACTCTGTCCCATTGTATTCAATGGCTCTTTCTTCATTAGCGTTGTTTTCCATAACGTCCCCCATGACGGCCCACTAGGAGGATGACCCTTGACCTCTGTAGGGACAGGAAGCAGAGAGGTTAAAAGCCTCCCCCCCACATCCTCCCGCCAGTGTCTTCCTGTCCCTACAGGGGTCAGGTCAAGAGAGGGTCTCTCTCCTCCTAAGAGGGGGGGGGACGTTTTTAAAAAAAAAAAAAAATGAAGGAATCTCCATACTCACCTATCTTACCTGGGGTTACGCCGACTGCGGTCCAAGTTCCCCTCCGGACAGGTCCTCGGTTGGCCCGGCGCTGCGGGCTCTCCCTGGACGGGAACATCGTCCGGTTGGCGTCCTCTCCGGCGGGCTGTTCCGCCAGACTCTCGCGCGGACGCGGGAACTACGTTTCCCAGAAACCCCCCTGACCGATGACGACTTCCGGTCGCGACCGGAAGTGACCGCGGCGCCAGGCGCGGGACACGGAGGAGGCCACCGGCAGGGGGATGGGCTCCCCATGAAGGTATTTAAATCCTTAAAGGCGGGTAGTCAGTTGGTCTGAGGTCTATGACTCGGGTTCTTTCTTGGCTGGCCGTCCCAGACATCATAATGGCTGATGAGGCAGACTTGGGCCTACTCCACCCCCCGGTGCACGTGAGTGGTGCTGTGTGGCAAGATATACAGTTGTTATGTTGTGATCACCAAGTCATCGTTTCCTTGCCTTCCTTCCCTAGGAGCAAGTTTCTAAGGGGAAAGGCAAGGAAGAGAAATCAGGGAAGTCTGAAAAAACTAGAGAAAAACCGGAAAAAAGCAGGATTCCTGTTAAAAAATGCAGTATGTGCTTTCGTACCCTACTCGAAGGCTATAAGAAACCGATCTGCAAAACCTGCATTGAAGAATTCATGCGGGAGGAGAAAACGTCATTTATGGACGAACTTAAGACCTTTATAGAAGAGAAAGTGGTTTCTTCGGTGGCGGCGGCAACGCAAGGAGCCCCCCCACGTAAGAAAGCTCGGATAGTATCGGCTTCCTCCTCAGAGGAAGAAGAAGGGTGCATTTCAGACTCTCCTTCCTGCTCTCTGGCTGGAGACCAGGAACATCAGGATCGTGAGCAGGCAACAAGCTCCCGCTACTTATTCCAAAATGAAGATCTGGACGACCTACTGAAAGCTATGCGGGATACATTGAATCTTGAAGATGAGGAACCCCCTCTTTCTCGTGAAGATGAATTGTTTGGGGGACTCAAAGCCAGGAAACCCTTTTAAAGAAAGCATGGGAAACCTCCATGCTAAGCCTTAAGTCAAACTTAGGAGCTACCTCGGTGGCGAGAACATTATATTTCTGGCTGGGAAAACTAGAGTCCCATATCCGGGAGGGTACTCCCAGAGAAGCCTTACTGGAAAGCATACCGTTGTTAAGATCAGCTACTGCCTTTCTTGCTGACGCATCTGCTGAAGGAATAAGGTTCGCTGCAAAAGAAGGAGCTCTTACCAATGCCACCAGGAGGGCCTTATGGCTGAAGCAGTGGAGCGGGGACATCCGCTCTAAATCCAAGTTGTGCAGCATTCCCTTTTCCGGGGACTTCGTGTTCGGACCCGAATTGGACGCTATACTTGAAAAGGCGTCTGACAGAAAAAGGGGATTTCCAGAGTCCAAAACAATACCCAAGAAGTCTTCCTTTCGTCCTTTTAGGAACACCGGAGAGACTTACCGTGGCAAAGGTAAGCAAGGACGATGGAGTTATCCCAAAGGAGGAAGGGGAAGGGGTTTCCTTTTCTCTAACCTCCCAGAGGGTCCAGGAAACAAGAAACAATGACGCAAAAGTGGGGGGGCGTCTCCTGGGATTCCTATCCCAGTGGACAAAGATCACCTCGAATCCCTGGGTACTGACCATCTTGGAATCGGGCTACAGGATAGAATTCTCATCTCCCCCCCCCCCCTTCTCCAAGGTTCATCGCCCCTTTACCATCTCTCTCTCACTCTACACATTCCTTCATTTGGCAGGAAGTATTTCATCTAATCCACATGGGAGTAGTGGTGCCGGTCCCTCAAGAACAAGAAAAATTGGGATTCTACTCCCCGTTGTTCCTTGTCAAAAAACCAGATGGATCAAATCGCCTAATCATCAACTTGAAAGAGCTAAACCGCTTCATCGTTTACAGGAGATTTCGCATGGAGTCGGTAAGAACAGCTACCCAACTTATTCACACAGACTCCTATATGTGCACATTAGATCTAAAAGATGCATACTATCATGTACCTATCCACCCCTCATCTCAGAGATTCCTAAGATTCTCGGTTCTCTCTCCCGAGGGCTCTGTCTTACACTTTCAGTTCCGTGCACTTCCATTTGGTATCTCATCGGCTCCAAGGGTCTTTACCAAGATCATGGTGGAGGTGGTAGCCTTTTTAAGACTACAAGATATATCAATTATCCCTTACCTAGACGACTTGCTAATTATAGGGAAAGACAAACAAAACCTAATTTTGGCAAGAGAGTCTTCCCTAAGAATCTTAACAGAGTTGGGATGGTTAATCAACCTGAAAAAATCAAGTTTAGTACCCTCCACTCGAAAGACCTTTCTAGGGATCATTCTAGACTCAACTCACCAAATGTCTTTTCTTCCTCAGGAGAAAATATCCAATATAAAGCATCAGATTCACTCATTCAGACGGAAGGACTCTATACCAGTCAGGCAGGCGATGAAGATCCTGGGGCTCCTCACAGCATGCCTACCTGCGGTCGCTTGGAGTCAGAGCCATACTCGGATCCTTCAGAATTGGATCTTCACTTTCTGGAACAGGAAGTCTTCAGGTCTAGACAAGAAGATCCGGATTCCTTCCTTCGTAAAGAGGGACCTGCTGTGGTGGACGGAATTAAGGAACCTAGGGAAAGGAGTATGTTGGCACCACCTCCCAAGCATCACTATAGTGACAGATGCAAGCAGCTCAGGCTGGGGAGCAATCCTTCCTTCCCACTACGAGCAAGGATCCTGGACTCTAGCCCAAGCAGGAAACAGCTCAAACTACAGGGAGTTAAGAGCGGTTTGGGAAGCGCTAAGATCAAACACAGCCTATCTGAGGAATCATCATATCCACATTCTCTCGGACAACATCTCGACAGTGTCCTATTTAAGGAGACAAGGGGGTACAAGATCCCCAGTATTATCGAGGCTGGCTCGTACCATCTTCCAGTGGGCAGAAGAAAACATCCTTTCCATTTCAGCCACTCATCTGAAGGGATCCCTAAACAGAGAAGCGGATTATCTCAGCAGGAGAGAAATCCTACCGAACGAATGGTGTCTCAACCAAGAGATCTTCCTACATCTAACCAGCGTTTGGGGCATGCCCCAAACAGACCTATTTGCCACGAGGGAGAATTCAAAATGCCAACAATACCTTTCTCTGGAGGCAGGCGAGTCCAGGGACCACATGGACGCGTTCAGCCATCGTTGGAACGGAAGTCTCATGTATGCCTTTCCCCCAATTCCCCTAATTGCGAGAGTACTCAGAAAAATCTTGCTCGACGGGTCAAGGGTGATCCTGATCTGCCCAGACTGGCCAAAAAGAAGCTGGTACCCACTGTTGAGGTCCCTATCTGTCCAGCAACCTCTTATGCTACCGATTCGGAAGGACCTTCTGTACCAAGGTCCGATTTTCCATCCCGATCCAGGAAGACTCCGTCTGGCGGCTTGGATCCTGAGTTCGAGTTCCTAAGGTCCCAAGGTCTCTCTCGGGCTGTAATAACTACTTTGAAGGCAAGTAGGAAAAAGGTTACTTTCGCCATATATCATAAAATATGGAAAAAGTTTGTGACCTTTTGTGGGGCTAATCCCCCCTCTCAGACTAACCCAAATATTTTACAGGTATTAGACTTCCTACAAAAAGGACTAGAAATTGGTCTTTCTACTAGCACCCTGAAAGTCCAAATTTCGGCTCTGAGTGCATTCTTCGACCATCCCCTGGCGGACCACAGGTGGGTCAAAAGATTTATTGCAGCTGCAAATAGAATTAGGCCTCAGATTCTGAAGCGGGTTCCCTCCTGGGATCTCTCCCTGGTTCTGGATGCTCTCTCCAGACCTCCCTTTGAACCTTTAAAGGACGCTAGTATAAAAAACTTAACTTTAAAGACTTCTCTATTAATAGCTGTGACTTCAGCTAGAAGGCTGGGGGAACTCCAAGCCATTTCTATTAGAGAACCCTATATGTGTATTCTCCCTGACAGGATAACTCTGACTCTGGATCCAAGCTTTGTTCCCAAAGTGGCGTCTGGTTTTCACAAGAATCAGGAAATAATTCTTCCATCATTCTACGGGAATCCTTCTTCAAGCAAGGAAGTAGCGTGGCATTCCCTGGATGTAAGGCGCTCGGTCTTAGAGTACTTAAAAGCCACAAAATCCTGGCGCAAAGATCACAATCTCTTTGTTCAGTTTCAGGGGAAGAACAAAGGGGTAAAGGCATCCAAAACCACGATCGCCAGATGGTTAAAGACTGCCATAGCCTCTTGTTATACAGAACAAGGGAAAGAAGTTCCTCCTAACCTTAAAGCCCATTCCACCAGAGCCATATCCGCCTCCTGGGCAGAAAAGAGGGGCGCTTCTCTTAAACAAATCTGTAGAGCCGCCACCTGGGCTTCTTCATCCACCTTTGCTAAACATTATCGGCTGGACTTACCCAACTCACAGGATCTCGCCTTCGGTCAGAAGGTTCTCCAGGCTGTGGTCCCACCCTAATTCTACTAATTTTGTAGATCTCCTAGTGGGCCGTCATGGGGGACGTTATGGAAATTGTGAATTAGACTCACCGGTAATTCGGTTTCCATCTAGTCCTCCATGACGGCCTATATATTTTCCCTCCCATATTTCTTTCACTTTGTTGTAAACTCTGTATGTGAATCAAACAGGCAGAATAAAAATACGTTGTATCTTCCACTGGTGTAGTTATTTGGTAGACACTGGCGGGAGGATGTGGGGGGGAGGCTTTTAACCTCTCTGCTTCCTGTCCCTACAGAGGTCAAGGGTCATCCTCCTAGTGGGCCGTCATGGAGGACTAGATGGAAACCGAATTACCGGTGAGTCTAATTCACAATTTTCATGCGCGTGCTTGCGTTCGTTTGCACGCGCGTCAAAATCGCAGCATGCTCTATTTTTGCGTTTCACGCGCGTTTTTCACGCCCCATTCAAGTCTATGGGGACGTAACAAAAACGCATTGCACTCGCGAACATTGCAAGTGCAATGCGTTTTAAACGTAAGGGTTGCTAGGTGACCAGAATAACAGTATTTCCCCTGCTCACGAACGATCATTTAATTAAAAAAAACAATGAAGAACAGTGAAGAATAGAATAAAAACAGTGAACACAGTGAACACAGGATCATTTAAGAGAAAAACACAGTGCAGAACACAGTGCAGAATAGATTACAGATGTTCGGCACATCTGCTTACTTGTCGGGAGATACGCGCGGAACGGTGCGCCCAAAATAGCATGTGAAGAACAATATATATGTGTGTGAAGAACAAATTGCAGATGTTTAAATACATCTGCAATGTGTTCTTCACACATATATATTGTTTTTATTCTATTCTTCACTGTTCTTCACATCTGCTAACTTGTCGGGAGATAATATACACGGGGAACAGTGAAGAATAGATCGCAGATGTTTGCAACTTATCAGAAGACATTTTTTTAATTAAATAACCCATTTTAATCCCAAACCATGGTCCCTTTGAAAAATGCTCGATTCTCCCATTGACTCGCGCGTGAAAAATGCGCCGAAAACGCAAAAAAAAACGCTAACAACACGCGTGTGAAAAACGCAAAACCGCTAATTACTCCAAGGAAAAATGGAACAAAAACGCAGCCAAAAACGTCAGTTTTTCACGCATTGCACCCTGACGTGAAACGCAACGCTAGTGTGGAAGAGGCCTAAGAGTTCTCCTTACGGAGACTGCCAATTAAGGCCACCATGTAGGCATGTGGAGTCTTATAGCCATGGATGTTCCACTAGGGGATTCTGGGAAAATATGCAAAGTTTTCCAGGATGGGATAAGGAAGAACTACACCTCTTTTAGCTACCTTGTAAGGCAGCCCCCTTGACATCAAGCATGACCTACAAGAGGGCTAATGACATGATGCAGGATTAAAACCAAACCAGTATATCTATTCCAGAAGGAACAGACTCCCAACTGTAGACAGCACGGTTTCAACCTGATTGGGTCTCCTCAGTACAGCGTAGGGAACTGGTTTGGCTGGGTGAGAGGCTTGTGACTAGGGTCAGGGAAGTAAGAGGTCTCCTAAGGTAGATAAGAGGCATGGTTTTCCTTATCCCATCCTGGAAAACTTTGCATATTTTCCCAGAATCCCCCTAGTGGAGCATCCATGGCTATAAGACTCCACACGCCTACATGGTGGCCTTAATTGGAAATCTTCATAAGAAAAACTCTTACTTCCCGACCTTAGTCACAAGGCTCGCACCCAGCCAAACCAGTTCCCAACACTGTAATGAGGAGAACCAATCAGGTCGAAACAGTGTTGTCTACATTTGGGAGTCTGTTCCTTCTGGAATATATATACTGGTTTGGTTTTAATGGTCAGCCAGCCGGCAGACTAAAAGGCCGTGGATCATATTTTGATATAATGGAAGTGCTTCCGCCTTCTAGTCTGTGTCTAGCATAAATATGGCCCGCTTTCCACGGACTGCACACGATCAAGTACAGGAGGCTTTAGTAGGAATGTGCTTGGTCTCATTGTACTTGAGTTTTAAAGCTCTCATTTTGGTTCTGGAATAAGGTTTTGCTTCGGATTTGCTGAATGCACACTGTGAATGATCCTTCAGTGATGTAACTGTCCATATATAGACACACTGAACATCAGTAAGCTCAAATAGCTGCCTGCTGAACAGGAGTTTATACCCCACTCTGTAAGCCTACAATGGGATACGTTGCCTAACAGACAAGAATTAGATGTGAACACAGCCATCCTGGTAAATGTCACTGCACATCAGCCTGATAATTTACACAGGTTTATAGGAAGGGGTTAGATGACTTTGTTCACTGGCAACTGGATAAACCGCAAGTTTGTGTTTCACTAATAGAGTTGAGGAAATATGTTAAGCACATGGAAAATAATTTTACAATAAACAGAAATGATTCCTTCTCATTGCAGGCACCATCAGCTGTGACATTTCTCTTTGACAGCAGCATTAATAGGGATATTCTCATAAGAGCACTGACATTTGCAGCAAATGTTTCTGAGAACCTGGGCAGACAACAGCAGTGGAATAGGAACTGTAACTATAAAGAAGACTCACTCTATGCACTTCTGTTTAAGGATCAAGCATCACTTCAAAGTAATCTCGCACCATTATTACTTATTCCTGATCTGGGAATAAAGCAACAAGTCAGTAGATGTTTAAGAAGTTCTGAAAGACTGTAACATAATAAAGATATTAATTTCAAAACAAACGGGAACTGTTTTGTTATTCACAGTAGATATCTATACTTCATGTGTGGAAACACGAAAATACAGAGAGCCCCTTAACCCCTTAAGGACGCAGGGTATTTTCGCTAATTTCTCGCTCTCCATCTTCAAAAATCCATAACTTTTTCATTTTTCCGTGTACAGACCTGTGTGAGGGCTTATTTTGTGCGTAACAAATTTTACTTTTCCATTACGTTATTTATTATTCCATGCCATGTAGTGGGAAGCCGCAAAAAAATTCCAAATGTGGAAAAATTGAAAAAAACTGCATGTGCGTCATGTTCTTGTGGGCTCAGTTTTTACGACTTTCACTCTGCGCTCCAAATAACATGCCTACTTTATTCTTTGGTTCGGTGCGATCGCGGTGATACCAAATTTATATAGGTTTTATTGCGTTTTAATACATTTTCAAAAATTAAACGAATGTGTACAAAAAAGGAAAAAAATTTTTTGCCATCTTCTGACGCTAATAACTTTTTCATACTTTGGCGCACAGAGATGTGTGAGGGGTCATTTTTTGCGAAATGCAAGCACCGACCGCGGGTGATAGCGATGGGTCTTTGCTGCGATATGCAGCAAAGCCCATCTCTGTATGAAGAAGGCTCAGCCCGTGAGCCTTCTTCATACAACCTTCACAGCTCCATGGCGGATATATCCGTCACGGAGCGTGAAGGGGTTAATGGTAGATTTTGACACTGATAAAATCTCTCATTTTAGATAAATAGTATTGGAGAGAATAGCCCAGATGTAAATGGGGGGCATAAGGTACTCATAATGTATACATTTAATAGCTCCAACATTTATCATGTCTGATAAGTTATAACATACTCCAATACAATGTACAGCATCAAAAACTAATGTAGAACTAGAAATAAAAGCATAAGCCTGAATACATATGACTAGAACTACGCAATGTACCAAAACTGTACAGTATGGGTAGCACACAGCCGAAAAAAAATCTGAAAAAGGAGCCTAAGTTTTATTCAATTGATTGTTTGTTGGTTTTTTCTCAGTTATGCCATCTGTGATTTCTAAGGACAGCATACTGACCTTTTTTTTCTCCCCTCACTTTTTTCAATTCCCCCCCCCCCCCCAAACAAATCGGCATTCCATAGAAAACATATTTAGAGCATTTTTTTTTCTTTTGCAGTGTGCAGTTACATGGCAGTTCTGGCCATTAAACATAAGAGCACTAACACACAGAATTATTCTGTCGGCTATTGTAAGGTCAAATTTATAAACAGACTTTTTAAAAACAAAGGCATCGGTAACATAACAGTAAATTCAGGTAGGTAAATTATGGCGATACATTCTCTTTCACAACAGATAAACTAAAAAAAAAATCTAACTAAGATGTGATCAAATGGTATATTAAGTTTTTATTAAGTTTGTGTATACAAAGTTCAATTATTTCTCTGTCAGAACCGCTTTTATTTGAAGTGTACAAAATATTAATCAATATACGATTATGGCTACATTCAAATCGTGTGCAATTTTGGGGGACATCGGGGGTTGCACACCATCCACTTCACTTATGTGAAGGATGGGGCCTAACTTGCTGATTGGTGGGGTCCCAGTGATGGGACCCCAACAGATCACGAGAATGGTGGTCCCATGTACCCCCTAGCACCACAGAGATTGCCAGAGCAGCCGGTCGCACATGTGCAAGCTGCCCTGTTCATCTCTATGGAGCTGATAGATATTTTTCAAGCGCCGTACTCAGTCAGCTCTATAGCGCATGTGCGGGCTGCCCTGTTCATCTCTAATGGCTGCTCAGGGCATCTTGGTGCTGCGACGGAGGTACATCGGACCCCTGCTCTAGTGATCAGACCTAACTTGCTTTGTGGGAAAATCCCTTTAATTTACACTGGTATTAATATCAAGATTGGATGTAGCTGGTAAACATTAAATATTTCAGACACTCCAGAAGAAGAGTTACAGGGAGAGCCTGGATAGTGTTTTAATTTTATTTTTTTACACACCTTTCTAAAGCATTTTTCTTTGAAATTAATCAGATGGATGACCCTTTTGAACTCTCCTATGACATTTCCATTATTTAACACTATACATATAAAACAATTATAGAATCAGTCAGCATTATAAACCTCTAAAGAAAAAAATATTTAGACAATCAGTTAATTGTTTTTCTATGTCCTTATACAAATACAGTTTACAACTTTCATATTACATACATTCTTCGGTTAGTGGTTTTTCCCTTTTACATCATGCAATAACCTTTTAAGAGCAGCTCCCTTTTTTTTTTGCACAAATCAATAGCTCTTGGGATATAGTAAAACTTATATTGATTAGAGTTGTGCAGCAGTTTTATTTAATATCCTCCTCCGTGTAGCCAGCAGTGTTTCCTGGCTGTGCCGAGGTTTCCTGTGATTCTGGAGAGTTGATTAGACACACTGATAACAGGACTACATGCACAATGTAGAGCACACTAATAAGCAGAATTTTGAGATTCTTACATTCATTATGGCATCTCCATAGTAGTTGTCCACCTATGATTAACTAGGAGATGGTGACAATTTGATAGGTGTATTATGTATATTAGCCAATATCGAGAACAAAAAGCTTATTAAGTTTATTATATATTAAATAAATAAACAAACATGAACTAATTGCAGGCCTATCATATCAGAACAAACAAGGACATCACAACGGAACACAAATATGTAGACTGATGGTATAGGGTGATAAATGGGAGTTGTCACTACTACATAATCATATATGAAGGTATGGGGAGAGTTCATACAACAAAATTCAATAACATTGGGTAAATATTGTGCTGGTACAAAAAAGTGCTTAGTGCCAATGCAGCTATAGCCCAGATAAAGCATATAGAGCTGATGCTTGTCTAAATATAAACGCCCTCCATTCTACATAGAAAAATACTACATTGTAGTGTTCACAAAGTCCACCTGCAACTATTACAAGTTTTCCCAACACGCATTTTGGCGCTAGCCTTCATCCCCAGATGAAGCACAAGCTCTGTATGCTGTATCTGAGCCTGAGCTATAGCTGCATTGGCACTAAGCACTTTTTTGTACCAGCACAATATTTACCCAGTGTTATTGAATTTTGTTGTATGAACTCTCCCCATACCTTCATATATGATTATTATGTAGTAGTGACAACTACCATTTATCACCCTGTACCATCAGTTTACACAAATGTGTTCCGTTGTGATGTCTCTATTTGTTCTGATATGATAGGCCTGCAATTAGTTAGTTTATTTATTTAAATGAATCGTCCTCATCGGAAAAAACTTTTCACAATGATCCACTAGTGATCTTAAATTATTCTTTTCCTTAATTTGAACCTCCCACTCACATCTCCAGGACTTCTCCCGGGGAACACCAATTCTCTGGAATGCTTTCCCCGGTCTATCAAAAGCTTCTCAAAAGCTTCTAACGTCATCTTATAACCCAGAATGGCTGGACAAGCATTTATACAAGCTGTTATACCTCTTGTGTCACCCCCTTCTTCCTGTAAGCTCTCACAAGCAGGGCCCTCACTCCTATTATTTCATATGACTTATTATTCTGTAATTTCTTATTTTATTTGTATGCTGTAAACTGCTACAGAATTTGATGGCACTATATAAAGATTATATTATTATCAAGCAGCACAATATCATTCGGTTTTAATTGGGGAATCACATATGACAATTTGGTACACACATACACACTAGTCTGTTTGTACCCAATTTGGAAGTATCACGATTTAACTGTTTTTCTTTTTTTAATATTCTTACATGCCCTTATATGCTGACTAATCAATGATTGCATCCATTGCAACTTGTTGTGGACACAGTGCTGGAAACTTCATGTTTCATAGCTACAGGTCTTCCACAGAGTAGATTCTATACCCTACATGAAAGCTACCCCAATGAATTGACAAGTTAACGGTTTAAAGCCCACAGCACAGGTCAGTTTGTGTTGTGAATTCTAGCTGACATTCATGCCAGAAATTTGTAGAAATCTTATCCGAAATGTTGAATCTGTATATGGCAGTTGGCTAGCTGCCATTGACTTTGTAGTAGCTAACCTACTTTGGGTACATTCACACGACCGTGCACTGGCGAGAAGGAGGATGTGACCCCTCCACAGAAAAACAGCGGCGCACAGCCGCACACATGGGAAAAGAGTGCAGGCTCCATCTTTTCCAGATGTATGGCGCGAATCCCGACGCCATTGCGGCCGCATATACATCCCCACAGCCAGGTGTGTGAATGCATCCTTTGACTGTTTGCAATTTGTCCTAATCTTTGGATTGTTTACATTGGGGAAAAAGTGGATTTTTTAATATACTTATCCCAAAGCCATCGGGAACTGCACATAGAGGAGTGGTCGATATGGGAACACCAGCCTCTGTAAACAAAGGCCAGCAGCGCAGCAGGTGAACAGGAGAAACGGGCGAGGAAAGTATAAAATTTGTTTTCATAGCCCTCTTATAGCACACTCACTTCATTTTGTTTGTTTTTTTAAAAAGTAAAATAAAAAATGTTTAACACACTTGTAGACAAGGGGAAAGGCCAGGGTTTTTTTTCCCCCCTCAAACATTTTGCTGGATTTAAATCGGTAAAATGTTGCCTACATGGTGAATGCAAGCACAGAACACAGAGTAGAATTGAATTACTATGTCCCAGCAAGGCACTATTCTAAAGTTATCAGTCTGAAAGCAATTTGCAAAAAGCCAATCAAAACAAGATTGCTTGGAAGACTCCCAAATTAAAGATTTTTAACACCATTGTAAATGTATGTTAACTCTATTGATTCCATATGTTTCAATACACTTTGGTGAAGGTCATTAAAAAAATTATAGGAAAAACTTTCTCAAGATATAAATTACTCAATGCAATTAATTTCAGTCCGTGTTTCACATCTTATTCAAATGGATTTTCATCATATTTGTTCAGGAGTCTAGATTCCCCATGGTTCATGACCAAGAAATCTTCTGAAGTAAGGCCATACCGCTCAAGCGCTTCTTTTAGTTTTACTGGTGGCTCCAGATAAAACTACAAGGGCAGAAAAAAAAAAAACTTGTTAGTGATATTCTGCTTATATCCTACCTGCGTTGTTCAAAACGAAAGATTACAGTAAACGGGTTAAAATTCCAAAAGGACTAAGCCTAGAGCAGGTAAATTCTAGCATGGTACCCTGCACCAAAATGAACGCCCCTCATATCTAGTGGAAGGTTCACTGTGAAAACTAGAAGGACCAATATAACTTATTTTTATATGGTTAATATATTCAAATATGAGTGCGGCTAATTGATTTATAAAAAATATAAGTTAGGACAAACCTCATTAGCTAAAGCAAAAGTTCCCCAGTGAATTGCAACAGATTTCTTGGCACGAATATCAGTATGGATTTTTACTGCTTCTTCTGGGTCAACATGCTGGTTTTTCATAAACCACCTAGGGGATAAAATGAAATAAATAAAACAAGATTACAGCCTTCCGTCACAGGTATACGCTAATAGAAGGCACAAGGGTAGTGTGAACAGAGCATAGCAACTTATATTTAAATACATACACAAGCATTCATAGCAAATGTGGTTCTATCCTGATTGTCATATATCACATAGTGTTCGGTATCGGTCTTTGATAGCTGTGTAACCATACCTTTATGTGTGTTAATTGTAGCAGGACTATGAATGCATTTATATTCCAGAATTACAGCTGGACTTGAACACTGGGGGTGGTGTCTCCTCAATTTATTGTGCTTTTATCTCTACATTACTCCTTAGCTATTCCCCTTTGCTGTAAAATGTAAACAGAAACCTGCTTCTGGTCTTACTCAAAGGGGAGGGGCTGAGGCTTTTACACTCCTGATGTTAAAAAAACAGACATTTCTGGGGCTAATATTCAACATTGTAGACTGCAGTTTGGTATTGTCAATAGATGAAGAATACTTGTTCAGCCACCAACCACGTGCATGTGCACACTTGGTTCAGTCAATTGTGCTTGTATTTTCAATAGAAAGTGAACTACTTCCAGATTCCTCCTAGAACAACAAAAGAGTGGGTATACTGTACTAAGAAAATATGTATAACTGTAATGTGGCAGGGTAGGCTAACATTATACTTTATGTGGACACTAGACTTTAACATAGACTTAGTCCAAAACCTCGGTTATATTTTTTTATCCATGGCCTCCTTCCTTCTAATATCAAAATTTAAAGTTATGTTAAGGAGCCATAAAAGGTTATGGGGGGGGGCGTTACACTGTAGGTCTAAAGAAAAAAGTTGAAAGGACCAGCTGAACTGCAGACAAATGTAAATTTATTGGTAATACATTAAAATTTTCAAATTTTTTGACATCCAGTAAAACAGCCAACACATTTCAAACAGATGTACTGTTCTTAATCCTGACTGAGCTATACATTTCCAGCAAAGGGAACTTGTGCTTTACTGGATCTGGGTCTCCCCCTTCCCGCTTTGTGCTAAAACTCACTGATGCCATGAAAGTTCAGCGGGAGAGGGAAGTGCTGAGGGAGCAGGGGAGATGTGCTCCTGCACAGTGTAACAGCCTATGATGCAGGTAGGCCTTTCTGGCTCATTAGCACAATTTCAAAAAGTTGATTTTAGGAGGAAGGAGCCATAGGTAACAAATATATGGTTATTAGCACAGTGCCTGGCTATATAAACAAATGTCCCTGTTTTATTCATGCTTGATTTTGATGATGGATTTTCTTTAACCAGAAACATTTTTCTATTTTTTTAGCATAAATTCCAACTAGGGGGAACAAGAACCATGTCCTGACCTCCTCTCTAAGGGCTCTTGCACACGGATGTAAGTGTGAATGTGTCGTATGGTGGCATGATCCGACTGGCTGCACACAGTGCAGTGGATGGGTGTCCCTGCTTTATATAGAAATATAATGCAAGGATGTTCCTTCTACCAGCCGAACCAGAACTGAAGTTTGTGTGCAAGAGCCCTATTACCTCTTGCACACTACCATATGCTTTTTCCTGTTCTGTATATACAGCTGTATTTTGGCCTTAAATACAGCACATTTTTCATCCGTACGAGTATGTATTCTGTGAATGAGGCCTTAGCTAGTCAGTACAGCTCAGAGCCATGTCTTAAGCATGCTCAACATTGTTTTGGAACCGCAAGCCATACCTTGGTTCATAGGCTCCGATAGGAATTGCAGCCACGTCAAATGGTCCAAATCTTTTCCCAATCTGTTCAAAAGCGGCACAATAAGCAGTATCTCCTGCAAAATAAAACCTATTTGAGGGTCCAAGTACAGACCAGCTACCCCAGAGTACTTTGTTATCATCAAATGGTGTTCTCTTGCACCAGTGCTGACATGGGGTAAACACAAAGGTCACCTCATCATGTCCAGGAACACAATTTTGTTCCCACCAGTCCAGTTCAATAACATTTTCACAGCCACAGCTCTGCATCCAGTTGAGGAGACCCAAGGGAACAAACCACCTTAATTCAGTACCAAACCGGGCATTCAGACCCAAAACAGTGTTGTAATCAAGGTGATCATAGTGGGTGTGGCTTATTACAACAGCATCTATTTTGGGCAGCTGATCTATAGCGCATGGTGGTCCACGAAACCGCTTTGGACCTGCAAAGTTAAATGGAGAGGCTCTTTGACTGAAGATGGGATCAGTAAGAAATACCAAATCATCCATTTCCACCATGACTGATGCATGCCCCAACCAAGTGATCCTTATGCCATTTTTTGTCTTTCCAGTAAGCTCAGGGTGCTGCACAAAATAAGGTTCAATAACAGGAAGTTCTCTGTCAAGTTCCTAAAAAAAAAATAATAAAAAAAAAATTTCAATGCACAATACTTTAGTAGTAATAGTAAAAATTAAGAAAATTTCAAAAAAATATTTTATCAACATACATAGCAACATTTTGTTAGAACTGGTGACACATTAGTCTGCAGTTGCCATGCCACCGCCGAGCCTCTTAACAAAAGAGGCTGGGGGTGCCAGTCTTAACCAGAGAAAGGTGAGTAGTATAACTGCATGCAGATCAAAATGATGAATACATGAGCAGAAGACCCCAGTTGAGTCATTTGGAACTTTTGGGTTGGATTGGTGCCTGTTATATTAAATATCCAACCCTCTGTTATATTTGTGGCGCTGCTCCTACAAAAGAACTGTTTACAAGTATAGAAAAAACAGAATTTGGATAAGGCATACCTCTTTTGAACTTGGTATGTTACTATTATTTTTTTCAGTTAAAGCCCATTTCACAGCATTTCTATAAGTAGGCATTTTCCATGTAGACCAAGGGTTGACGAATGTACCATTCTTTCCCCTAACTGACTTGGTGACATCTTCCTCTAATCTGACATCCAGTTTGAAACTCTTTCTTGAAGACCGTGAAGAGTCGCTACTTCTAGAGCTGCGAGTTGAGTTCTGACGTATCCGTACAGCCTCTTTTGGGTACTGGTTGGTGGAGGTTAAACATTCTTCATCCTTGTCATCTGATTCCAATAGGTTTTGTAATCTAAAAAGAGGTAGGGAAGATTTGTTCCTGTTATGTGCTTTGCAGGTAATGCAAGTTTCAAACTCTTTCTTGAAAAAAGATAACCAACAATGGTCATATATCTTCATTTATATCTTCATAAAGATGTATGAAGATCAAATGGATAGTCAAGGAAAGTTTGGGGAACTATTTTACCAGTGGGAGGAGCCAGATTTCAGATGGAACGCCTGTACTGGGGGTGAATAAGTTTAATTATTCGATACAATGCGAGGAGTCTCGCATTTAAGGGCCATGCACCAGTTTTATGTCGGACTTTGCACATTCTTTTAGGTGCAAACTGCTTGCACAGGTATTTAAGAAGTGCCTATGCCACATTTGTGTCACAGCTGCACTATTCTTTGTGCAGAGGGCACCAGATTCATGAGGAATATGTGCCTAAATCCTGCAATGTTTTTAGAAAATGTGAGCCAGTATGTGCTAAATATTTCTTCAGAAGAATTTGGGAAAAAAATGAAGTGTCCGTTATATGTTTTATGCCGCTCTGGTCTGCCTTCTATCAGTTATGAAAGTGCTCATTGGACTGAATGTCAGCAGGGTGTAGGACACAACTCTATCGGGCCACAGATGGGGCACTGCTCTTTTAGTCGAGATGAATGTGTGCCGCACTTTATGTACATGCTCAGTAGTGACGCTACTCTGCTACAGATCAGAGGAATAAGGCACCGGGAACAAAATTGCCTCATCTTAGAACTGCGAGTGTGACCAGTAAAACAGGAATGTAGAATTGGACATTTGGTTTACTAACTCCACAGCCCTAGTAAGTAAGTATTTGTTTGATGAAAATATAGAAAAAAAAAAAAAGAGCCCAACAGACGTGAAGCTGTCACTGCATCTAAAGTTGGTAACACAAAGTATTGACTTGAATACATACAACAGATTTTTCTGTTTTTAAACTGCAAAGTGTGTTCTCTTTTCTTTTCACTTCACTAGTATTTAATATTTTATGTGATAAAACCAATTTAACTATAACATACAAATAAGCAGTTAAGGGTATGAATGCTTTTGCAACCGATTGTAAATGAATACACAACAGGTTAATATGCTCTATAACAGTGATGGCAAACCTTTTAGAGACCGAGTGCCCAAACTACAACAAAGACCCGCTTATTTATCGCAAAGTGCCAACACAAAATTTTAATTTGTGATATATACTCCCTTCTCTGTCACAGTTTTCATTGATACCAGCCCCTGAGCACACCAATAAAGCAGAAACTAGTCTCAGGTAGAACTGTCACTTTAATATAGCTCTGTGCACAGCAAGTCCTGGGGTATCTGGGACTGCAGGAAGATATCTGGAGTCATCTCTGGTGATGGCCTGAGTGCCCACAGAAAGGGCTCTGAGTGCCACCTCTGGCACCAGTGCCATAGGTTAGCCATTACTGCTCTATAACATGCTGCCAGCAGTATAGCTATGTACCCAGTTTAAACACTGTGTGGCTAAAGCTTCATATAATACATAATAAATTGACCCTATTGAGGGTTTTTTTTCTCTCCGTAGTATTCATAGGCTCTTCATGTTAAAAACAAAATGTAACAGTTTTTCTTAACATTGATGATTTTTGCTTAGGTTACCTCATCACCAATAAGCAAATATAAAGAAAACAATGTTTTTAGGAGGATAGTGTGTGTGGTGTTAGAAAAGGAGAAGAGCTGGCCCATTTATATGTAAATCGTGACAGATAAGATCAGCGAACAAGACACCACCAGTGTAATCCTGACTCTTCTATAGTGTTATTTATCTGAGGCAAACAAATGAGGCCTTTGACACAAATGATCAGCCACAGTAAAGCAGCTGAATGTGCAAAAGAGCTAAAGGCTCACAGATTTTCTATGCAATGTCATTTTATAAAGACACAGAATAAGAGTCAAACACGTATTTGTGTTAATATCTTGATGCCTTAACTCCTGATGTTGCAGTCCTTTTCCATATTTGTTTCAGTTTTTTCCAAAATTCTAAAGCCAAAGTTCTTACAATTATTACACTGCCCTGTGAAAATCCTGGGCCAAAGCGACACACGAGAAATGCTGGCATCCGAAAGTGAAGTCAAATGCAACTCATTGGAAACATCTTTCGATGTGTACCGATCACGGGTGTTAACCCTTTAATTTCCACCAGAGGCACGCTGTCTTGTTTGCGATCATGGCTCCCTATGTCTTCATTAGGGAGTGTCTATCGGTTGCCATGACAGCCTCAGGTCTTTGTAAGTCCCGAGGCTGTATGGTTTCTGCAGATTCGTTACAATGTGCCAGTGTTACATTGCAATGAATAGTGTGTAAAAATGCCATATACTGCAATACAGCAGTATTTCAGTATATGGTAGAAACAATCAGACCATCTACGGCAGTGGTGGCGAACCTATGGCACGGGTGCCAGAGGTGGCATTCAGAGCCCTCTATATGGGCACCCGAGCCATCACCCAGGGCAGGGTTCGCCAGACAGGACTCAAGGCCTCTTGCAGTCCTAGGCAGCCCAGGACCCTAGAAGACAGCTACAATGATAATCCAAACTTCTTCTCCTTCTTTCTACTGTATTGGTGCCCTCAGGTGCCTACACAATTTAAACCTGAGACAGAGCAGGGAGTAATAAGTTACTGCTTAAATTTACCTATTGGCACTTTGCGAAAAATATGTGGATTTTGGTTGTAGTTTGGGCACTCGATGTCTAAAAGGTTTGCCATCACTGATCTAGGGTTAATGTACCATAGTGGTTCTAAAAAAAAATAAATAAAAATTCATATCACCCCTTACTTGAGGAGCTGTACAGGAGCACAAAGGTGGGAGTTGTGGAGGGAGCAGCATAGACAAGTCACGTGTAGTCTTTTGAAGTACATCCAAACCAAAGCCCAACCCCTGGGACTACACAGAGGATTCTGTCAGGGTGCAAGGTAAGGTAAATAATAACGCACAATTATATTGTAATGTAAATGCTTAGAGAAGGCAGATTTGCAAAGCAGCTCTAAGGGGCTTCTGCAACCTGTTTTAGTGAAAATAAGGTCCCTGGTGACGGGTTCCCTCTAAATGAAATCTACCATCAAAGTCCAGCATGCTAACCCAGCAGCACTAGTGACGACACACGCTAACGGGCTGGAGTGGAGCGCTGCTCTCCCCTCTCCATGGACTAGTCCAGGGCCGGCGCCGTGAAAGGGGGGCGAAATATAGGATATATATACGTTCTATATTTCTCAGTGCATGGTCATGGTGGGCGAGACAACGTGTCCTCACCACACCGTGAACAGGCCTCATGAACATTAATGGGCACAGATATGCTGCACCATTCGGTTCCCATTACGTTTGTAGGAACGAGCCCTAAAATCAACTTTCACAATTATTCTAATTAATTTTGATAACAATATGCTATTTCTAAAAATCATAATAAGTAATGTAGTTATCTTCACATACTCCACATGTTCCCTCAGATAAGCGGCTTCAGGATTGTGTGGTACCTGCTTATCCCATTACTCAGCAGAGACCTGCTGGAAATGGCTGAGTGCAGCTTCCCATTGACTCCTGGGTAACAGTCAGCAGTAATCGCACTCGCCCACCTGCACAGCGCCAGCACACAGTGTGTGGGCACAGCTCACCTGTCCGACTCCAGCTCCTCTTCAGCCATCATGGTGCGCCCCTGCTCTGCCGCTCTATGCGGCTCCGGGCACAGGTCACGGCCGGGCCTGCTGCTCTGTATGAGCCTGTCAGTGCGGTGCCTGCCGGTACCAGAGGCTGCAGAGAGTAATCGCTGGCAGCTCCTCCTCAGCACCATGTCACTGCGGCCCGCCCTCCCTTATCATGCGGCGGGCACCGGTCGCTGCTCACACAAGGCGCAGGGCCTCGCCGGTAGTGGGAGGAGTCACAGCATGTTGTAGGACAGGTCGCAGTGCACACAGACTGGAGTACAAAGGGAGGCTCTCGTGGCCACAGAATCTAGAATAGGGCAGTGCCACTTATCTTCATGGGCACACCCGATACCAGGCGTCACAGAGGAGAGCAGTGTATGCGGCCTCTGCATTTGAGGTGACGGATGACAATGACTATTTGCCTTCTACTTTGAAAAAGGTGGTGAGGGAGCACTCGGGTGTAGCACAGTGGCTTTACTGCGTCATCACTGGTCAAGCGGTGACATTATTGTTGTCACTGGAAAACCCATGGAAAAATCATCATCTATCAAACAGATCAAAATTGTAATGGGGGGTGGACTAGGAATTTAAAGTGGCCCTGGAAAAAACTAGGGCCCGGTCACTGTGCATTTTGGTTGTGCTTTCATTGCGTTTCGAAACGCATTACAACAGCTGAGGAGAGGTGATTTGCCTAATTACATTACTGTTAACATTTGCATTTACAAAATGCTGTGTTAACGCAATGTAAGCAAGCTGGAGGCGTGAGTTATGTTAATCTTCTCTCGTACTCCACACAGTGGCAGAGAACTCTATGGGGCACATTTACTTACCCGTCCCTTTGACGCCGCCGATCCGGAATGTCCGAGGAGGATTCGGAGCTGCCACGATTCATTAAGATTGTGCGTTCAATTTCCTGCATGTGTCGCTGAGGTCCGCCCGAGTTCACCTTCTTCCCGGTGTATGTGAGGGCTGATCTTGCGACACAATTTGATTTTTAAAATCCGCGGTTTGACCACGCCCCCCTGATTTGTATCGCATAAAACCCGGGGCCTGACGGAAATGCGTCCGATGGACCCTTAGTAAATGTGCCCCTATGTGTATGGACTCTCTGTGCTTATCTAGATGCTGTGTATGGTGTTATTATTCCATTTACACAGTATTTATAAAATAACACATGTTCATTTTTCTGTGTACAGAGCTGTGTGAGGGCTTATTTTCTGCATAACAAATTTTACTTCACAGGGACATTATTTATTATTCCTTGTTGTGTACCGGTAAGCTGGAAAAAAAATCCAAAACTGGTAAAATTGGTGAAAAAACACAGTTGCGTCACATTCTTGTGGGCTCACTTTTTACGACTTTCAGTGTGCGCTCAAAATGATACATCTACTTTATTCTTTGGTTTGGTACGATCACGGTGATACTAAATTTATATAGGTTTTATTGTGATTTAAAGGGAAACTGTCACCAGAAGACCTTGATTTTAGCCCTCCACACTTCCCCATAGAGCATTGCATGTACACTGCTAAACATCTTTTATCGCAAGAATCGGCTTTACAGAGAAAAAGATAACTTATATTTTACCTTTGAAAAACCTGTGCAGTGTGACTACTCCAGTCGCCAAATGGGCGGGGTTGAAGAGGAGTATATTTCCTCCCACCCTCGGGAAACGTCTCATTTTCAAATCAATATTACCTCCCCTCATCCGCCCTTCGTCTTCATTTGAACGACCCCTTGCTTGCCCCTACTGTTTACATCACCTACTCACGTCCTGCCTGCTTGCCGCAACTCTCGCTGACAACGTCTGGCATTCTCGCGCCTCCGGCCACAAGGTCCCCGAATTCATCTGCGCATGCGCCACACTACGCTGACAACTCGCCCTAGGTAGTGTGGCGCATGCACAGATGAATTCGGGGACCTTGCGGCCGACACTGCTTCATCTGCGCATGTCTGTGCGCACAGCAAAAGCGATGCTGACCGCACAGGCGCGAGAATGCCAGACGCGGTCAGCGAGAGTTGTGGCAAGCAGGCAGGACGTGAGTAGGTGATGTAAACAGTAGGGCCGAGCAAGGGGGCGTTCAAATGAAGACGAAGGGCGGATGAGGGGAGGTAATATTGATTTGAAAATGAGACACTGAGGAGACGTTTCCCGAGGGTGGGGGGAAATATACTCCTCTTCAACCCCGCCCATTTAGCGACTGGAGTAGTCACACTGCACAGGTCTTTCAAAGGTAAAATATAAGTTATCTTTTTCTCTGTAAAGCCGATTCTTGCAATAAAAGATGTTTAGCAGTGTACATGCAATGCTCTATGGGGAAGTGTGGAGGGCTAAAATCAAGGTCTTCTGGTGACAGGTTCCCTTTAATACATTTTCATCATCATTTAAATTAAAACATTGTGTACAGAAAAAAAAATTGTTTTGCCATCTTCGGTGTATGGAGCTGAGTAAAACTTCATATTTTGCAAGATAAGCTGACATTTTCATTGCTACCAATTTGAGGACTCTGCAGACTTTTGATTAATTTTATTACATTTTTTATGTGATATAAAATGGCATAAAAGTGACGTTTCAGACATTTGGGAGCTATGCTCCATAACGTAGGGATCAGCGTCCAATATATTGAACGCAGATCTGATGCCCGTTCAGCTGGAGATCGGAGCTGGGTTGGCATCTGAATACACTGGGTGTTAGATGTAACTAATAGCTCACATCCCAGTGCAACACCCGCGGTCGGAGTGGTCCGCGGGTGTTAACCAGTTTAACCTGGTAAATGCTGTAGTCAGCACAACCAACGTTTAACTAGCCTGACAGGGGTGTCTACCCCACGATCCCCCCACACACACACACGCACGGTCTTCGGCACCGACAATCGCTATAATGGCAGCTCTGAGGTCAGGACAACAGGGCTGTCCTCAGGCAGTGCCTGCAAGATAAAAAAAGTAGAAACTAGAAATACCCATAAGCCCCGCAAACATACAAAGAGACATATAACGCAAAAAAAAGTCTAAATTAATTAGATAAAAAAAGAAACAAACAGTCTTACCAAGTCAGGTGTAGAGTTTCAGGGTTTGAGGGTGCATTCGCGAACTATGTGAGGTCATGTGGCCTCAATAACAAAAAAAAGCTAAAATTTTACAAAAGGGGCCAATGAAAAAACTAAAATCCTGGCACACATGTGGTCTCTGTACACGGGGGAAATTGCATAACAAATTTTAAGATGGATTTTCTCTTTTTATCTTTTGGAAATGTGTAAATTTTAGGGCTAAATGAACATATAACTGACAAAATTTGACCAATCTAAATTTCACCTCCATTTTGATTTAATTACTATGAAGATCTGAAGAGGTTAACAATCTTCCTAAAAGCTGTTTCTGATAGTTTTAGGGGTGCAGATTTGAAAATGGGTTGATATATAGGGGGGTTTTAATGTTATATACAGGAAGTCCCCGGGTTACATACAAGATAAGTTCTGTGGGTTTGTTCTTAAGTTGAATTTGTATGTAAGTCAGAACTGTATATTTTATGATTGTAACCCCATACAAAATTTTTTTGGTCTCTGTGACAATTGGATTTTAAAAATGTTGGGTTGTCATGAGAACCAGAATTTACATTAAAGTTTAATTGCAGACACCTTTAATAACTGTTGTAGCTGTTTATTGTAGCCTGAGGGCGCGTTCACACGTTCCGCTATCGTCGCGTTCATAACGCGACGCTAGCACACAGTGGGCGGGGCTCGGGCCGATCGCATATGCGTTTCCCGGGAAACGCATGCGATTAATAACCCGATCGCATGCGTTTCTCTGGAAACGCATATGCGATCGCCCCAAACTCCGCCCCCTGTGCGCTAGCGTCGCGTTATGAACGCGGCGCTAGCGGAACATGTGAACACGCCCTCAGGATAGAGTACAGTAAATTGCCAATATCCAGAAGTCCGTTTGTAACTAGGGGTCGTCTGTAAGTCGGGTGTTCTTAAGAAGGGGACCGCCTGCATTTAAAATTTCATTAAAAACAGTATTTTTAAAATAGTGAATTCTGAAAATACAGAAAACCGATATTCATGTTGTAAGCCGCATGGCATCAAAATAAATTATCCAGACATTTCAAAAATTTTGAAAATGTAAAATAGACATATGGTAAATGTTATTCAGCAACTAATTTAGGTGGTAAAACTATTTGCCTGAAAAAGCAATGATCAAATTTTAAAATCGAAATTTAAAAAAAAAAAAAATCATAATTTTTTCTTTGAATAAATAAACGCAAAACTTATCAGCCAAAATTTACCACTAAAATGAAGTACAACATGTGAGGAAAAAGCAATCGAATAAAAACTTTTAAAGTAACAGTGTTCAAAAGTTATAACATTTCAAAAAACAAAAAATGGGGCTGAGCCTTAAAGGGGTTGTCCGAGTTCTTAAAAAAAAAAAGTCAGGGAGGCCGGGAGGGCGCTGCTTAAAAAAATAAAGTCCTACTTACCTTCCGGTGCCCTCTGGTATCCAGTGCTGCTGACGCTCCGGTCCGGGCACCATGTAAACAAACATGGATAGGCGTGCCCGGCCACGGCCGTCCAGAAGCTGGATACCGGAGGGCACCGGAAGGTAAGTAGGACTTTATTTTTAAGCAGCGCCCTCCCGGCCTCCCTGAGCTTTTTTTCAGAACTCGGACAACCCCTTTAAGCTACAAAATGGCTGCATTATGAAGGGGTTAAAAACTAATGAATGGTCAACTGTCCCAGCAAAAACACATAATATAAAATCGTAATAATAAGCACATATCTCAAACCTTTTGATATAGAATGAGGGTTCTTCAGGATATATGTGCTATATTACTTAATATACACCAATGCAGGTAACGATAGAGTAGATCTCACCAGTCATCGTAGGGCGGGAGGCAACAGAGGCAGAGAGAGAAGCCAATACGGGAAAACAGAAATTGATATACACACTGCACCTAGACGTCCCTATGGCTAGGCTTGCTCTCACACCCACAAAATTTGCTCCTGTCCTTACAAGGACATTTCCAGAGAGTCCCTACTCGTGCCTTGGAGTCCCTGGAACACCCTAACAACATTGTAGCCCGACGTGTTTCTGGATCCACCAGTTGGCAGATGCTGTATTTATTGTATAATTATTGCTCAGTCTCATTTATTTGTTTATCTTTTGGATCATTATCTGTGTATCCCTTTAGTTAGGGCTACCTTCCCCTTTAATTAGGGCCCAATCTAGCGCACAGGGGCTCGGGGTGATCGCATATGTGTTTCCAGAGAAACATGTACAAAGAACTGGTGGACAATTAAAATCAGCATTTCAGCTGATTCTGGCTAGCTAGCGCACAGGTGGCGGGGGTCGGGCCGGTCGCATATGCGTTTCCCGGGAAAAGCATGCGATTGATAACCAGATCGGCCGAACCCCTCACCCTGTGCACAAGCTAGCGGAATGTGTGAACACCCCCTCAAAATCAGCTGATTTTAATTAGCATTGTCCACCAGTTCTTTGTACATACCCCCAGCGTGCACGCCAGAGAAACTTTTCTCTTTCTTTAATAGGATTATCAATCCAATCTATTTACTGATGATAAAATGAACTTTTAAGCCACATTCATACAACCACAATAGGGGCTGTGATATCACAGTCCTCCATTGCAGTCTATGGGACCCAGTTGGGATACGTTGAGTACACAATGTCTTACTGCAATGCAACCGAGCAGGGCGGTTATGCAGCAAAATAATGGGCAGATTTCCAGTGTGCTTGCTCGTCTTTCAATGGAGAAGAGTGAGGAACACTCATTCCCAGGGCCGGATGAAAGGTTGTGGGGGCTCTCCACATAATGGGGCACATTTACTAACTCATTGCGCTATCAGACACCAATCGGGGGCGTGGCTGTCGGACAGCCCGACTGATTTGGGATTTAAAATTCAAATTGTGTCGCAAGATATGCACTTACATACCCCGGGAAGAAGAAGGTGAACTCCGGCGGACCTCATTGGGGAAGCGACACATGCAGGATATCGGGCGCATGATCTTAGGGAATCCCGCCGGACTTCATCCTCGTTGGCAATGCACCTCGGGGATCGTTTCAGGAACGGGTAAGTAAATGTGCCCCAATTTTTTTCATTAAAGTAAATGTTGCTAGTAATAAAAATAGAGCCGCCCCATTTCCCCCATTAATAAATATATATAAAGTCCACTGTGATAAATATATCCAACCCCCCATAATAGATATATATAGCCCACTGTGATAACTATATTCAGACCATTTATAATAAATATATGCAGACCCCTAATATAAATATATACAGCCCCTTATAACAAGTGTACACCCCTCCTGTCCTCCAGCCTCCTTCTGTCCTCCTGGCTCCTCCTATAGCCCCTTGTCCTCCACCCCCCTTATATTGTGGCCTCCCTCCTCTGAATATTGTGGCCCCTCGTCCTCCATCCTCACCTTGGAGCTATGGTTATAATATAAGAAATTTCTTTCATGGTGAAATCCCTTTGATAAGGGGGATCTGCAGTGGATATTTTATTAATGAGGGGGGCTCTACTGTGTGCATTTCATTAATGTAGGGCTCTGCTGTGGACATTTAATAGGGGGCACTCCTGTGGACTTTTCATTAATGGGGGCCTCTGCTGTAGTCATTTCATTAATGGGGGCACTGCAGTGAACATTTCACTAAAGGGGGGTTTCTACTGTGGACACTTCATAAGGGGGGCTCACAGAATGGGCATTGGGCCCAATTTCATTGTGCTAATGCAACTTCTATGATCCAAACCTAGGCCGCTTATTACGGCAAACGGAAAGCTATCTGATAGCTTTGTGCCAGAACGAGGGACAAGGCAGGGTTGTCCCCTGTCCCTCCTGCTTTTAGCACTAACCATAGAGCCATTAGCTTGTCAAATTATAGGGGCCCTAGATATTAGAGGATTTAAATGTGGCGCCATTGAGGAGCAAGTCGCTCTTTACATTGATAACCTTTAACTGTTCTTAGGAGATGTATACAGTTCCCTACATCTGGTGATGCAACTCATTATGGAGTATGGCACCTATTCTGGTCTCAAAATTAATTGGAACAAGTTGTTCTTACTCCCAGTGGATGGGCTTAACCCTGACATTCCGCTTGACTCACTCTATTAAAGTGGTAAGGGAGTTCAAGTATCTAGGAGTAGTAGTAACTTGCAGTCTACAGGAATATATACAGAATAACTTGCTCCCTTTAATGGATTGGTTTCAGGTGAAAGTTAACACCTGGTGCAAGCTGCCATTGTCCGAAGTAGGCAGGTGTAACCTGATCAAGATGGTGCTGATGCCACAGCTCCTTTATGTTCCCGATGTGGATTCCTCTAAAAACATTTTTATAGGATTGATGCTATATTTAATAGCATCTGGAGAAAAACCCATAATTAAACTGGAATTCCTTCAGAGGGACAAGGAGACTGGGGGTCTGGCGTTGCCAAACCCTTGGGTCTATTTCATTGCAGCGCAATTATAGCACTTCAGAGGAGGTGGCATGAGAGAGGGATGTGGCATAGCGGGGCCGTTGGTATCGGAGTACTCGCCATGGCAAATACCCTTAAATAAAATAAGGCCATTTGCCATAACTCTACATCTGGTGAATTTATGAAAATGGAGGAGCCACAGAGTTCTGGTCCAACAAGCCCATTGGGACACTTAAAGAGATACAAGCCTAAGGAGAATTAAAAACTTTTATATATTTAGAGGGCCATACAAGATACCACACACAGCCTTTTACATGTACTTACAGTTGCGTCATTCATATGACTCACAGAAACGAACCCTGGATATGACACTGCAGAGGCTGGGAGTGCTGGAGTTGTTGCTATTCCCCAGTTCCTACAATCAAAAAAAATGAAAGAGCGCCTGAAAGGGAGTATATAAGAAAAGGAAAGCAATCAAAAAGTTTCATGGCATATGGGATCCCTGGATTGCTACGCCTGGACTTCCCTCTAGGTTTTTGCTGAACCCTTCGTCCTTTTAGGGTAGATTTATCAAGCATTTATATGAATGGCTACAGTATACGGGCAACATCCTGATTGGAATAAGTGTTGAATGTCTGTTTGGGGACGTGAGGCTAGCTAGGTTGATATATTGTGAAAGGAACAACTGATTGAAGACAACTGACAACCTGAGTGGACACTCTGCTTCACTGGAAGACCAAAGTACTGACTCATGTAGACCTGTACCAGGGAAAGGGGAAGGACGGGAATTGGGGTAAAGGGGAAGGACGGGAATTGGGGTAAAGGGGAAGGACGGGAATTGGGGTAAAGGGGAAGGACGGGATTGGGGTAAAAGGGAAGGACGGGATTGGGGTAAAGGGGAAGGACGGGATTGGGGTAAAGGGGAAGGACGGGATTGGGGTAAAGGGGAAGGACAGGATTGGGGTAAAGGGGAAGGACAGGATTGGGGTAAAGGGGAATCCGTTGTGTTCTTAGTGTTGTAAATGGAATAAGTGTTGCTGGATAGTAATAAAAAAAGATCTGATTTAAAAATAAGGGGGGGGGGGCTCTGCTGCACATTTCATTAGTGATGGAAGGCTGCTGCTGATTACAAGTTGTGCCCATCACCTGTTCTATGCACTGTTGACAGGAGGACTTTTATCAGAGAGGGGGGGGTGTGAATAAATTAACCCCTTAAGGACGCAGCCATTTTACAGCTTAAGGCTCAGCCCGATTTTTTGGATTCTGACTTGCTTCGCTTTATATGGTTATAACTTTTGAACACTGTTACTTATCAAAACGATTCTGAGATTGTTTTTTCCCCACATGTTGTACTTCATTTTAGTGGTAAATTTTGTCAGATAAGTTTTGCGTTTATTTACAAAAAAAAGAAAATGTGATGAATTTTTTGAAAAATTTGCCATTTTCGAAATTCTAAATCATCACGTTTTCAGGCAGATAGATTTACCAGCTAAATAAGTTGCTGAATAACATTTCCCATTTGTCTACTTTACATTTTCATAATTTCTGAAATATCTGGATAATTTATTTTGACGTCACGCGGCTTGCAAATAGAATATCGCTTTTCCGGATTTTCAGAATTGACTATTTTGGGGATAAATACAGTTTTGAATGAAATTTTACATATTTAGCATCAAAACCCCCTATATAACCAACCCATTTTCAAATCTGCACCCCTCAAGCTATCAGAAACAGCTTTTACGAAGATTGTTAACCCCTTGAGATCTTCATAGTAATTGAATCAAAATGGAGGTGAAATTTAGAATGGTCATATTGTTCCCTTATACGTTCATTTAGCACCAAAATTTACACATTTCCAAAATATAAAAAGAGAAAACCCACCATACAATTTGTTCTGCAATTTCTCCTGAGTACAAAGACCCCCCACATGTGGCCGTTACTTGTTTTATGGGGGCACAGCGAGGCGCAGAAGGGAAGGAGGGCGCTGCAGCTGCCAGGAATTTAGTTTCCTCATTGGCCCCTTTTGAAGGCTATAAAATTTTCGCTTTTTCGTTATTGGGGCCATGTGACGGCATTTTTTTTGCGGGATGAGATGCTTTTTCCATTGTTACCATTTTGGGGTTGGTATCACCTATTGTTGAAAATTTAGGAACTTTTTTTGAGGGCAGGAGTAGAAAAGCATCAATTCTGTACTGGATTTTTTACTTTTTTTTTTTTGGTGTTCACCGTATAGCCTAATAGTCATGTTATCTTTATTCTATGGGTTGATACGATTACGGGGATACCAGACATGAATATATTTTCTTACGTTTTACTAAATTTGTCAAACAAAACCCTAATGTGGGGAAAAATCTATAATTTTTGTATTGCCATCTTCCAAGTGGCATAACTTTGTTACGTTTTTGGCTACGGAGCTGGTTGATGGCTTGTTTTTTGCGGGACATGTTGTACTTTGCACCAGTATCATGTCTGAGTACATATGGTTTTTTGGTCGCATTTTATATCATTTTTTGTGGGATTGAAAAGGTAAAAATCATAATTTTTGGAGGGTTTATAACAGTTTTTTTTTACGGCGTTTATCGTGGGGGTTCAATAATGATTTACTTTTATTCTACGGGTTGTTACGGACGCGGTGATACTATATATGTGGGGTTTGTGTTATGATTTAGACTTTTTTTTGAGTTATATGTCTCTTTATATGTTTTGGGGGTTTGGGGCATTTTTAGTGATTTATGACTTTATTTTTTTATTGAATAACTTTTTTTTTTACTTTTTCACTTTTATACCATGGGACATGAAGAAGCAATCTTCTGATTGCTTCTTCATGATAATATTCTGCAATACTCATGTATTGCAGAGTATTATCAGTGTCAGCCTATGCACTTGCATAGGCTGGCACTTTGCCAGTAAGATGACGTCACAGACGCCATCTTACTGGCAATTCTTGCTAGTAACTCTGGGGTCCAGATCGGACCCCAGAGTTACTATAGCAACGATCGGCGCCCCCCGAAAACGGTTCGGGGGGGCCGATCGTGGGGGAAAGACCCCCCAGATACTTGTTAGATGCCGCGGTCGCGCTGACCGCGGCATCTAACGGGTTAAGCACCCGCGATCGGAGACAACTCCGATCGCGGGTGTTACACTGGGGTGCCGGCTATTAGTTACAGCCGGCACCCCGTGTTTCCCGATGCCGGTTCGGCTCTGATCCAGAGCCGAGCCGGCATAGGAGCCGTGGCGGATATATCCGCCACTGAGCGCTAAGTCACTGCGCTCCGTGGCGGATATATCCGCCGCGGAGCGCGAAGGGGTTAAAAGATGAGACGCTCTGAGCCCTCAGAATAATTAACATATTTTATGTAACGCTGTTTTGCCGTTTATAGAGTTCTATAAAGTTAGAATTAAAGAAGTACTTAGGAACATAGTTGTGTTGTGAACACATTGTGGGCCAGTCTTCATAGACTGCTATCATAGATGGCTCCAGGTCTGCAGGAGAAGACGGCCGCATGTCAGTGGCACACATGAGGTAGTAAAAGCAGAACCTAAAGCAGTCCTAAAGAGGATAGCATTGAAAACGTCACTAAAAGTTGCAAAAAATGACACCCCCCACAGCTCCGTACACCAAAGTATAAATAAGTAATTAGCGCCAAAAGAGGGCAATATATATATATTTTTTTTATACAGGAGGTTTTTATTTTTTTAAATGTATGAAAACATATATAAAACCTATACAACTATGGTATCCTTGTTATCCTACCGACCCAATGATTAAAGTAGACATGTCATTTTGGGCGTAGAGTGAAATCTATAAAAATCCAAGCCCACAAGAAAACGGCGCAAATGCGTTTATTCACCAATTTAGCTGCATTTGATATTTTTTTTCACGCTTCCCAATACATGCCATGTTATATTAAATGCCACCATTTTAAAGTGCAATTTGGTATGCAGAAAACAAGCCATCACACAGCTCTGTACATGGAAAAATAAAAAAGTTATAGATTTTTGAAGTTGAGGAGTAAAAAATGAAAACGCAAAAACGAAAAAGGACTGCGGTGAGAAGGGGTTAAAGTCTTGTTACTTCTGCACTCCTGGGTTGCACTGGCAAAGCACAAGCTATAGTCACCTGTGTCTGCCTTATTTCTTGTCTTGTCAACTTTTTTTAAACACAGGGGCCCAAAATTAGCATATTCTGTATTGTAGGCCAGGAATTGTCTCTTTTTTCATACATTGTGAGGCAAAAAAAAAGGCACAAAAAAAATCATTGGTCCATGAAAAACAGACTGCTTGATTTCAGTCCACAGTACAGACTCTCTGCATCATAGGGATAAAAAGGATGCCTTGCTTTCCCTGTAATCATGATTTGTTTGTATATATACTGTAGGGGTTCAGCTCACTGGTGAGAGCCAAGACAGTTCACAGAGACGCTGAGTCCAATTTTTAGTTCCAAACACTGGTTTGACTTCCAGTCTTTATTGCCAGTTGTGGTTACAAGTCCAACTTGTACATGTTCATACCTAACAGAAAAAAAAATACAAAACAAAAAGACCTGCCCGTCTAGGCGCTAGCTAATACAATAGCTTTTTCCCTCTCTATCTAAGGCTACATTCACACACGTATGGGGGACGTATATACGGCCGATATACGTCCCCCATACACTTCTATGGGCTCACGGCCCTGTACGGGAGCGGTACAGTGCAGCACACGTGCGGCACCGTACCGCTCCGTAGCCCAGGAAAAGATAGGACATGTCCTATCTCTTCCCGTGATACGGCGCCGTGCGCTGTATCTTCCTATGGAGAGGGGCGGGGGTGAGCAGCGCTCATCCCCTGCTCCTCTCCGCAGCGTCAATGTATGCCCGCCGTACTATGGTACGGCGGGCATACATCGTGTGAATGTAGCCTAAGGATACAAAATAAACGCATTGGCAGTCTTTACCTCCAGGCTGGTTTCACACACAACAGCACCTCTAGCTCTGGTCAGAGAGACAGCTCTCATGATGCAGCTCAAGTTTCTAAAGCCCTGGTCCAGTTGCGGGCTAACGAGTTCCATTAACACAGCCCCAGAACCTGGATTAAGCATCAGTGGCCATCCCTTTACCAAGTAAAGGAGAAAAACCTAGCTGTAATATAGATGCCATTGATGACCTTTCCAGTCACTGCATAATAATAATAATAATCTGGGTCCGGCTCAATGTTGGTGGGAGCCCCCAAAGAATGTAGCATAAATACTGGTCCTTCTGCTTACTTTCCCACCAGTAATACATATATATACAGCCGCCTAACTCCCAGTAATACATCTACATACAGCTGCCTCACTCCCAGTTATACATCTACATACAGCCACCTCACTCCCAGTAATACATCTACATACAGCCGCCTCACTCCCAGTAATACATTTACATACAGCCACCAAACCACCATTAATACATATACATACAGCCACCAACTCACCAGTAATACATCTACATACAGCCACCAACCCCCCAGTAATACATCTACATACAGCCGCTAACCCCCCAGTAATACATCTACCAGGGCCGGTTCTAGACAAAGTGGAGCCCTGGGCAAAACTAAAAGTGGGGCCCCAAAATAAAACTATTTTATGACCAGCCACAGTCAGCAAAAGGCTCCCTTTAGTATGGTAAAACAAACTGTAATATTGGAGAATTTTATAGGAGATAGATAGTAGGGAGATTGATGGGCAGCACGGTGGCCCAGTGGTTAGCACTAAAGCCTTGCAACATCTGCACAGAGTTTGTATGTTCTCTCTGTGTTTGTGTGGGTTTTCTCTGGGTCCTCTGATTTCATCCCACACTCCAAAAAATTACTGGTAGGTTGAATAGATTGTGAGCCCCATGGGGACAAGGACTGATCTGACAAGCTGTGTACAACTTTGACATTTAAAAATTAAATCGAAATTACAGCAAAAAGAATTAAAGTAAACCCAACAAACCATATATTTTCTTAAAGCAGACACTTGCCCCATTTTTGAAATTGTATTAAAGAGTTTGTAGACATAGGCGCCTTCATGCAATTTTGATTCAAAGTGAAACATTTTATAAAAAATACTTAAGATCTAACTTTGATGGCAAAAAATCTGCTTTAAACAGAAAATATTAACCTTCGCATCTCCTAAATGTAATAGATGGACATGTGTAGAGTTTACAAATGCCCCATATTGATATGTTCACTTAAATAAATCCACATAAATTTTAAGACAATCACAACCTGCAAAATATAGCAATAAAACAGAATAAAAAGTAAAGGCGCCATAAAACCTATAGAATAGAAAGCAGAGAACCAGGAGATGCATTTGGCAATTAACAATCAAAATTTCCTCTAAAATATGTACAAATCCAGAATATTTATATAAAGAAAATATACTTTCCTAAAACCGTAAGATGTGAGGAGTTCATACATACCCCACATGTGTATATTCACCAAAATATGCAGCAAAGGGAACGTTAAATCCACAGCGGACACCAAACTATTTTTGCAGAAAATTGCACTGCGCATCACACAAATCTATCACTGTGCGCTCCCTTGCACAATGGTGACCCGAATAATAACTATATATCCATAAACCAAGATAATGAGATAACAAAAGTCACATTTAGATGTGCGCCAATGTATTATCCGCACAATAACAGAACCCTCCGCGCTTCATAAAAATGAGAGTGAGAACCTTATAACATAGGTGTAAATAATGGAGGATGGTGTAAAATAAAAACTTTATTCCAGAACATGTGTGTGTTTTTGGTGTTACATATAACTTTATGGACATGTTCTGGGTCATGGTGTCGTCACATTAGACAAAGAGGATCAAATGTTCGTCGTATAATTTAATTGTCGCAAAAAAAAAAAAAACTATCATGAAATAAAAGGCAATAAGAGAGAAAGTGTGTTCTTAGATAGTTCTGCATAGAGAAGGGTTATAAACAATAACAGTTGGATATTATTCCTTCTCAAAATGTAGTCACATATAAAGTGAATATTTCCATTATCTGTGGGGTGCAGCAGCTCCTGTGTGCAGTAAATTCTCCCTGTAGCCTGATGGCTAATAATCTGGAGGGGGGGGACATTCAGGGGGCTGTATCTCTGGCTCTGTGACACATAGAACCTCACGTCTTTTTTCCTATGAAAGAAGAAAGTCTCCTCTTTTATATGAATTTAAATTTGTGTTTCTTAGTGTCAGGAAACGGAGATATTAACTGTTAAACTGACATCGGAAGTGATTTTTATATATCGTGCGGGCGCCTACATAGGAAATAGCGAAGATGTTGCGCGCGCACGGTCCCACGCAACGCCGAAGCCCCTTCTGCTCTAAAGTTTAAAAAGTGTTAAAACCGCGATTTATAACACGGTTTATAACACTAACGAAAGTAAGTACCGGCACCAGCTCACCCTGAGCTGGTGCTCGGTACTTACAGCTTACCCCTGCCATTCTAAATGGTAGGTTTCCTTTAAGGACGCAAGGTTTTTCCGCTTATTTCTCACTCTCCAACTTCAAAAATCCATAACTTTTTCATTTTTACATGTACAGACCTGTGTGAGGGCTTATTTTGTGCGTAACAAATTTTACTTTCCCGTAATGTTATTTATTTTAACATGCCGTGTACTGTGAAGCTGAAAAAAAATGTGGAAAAATGTTTAAAAAACCGCATGTGCGTCACATTCTTGTGGGCTCAGTTTTTTCGACTTTGACTGTGCACTCAAAATAACACTTCAGCTTTATTCTTTGGTTCGGTGCGATCGCGGTGATACCAAATTTATATAGGTTTTATTGTGTTTTAATACATTTTCTAAAATTAAACGAATGTGTACAAAAAAGAAAAAAAAATTTTTGCCATCTTCTGACGCTAATAACTTTTTCATACTTTGGTGCACGGAGATGTGTGAGGTGTCATATTTTTGGGAAATGATGCGACGTTTTCATTGCTACCATTTTGAGGTCTGTGCAACATTTTGATCATTTTTTATTTCATTTTTTATGTGATGTAAAAAGGTGTAAAAGTCGCATTTCGGACATTTGGGCGCCATTTCCCGCCTCGGAGGTCACCGCCGGCCGTAACCGCTTTTATATTTTGATAGATCGGGCATTTTGGGACGCGGCGATACCTAATATGTTTGTGATTTTTACTGTTTATTATGTTTTATATCCGTTCTAGGGAAAGGGGGGGTGATTTGAACTTTTAATATTTTATTAATTTTTTTTATTTTTTTAACTTTTTTTTCACTATTTTTAGACCATCTAGGGTACATTAACCCTAGATGGTCAGATCGCTCCTACCATATACTGCAATACAACTGTATTGCAATATATGGCATTTTTGCAGCACATTCATTACAATGAGCAACTGGCTCATTGTAACGAATCTGCAGAAGCCATGTAGCCTCGTGTCAAAAGAAGACCCGAGGCTACCATGGCAACCGATCGCCGCCCCCCGATGACATCGTTTCAGTGATTGCTCCAGTAATACAGGTGTGGGTGTTGATGAGGACAGGACTGGAGATCAGTCTGTCATGATTAAGTAAGAATCACACCACTGGACACTTTAAAACGAGGCTGGTGCTTGGCATCATTGTTTCTCTTCTGTTACCATGGTTATCTCTAAAGAAACACATGCTGTCATCATTGCACTGCACAAAACTGGTATTGCAGCTAGAAAGATTGCACCTCAGTCAACAATCTATCGCATCATCAAGGAATTCAAGGAGAGAGGTTCCATTGTTGCCAAAAAGGCTCCAGGGTGCCCAAGAAGAACCAGGAAGTGAAAGGACTAGAGATGAGCGAGTATACTTGTCCGAGCTTGATGCTCGTACGAGTATTAGCGTACTCGAAACGGCCCGAGATCGAGCATTTACTTAACGAAACACAGTGAAGAACAGAGTGAAAACAGTGAACACAGGGTCATTTCAGTGAAGGACACATTGCAGATGTTCGGTACATCTGCTAACTTATCCGTGCCAAACGGTATATTTAACATCTGCAATGTGTTCTTCACACATATTGTTCTTCACATACTATTGTGGAGAACACCGTTCGGCACACGTGTCTTCCGATAAGTTAGCAGATGTACAGAATATCTGCAATGTGTTCTTCATTGTGTTCTTTCAATGTGTTCTTTCAGTGAAAAATGCTCGAGTCTCCCATTGACTTCAATGGGGTTCGTTATTCGATACGAGCACTCGAGCATCGGGAAAAGTTCGACCCAAGTAATGAGCACTCGAGCATTTTAGTGCTCGCTCATCTCTAGACAGGACCATCTTTTAAAAGTGTTTCAGCTTCGGGATCAGGCTGCCAGCATAGCAGAGCTTGCTCAGGAATGGTATCAGGCAGGTGTGAGTGCATCTGCACGCACTGTGAGGCGGAGACTCTTGGAGCAAGGCCTTGTGTCAAGGAGGGCAGCAAAGAAGCCACTTCTCTCCAGAAAAAACATCAGGGGCAGACTGATATTCTGCAAAAGGTACAGGGAATGGACTGCTGAGGATAAAGTAATTTTCTCTGATGTATTCCCTTTCCGATTGTTTGGAACATCTGGAAAACAGCTTGTTCGGAGAAGAAAAGGTGAGCGATACAACCAGTCTTATCCCAACTGTAAAGTATCCTGCAACCATTCATGTGTGGAGTTGCTTCTATTGCTTGTATTTCTGTATGTGATAAAAACATCTGACAATCACACATAAAAACCAGAGGGCAACAGATCATGTGAAAATATAATATTTGTGTCATTATCAAAAATTATGGCCTTGACTGTATAGCACTAATAAAAATAATAACATTGTACTCACCCTCCCGCGTTCCCCCGACGAGCGGCAGCCTCCTCCTTTTCTCCCACGGTGTCTAAGTACTGTCGCAGACAGTAGCATGCGGGACGTCGACGCCCTGATGCATGCGTTGGAGCTGTTACACACTGCACCCCAGGTGTCACGATGCAGATGTCCTTGCGCACTATGGCAGAGGTCCTTGCGCACTATGGCAGAGCAAGGAATGTACTGTTCCCTGCTCTGCATCAGACAAAAGCAGCAGGATAGCTGGATCAGGGCTTATAGTGTGAAATTCGGTTGGTCACGCGCCCACTTGGTCGCGGACGCCCCACGTTCCCACCCTTTAATCCGGCTCTGATAATAATCGTTATATAGTGCCATCATATTCTGTAGTGCTTGGTATATCATACCCTGACTTGCACAACATGCATCAGTGTATGATTTAACCCTGCCTCACCTACATACAGGGGTGTACCAAGCCTGTCTGCTGCCTGAGGCGAGCCATAGAGAGACGCCCCCCCCCCCCCCAATTTATGTAATATATAAGGGAATGTCAGGACCAGATCCATCATATTGGTTTGGTGTGAAAATAAATCAATGCAAAATACATACAACGTACCACTATGTAGTATAAAATGCATACAGCATATCACCATGTAGTGCAAGATATATACAGTGTACCACCATGTAGTATAAAATGCATAGAGCGTGCCACCATGTAGTACAAGATATATACAGTGTACCGCCATGTAGTATAAAATGCATACAGCGTACCACCATGTAAAAAAAGATAGATACAGTGTACAGCCATGTAGTATAAAATTCATAGAGTACCGTCATGTAGTAGAAAAGAGATACAGCCAGGGCCCCCATGAATGAAGTCCAGACAGGGAACAGCAATATACGCCCCAAGCCAGCAATGACTGTATACAGCTCCCCCCAAGCAAGCAATGACTGTATACAGCTCCCCCCAAGCAAGCAATGACTGTATACAGCTCCCCCAAGCAAGCAATGACTGTATACAGCTCCCCCAAGCAAGCAATCACTGTATACAGCTACCCCCAAGCAAGCAATCACTGTATACAGCTCCCCCAAGCAAGCAATCACTGTATACAGCTCCCCCCAAGCCAGCAATCACTGTATACAGCTCCCTCCAAGCAAGCAATCACTGTATACAGCTCCCCCAAGCAAGCAATCACTGTATACAGCTCCCCCCAAGCCAGCAATCACTGTATACAGCTCCCTCCCAGCAAGCAAAGACTGTATACAGCTCCCTCCAAGCAAGCAAAGACTGTATACAGCTCCCTCCAAGCAAGCAAAGACTGTATACAGCTCCCTCCAAGCAAGCAAAGACTGTATACAGCTCCCTCCAAGCAAGCAAAGACTGTAGACAGCTCCCCCAAGCAAGCAATCACTGTACACAGCTCCCCCCAAGCCAGCAATCACTGTATACATATATATCACACACATCACAAATTACACACACATATGTATATATACATATATATATGTATATAAACCTATTGCATGTTATACGTGTATATACAGTATACACGCATTACACCTATATCTACACCCTTTACATGGTAAACCTGCATATACACATGCATGGCACCTATATATACACACCTATTACATGTTATACCACTATATACACACAAATATAATACATTACACCTATATATACAGCTATTACATGTCATCCCTCTATATACACACACAAATTACATATATATATATATATATATATATATATATATATATATACAGCTAGTACATGTCATACCTCTATATACACATGCATTACACCTATATATACAGCTATTACATGTCCTACATCTATATACACACACACTACACCTATATATATACAGTTTTCACATGTCATACATATATACACACACACACTACACCTATATATATACAGCTATTACATGTCATACATCTATATACACACACACTACACCTATATATACAGCTATTACATGTCATACATCTATATACACATGCATTACACCTATATATACAGCTATTACATGTCATACATCTATATACACATGCATTACACCTATATATATATACAGATTTCACATGTCATACATCTATACACACACACACACACTACACCTATATATACAGCTATTACATGTCATACATCTATACACACACACACTACACCTATATATATATACAGCTATTACATGTCATACATCTATACACACACACTACACCTATATATATACAGCTATTACATGTCATACATCTATATACACACACACTACACCTATATATACAGCTATTACATGTCATACATCTATATACACACACACTACACCTATATATACAGCTATTACATGTCATACATCTATATACACACACACTACACCTATATATACAGCTATTACATGTCATACATCTATACACACACACTACACCTATATATATACAGCTATTACATGTCATACATCTATACACACACACTACACCTATATATATATACAGCTATTACATGTCATACATCTATATACACACACACTACACCTATATATACAGCTATTACATGTCATACATCTATATACACATGCATTACACCTATATATACAGCTATTACATGTCATACATCTATATACACATGCATTACACCTATATATATATATATACAGTTTTCACATGTCATACATCTATACACACACACTACACCTATATACATGTGAAAACTGTATATATATATATATATATATATATATATATATATATATATATACAGTTTTCACATGTCATACATCTATACACACACACACACTACACCTATATATACAGCTATTACATGTCATACATCTATGCACACACACTACACCTATATATATATATACAGCTATTACATGTCATACATCTATACACACACACTACACCTATATATATACAGCTATTACATGTCATACATCTATACACACACACACTACACCTATATATACAGCTATTACATGTCATACATCTATACACACACACTACACCTATATATACAGCTATTACATGTCATACATCTATACACACACACTACACCTATATATATACAGCTATTACATGTCATACATCTATACACACACTACACCTATATATATACAGCTATTACATGTCATACATCTATACACACACTACACCTATATATATACAGCTATTACATGTCATACATCTATACACACACACTACACCTATATATATACAGCTATTACATGTCATACATCTATACACACACACACTACACCTATATATATACAGCTATTACATGTCATACATCTATACACACACACACTACACCTATATATATATACAGCTATTACATGTCATACATCTATACACACACACTACACCTATATATATATACAGCTATTACATGTCATACATCTATACACACACACTACACCTATATATATACAGCTATTACATGTCATACATCTATACACACACACTACACCTATATATACAGCTATTACATGTCATACATCTATATACACACACACTACACCTATATATACAGCTATTACATGTCATACATCTATATACACACACACTACACCTATATATATACAGCTATTACATGTCATACATCTATATACACACACACTACACCTATATATATATGCAGCTATTACATGTCATACATCTATACACACACACTACACCTATATATATATATATATATACAGCTATTACATGTCATACATCTATACACACACACTACACCTATATATATACAGCTATTACATGTCATACATCTATACACACACACTACACCTATATATATACAGCTATTACATGTCATACATCTATACACACACACTACACCTATATATATACAGCTATTACATGTCATACATCTATACACACACACTACACCTATATATATACAGCTATTACATGTCATACATCTATACACACACACTACACCTATATATATACAGCTATTACATGTCATACATCTATACACACACACTACACCTATATATATACAGCTATTACATGTCATACATCTATACACACACACTACACCTATATATATACAGCTATTACATGTCATACATCTATACACACACACTACACCTATATATATACAGCTATTACATGTCATACATCTATACACACACACTACACCTATATATATATATATACAGCTATTACATGTCATACATCTATATACACACACACTACACCTATATATATATATACAGCTATTACATGTCATACATCTATATACACACACACTACACCTATATATATATATACAGCTATTACATGTCATACATCTATATACACACACACTACACCTATATATATATATACAGCTATTACATGTCATACATCTATATACACACACACTACACCTATATATATATACAGCTATTACATGTCATACATCTATATACACACACACTACACCTATATATATACAGCTATTACATGTCATACATCTATATACACACACACTACACCTATATATATATACAGCTATTACATGTCATACATCTATATACACACACACTACACCTATATATATATACAGCTATTACATGTCATACATCTATATACACACTACACCTATATATATACAGCTATTACATGTCATACATCTATATACACACACACTACACCTATATATACAGCTATTACATGTCATACATCTATACACACACACTACACCTATATATATACAGCTATTACATGTTATACCTCTATATACACACACATGACATGTTTTACACACATATACACATGACAAAACACATATAAACAGGGAACACACACACACACACATATATATACACATACCTCCCAACTTTTGGGCGAGAGAAAGAGGGACAAAAAGCCCCTCCCTTTTTTCTAAACCACGCCCATTGCCACACCCACAAGCATAATATAATATTGACCTTGATGGTCCCCACATAGAACAATGCCCCTTACTTTGCCTCCACCCCCCGTGGACCCGTATAATTACACTTAATGCAACTCTCCATCCTCCTCCTGTCCTCCATTCTTCTCCAGTATCCTCCATCCTCCTCCTGTCCTCCATCCTTCTCCAGTATCTTCCATCCTCCTCCTGTCCTCCATCCTCCTCCTGTCCTCCATCCTTCTCCAGTATCCTCCATCCTACTCCTGTCCTCCATCCTCCTCCTGTCCTCCATCCTCCTCCTGTGACCTCCATCCTCCTCCTGTGGCCTCCATCCTCCTCCTGTGGCCTCCATCCTCCTCCTGTGGCCTCCATCCTCCTCCTGCAGCTCCTGTCCTCCAGCCTCTTCCGGTGTCCTCCAGCAGCCTCCTCCAGTGTCCCCCAGCAGCCTTCACCTGTCCCCCCAGTAGCCTCCTCCTGTCCCCCCAGCAGCCTCCTCCTGTCCCCCCAGCAGCCTCCTCCAATCCCCCCAGCAGCCTTCACTGTCCCCCAGCAGCCTCCTCCTGTCCCCCAGCAGCCTTCACTGTCCCCCAGTAGCCTCCTCCTGTCCCCCAGCAGCCTCCTCCTGTCCCCCAGTAGCCTCCTCCTGTTCCCCAGTAGCCTCCTCCTGTCCCCCAGTAGCCTCCTCCTGTCCCCCAGTAGCCTCCTCCTGTCCCCCCAGTAGCCTCCTCCTGTCCCCCCAGTAGCCTCCTCCTGTCCCCCCAGTAGCCTCCTCCTGTCCCCCCAGTAGCCTCCTCCTGTCCCCCCAGTAGCCTCCTCCTGTCCCCCAGCAGCCTCCTCCTGTCCCCCAGCAGCCACCTCCTGTCCCCCAGCAGCCTTCACTGTCCTCCAGCAGCCTCCTCCTGTCCCCCAGCAGCCTCCTCCTGTCCCCCAGCAGCCTCCTCCTGTCCCCCAGCAGCCTCCTCCTGTCCCCCAGCAGCCTCCTCCTGTCCCCCAGCAGCCTCCTCCTGTCCCCCAGTAGCCTCCTCCTGTCCCCCAGTAGCCTCCTCCTGCCCCCCAGTAGCCTCCTCCTGCCCCCCAGTAGCCTCCTCCTGTCCCCCAGTAGCCTCCACTGTCCCCCAGTAGTCTCCACTGTCCCCCAGTAGCCTCCTCCTGTCCCCCAGCAGCCTTCACTGTCCCCCAGTAGCCTCCTCCTGTCCCCCAGTAGCCTTCACTGTCCCCCAGTAGCCTCCACCTGTCCCTCAGCAGCCTTCACTGTCCCCCAGTAGCCTCCACTGTCCCCCAGTAGCCTCCTCCTGTCCCCCAGTAGCCTCCTCCTGTCCCCCAGTAGCCTCCTCCTGTCCCCCAGTAGCCTCCACTGTCCCCCAGTAGCCTCCTCCTGTCCCCCAGTAGCCTCCTCCTGTCCCCCAGTAGCCTCCTCCTGTCCCCCAGCAGCCTTCAACAGTGCCCTGCAGCCTTCACCTGTGTCCTCCAGCTCTCCCTGTCCTGTATCCTCCTCCTGGCCCCCTCTTCCTGTGGCCCCCTGTCCCCATGTTCTTACCTACTTCTCCCGGGCTCCGACTTGACTCGCGGAGGGGGCGGGGCCAGCCGGGGGCGGAGCTACCGTCTCACATGACTTCATCATGTGAGGAGGTAGCAGGGGCTGGTCCCGCCTCCTCCTGGCTCCGATGCTTCCGCTGCTCTGCAGCTCTTATCTACGGGGCCAGGAGGAGGCGGGACAAAGCGGGGGAGAGGGGGGGGAGCCGTGACATTCTCCCAACCGCCCGTGACGCGTGTACAGAGCCCAAAAAACGGGACTGTCACGTCAAAAACGGGACGGTTGGGAGGTATGTATACATGACAAGACACACATATACACATTACACTTACCTGTTATCCAGCAGCAGGTCCAGGTCCAGGTCAGGCAGGGGATACATCATGGCAGTGGATGGAGCCGTCACCTCTGTGCAGTAGGCCCGGGCTGGTGGGCGGGGCTTTTCCTGTCAGCTCTGCCGGGGCTGCACCTCCAGGGAGACCAGCCACAGGCTTGAATGTGGCGCTCCCGCTCCTCCTCCCCCTCGCTCCTCCAGGCTGCCTCTGCACTAGTGACACAGGAAGCGCTAGTAAGCGCTTCCTGTGTCACAGCAGCGCCGCACAGGACGTCCTGCGCGGTGCTGTAAGCCAGTGATTTTCAACCTTTTTTGAGCCGCGGCACACTTTTTATACTTAGAAAATCCTGGGGCACACCACCAACCAAAATAGCACAAAATGACACTAAAACAGTCATATTATACATATAGTTAATAATATAGATTCTAAATTTATTTTACTCACTCATTGTGAAACCTGGGCCTGTTTCGATAAACACAAAAGGGATATCCTGGCAGGAATGGTGGAAAGACACACACGAAGCTCTTCCTCAATAGTTCTCAGTCTCTCCCTGTTTTTAGTATATGGTGCTGATTATTATGTGGCTCATATACTGCAATATAAAGGGGGACAATGAGAAGTACTATGGCCATGAGGCCAGAGGACAAGTGCCAGCTCGTATACTCAGCATATGAGCTGGTACTTGTAGTACTCCAGCCTCATGACTATAGTATTTCTCATTTTACATTTCTCATTGTTATATGCAGTATACTGCTGGAGTACTAAAAGTACCAGCTCATATGCTGAGTATTCTGCCAACAGTTCATATACTCAGGCAAAAGCTCATATAGTCAGCGTTATTGGTGGGCATTACCTTGCCGGTGGGCAAATGCGAGAGTCTCTCCGCTCTCAGGATGATGCGCCGGCCTTGGTGACGTCATTTTGTCGCACGAGGTTCAAAGCTTGCGCATGTGTTATTGTACACGTCTCCTACATTGTAAGAAGCCGTGACTGCGCATCGCTGCCCATTGCCGGGAAACAAAACTCAGGGGGCACCATAGTTTGGGGAACTTTCCCCGCGGCACACCTGACCATGTGTCGCGGCACACTAGTGTGCCACGGCACACAGGTTGAAAATCACTGCTGTAAGCAATAGTACTTGCATCTAAATGATGCAAGTACTATTGTAAGTAGTAGCCGAGCAGCCTGGCAGCCTTCAAAATGCCGCCCCCTCCACCAGCAGGAGGCGTGCCGCCCTGAAGCGAAAGTCTCAACTGGCCTCATGGCAGGTGCGCCCCTGCCTACATACATCAGATAGGTCCAGCCTGTGCTGGCATCAAGGTGTAATAAAGGGGAATTGGTATTAAAGGAAACCTACCACTTGTAGTGGCAGGTTTCCTATGGCAATATCGGGCACCAGCTCAGGGTGAGCTGGTGCCGGAGCTTATTTTAGTTAGTATCGCGGTTTAAAACACTTTTTAAACGTTGTAGCCGGCGCAGGCAGGTACGCGCTCGGCGCTTACCGTGCACGCGGCTACATAGGAAGTGAATGAGAGCCGCGCGCATGGTAAGCGCCGAGCGCGTACCTGCCTGCGCCGGCTACAACGTTTTAGTGGTAGGTCTACAAGTGGTAGGTTTCCTTTAAGGGAACATAGGAAATGTGTTTCAAGGCTTGTACGCCACAAAAAAATGGCATACATGACTTGATAAATTTGTGGAATATGATGGCGCAGTATAACTAAAGGGTTATTATTAATAAAAAAACAAATGCCACTGAGAACATAGAAACACAAATTATTTATGAAAACAAAAGACAGAAATTATTATTCAAAAGACCTAAATTAAAAATAATAGGGAGAAAATAAAACTGCACAGTGGACATCAACAAGGTAATGGAGTAAACGGCAATATGGGATCCGTTCATCGGCCTCGCAGCTCCTGTAGTGACTAGAGCAGTAGAAGCCGGGAATCCGCTTCCCCTCAATGAGCAGGGAAGTGAAAGGGCGGAAGTGACGTCACACATGAGCTCGCGCAGTCATGGCGGCCTCCATGCTGACTCTTGGTAGAAGTATTGGACGGAAAGTGATAACCGGGGTGACGAGCAGGTCACAGGTAAAAGCACTGGGGACATGACGATATTACTCTTATGGAGGGCACTACATACACAGAGGCCGGTCACCAGTGTGTACCAGCTAGCTGCTTCCCTAGCATTCTGTTATGCGAGCTCCTAATAAACGCAGATTCTGACCGTGTGTGTCTTCTGTGTGGGGTGATCACTATCTGCATACAAGTAGTACTGCTTATTATTAGGAGCCTCCTGAGCCTAGTTGTACATTTAGGAGAGCCTATTGTATGGCTAATCGTTACTTATGTAGCAGTAGCCATTGAGCAGTCCTGTTTATTGCCATATTATGTGGATGTGCCATCTTGGGTATAATTACTGCCCCTAGTGGTTGGGTGCTAAGAGATCTGGGAAGCTATAAGGGGGCAGGCAGAATGTATCCAATATACATTTAAAGGAAATCAACCACTTACAAGAAAAAGGCTGTAAGTGGTTGGTTTCCTTTAAGGTGTTAAGTGCCTGAGGTACCCGAGAGATGTGCTCCACAATTTCTGATGCTCCCATAATTAATGAGAACGAGATCCCCATGCTTGTGAACTGCGGGAGTCGGTTAATATTTTACTATGTTAACTGATCAGGAAGATTTGTTTAATTTTGAAATATATTTTTATCCAGCAAATACAGTTTAGTCTAAACAAACTGCGATCTACCCAAGCAGCAACACAAGCAATACTTAATGTCCCCGAGACTAAGGTAACCACACTAGAAAATGGACTCCGAGTTGCGTCTGAAGATTCTGGGATTTCTACCTGCACAGTAAGTTGAGACCTTTGCCTTTTTCCACCCACAGTTTATTGAATGAGCCTTAACCCCTTCACGCTCACTGACGTATATCTCCGTCAGCGAGCTATGAAGGGTATTTGTAGAGGGCTCTCGGGTCTTCAGACCAGAGACTGCATGGTTTCTAAAGATTTGTTACACTGAGCCAGTGGATCATTGTAATTAATCCTTTGTAAAGAATAAGCTCATAAGTGTGCAGTAGCTGCTGAATACAGCTGATGAACACAGACTGAATACCAAACTGCCGATCATTGATTGTCTTTGTTTTTTTTTTTCTTTTTATCCCTATTTTTCTTTTTGTTCATTTATCCCTAATATTATTGTTCTTTCATTGTTTGTACTGCACTCTTTGTACTCTCTCTGTGCTGTAATGCTGTGAATTTCCCCGCTGTGTGACTAATAAAGGAATATCTTACCTTAAAGAAAACCTACCACTTGAAGTGGCAGGCATAAGAAGGAACTACTGAGCACCAGCTTGTTAGTGTTTAAATAGCTGTATCGCGTTTTAAAACACTTTTTAAACTTTATGGCCGAAGCTGCTTCGGCGCAGGGAGGTACACGCTCGGCGCTTACCATGCGCGCGGCTCTCCTTCACTTCCTATGTGGTCGCGCGCATGGTAAGCGCCGAGCGCGTACCTCCCTGCGCTGAAGCAGCTTCGGCCATAAAGTTTAAAAAGTGTTTTAAACCGCGATACAGCGGTTTAAAACACTAACAAAAATAAGCTTCGGCACCAACTCACCCTGAGCTGGTGCTCGGCAGTTCCTTCTTATACCTGCCACTTCAAGTGGTAGGTTTCCTTTAAAACCGCCATATACTGCAAAACAGTCATATTTCAGTATATGGTAGGAACGATCAGACCATCTAGGATTAAAGTACCCTAGAGGGTCTAGGAAATACTTAAAATATTAAGTAGTCAAATTCCCCCCTTTCCCTACAACTGATGGTATCCCTGCGTCCCAAAATGCCCGATCTATCAAAATACAAAAACCAGTTTTTGCCTGCGGAGAACCACATAATGGAAAATAGCGCCTAAATGGTTGCAATGAAAACGTCAGCTCATCTTTCAAAAAATGACACGTCACACAGCTCTGTACACCAAAGTATAAAAAAGTTAATAGGGTCAGAAGATTGCGAAACAAATTGTTTTTTTTTTCCGTACACATTGTTTTAATTTGTGAAAATGTATTAAAACACAATAATATACAATTTGGTATCACTGTAATTGTACCGAACCAAAGAAAAAAGTAGATGTATCATTTGGAGTGCACAGTTAAAGTCGTAAAAACTGAGCCCAAAAAAGAGTGACGCACACAATTTTGTTCCAGCTTCCCTGTAAACAGCATGGAATAATAAATTATGTCACTGAGAAGTAAAATTTGTTACACAGAAAATAAGCCCTCACACAGCTCTTTACATGAAAAAAAAGTTATAGATGTTTGTAGGTGGGGAGTGAAAAAAGTCTGGATCCTTCAGGGGTTAAAGGACACCTGTCATCAGGTCTGTGTCACTTGTCCTGTCACTACTACCTGTTGGAGCAGCTCACAAGGATCCCATCCCAGGCTTTATCTAGTTATTTCATACATTATTCATTGTAAAATCATCTATTTTTTATCATGTAAATGAGGCTGGTCACATGGTCAGAGGCAGTGATGTCACCCCTGTTACCCCTCTCCTCTCCTCCCCCTGCTCATGTCTGTGTGTAATGTATAGTAAAGCATGGCTAGTGTGTTTGCTGCATCTGCTGACATGCTGCATCCTCCTAATATACAGGTGAGAGACACAGACATCAGCTACACATGAATCTGACATGTTCTGCTATAACATGGCTGCATCCTGGAGCTGCTGTATCTCTTCTATACACACACAGGCTGCAGGAAGCACATCATTATACAGCCTCACATCATTATACAGGCTGTCAGTCAAGCACTGGGGGTGTGGCTGTGCCTCCCACTCATGAATAGAGTGGACAGCTTGAATATGCTAATGCTTCATTGGACATTTCACAGGTCATTTGCATACAGCTTTAGGACCTCATTGCTTAGGTTTACAGGCATGTAGAGGGACAATGAAGGGATAGAGGCAATGCTCTCTAATGGCAGTTTATGAAAATAGATTTAGTTTAGGGGGGTTATTTTGCATGACGGGTTCTCTTTAAAGGGGTTGTCAGGAGGCTGAGAAACATGGCCTCTTTCTAACAAAAACAGCAGCTTTCAAGTCAACTGCAATGCTGGTACAAGCCATGGTCAGATGTGATACTTTTTTATGGAAGAAAGTAGTCATGTTGTCAACAGTTTGGACCATATAAAACTGCATAAAGTGATAGAAATTGGTCTTGGAGAGCTGTACCAAATCTTTGGTAAAGTACAACATTTATTTGAATAAATAATTGTCAGGTGTTAAACAAATGTCCTATTTGTGTTGGAAACCCTTCTTAACATTGCAAGTGTATTAAATCTAACAGTAATATAGGGCCCAAAGTCATCTCAACAGACCATGGGCAAAGATATAGATGATCTGTTCATAGACCTTAGTTAAGGTCTCTGGATCTAGCGTTTGAAAAAGATCTTTTACAGGCTGTCGGCTTTCTTTCTCTTAACGCTGCATTTATCCTGTTTATTAGGTTGGTCTTTGGATTGATGCTGGAAGCAGATATGAAAACCAGATGAATAATGGCACTGCCCATTTTCTGGAGCACATGGCTTTTAAAGTGAGTTTGAGTAAAAAGGAAACTTTTACAGACTTGTATTTTTTTATTTTTATTATGTAAACTGGAAAGGTGCAAATAGAAGTTTTTTGTTGCCCTGCTCAATTTCAATGTCAATGGCTAAAGTGATTTATTGTTTTGTAACTAATGTATAGGTGAATAATATGTTCCCTGAAATATAATGTAAAACTCCCTGGATTGGATTTACTTGGGGTTGGGGAATGGAATTCCCCCTGGAGAGTGCATGAGTAATACATATCCATCAGGAACCCTCTATATTGTAATACTTCAAATTAACTTTGAACCTGTGTTGTGTTTTTTTTTTTAATAGGGCACAAAAAAACGCTCCCAACTGGACCTGGAGCTTGAAATAGAGAACATGGGTGCTCACTTGAATGCATATACATCAAGAGAACAGACTGTATATTATGCAAAGGCGTTTTCCAAAGATCTCCCTAGAGGTACTGTATGCATCTCTCAAGTTTGCTTCATTGGTTAACACGTCAGCTACAACTTGCCTGGTTCTAACATTGCTGCAACAAAAATTCAGCTAATCGCACAGAATTTTATCAAAATAAACAAATGTATTTTATTACAACAATACCACCAGCAGTATTTAATACAATGAACTTGTTTTTCAGATAGGGGACATTGACAGCCATTTCGGGGATGTATATGCAGCCGCAAATTTGCGACCGCATATGTCCCCATAGATTGGCCATGGCGGCCCACACATGTGTCACTGTTCTGCGCGGTACACAGGGGAAAAGATAGAGCATGCTCTATTTATAAAAAGGAGTGGGTAAAATGTTTTGATAGTGTTTTTATTTTTTATTCATGCCCACTAGGGGTATGTGATCCCTCTTAAATCTGTTATATAAATATATTTGCAGCTGTGGAAATACTAGCAGATATTATACAGAACAGCACCCTGGGTGAAGCTGAGATTGAACGTGAGAGAGGAGTCATTCTACGTGAGATGCAAGAAGTGGAGACTAATCTACAGGAAGTAGTCTTTGACTATCTACATGCTACTGCCTATCACAATACTGCCTTGGGAAGAACCATCCTGGGACCTTCCGAAAATATAAAGTAGGTGGTAATTTTAACCTGGCATGGTAGTATTTCTAAATACTTATTTTAGTTATATGCATGCCTCCCTTTCCTCTAGTTGCTATCCATGCACAATTTTTCTTATATTTCTTATGATTTCTTGGTGTATACTTCACATCTCTTGTTATTACAGATCTATAAACAGAAATGACTTGGTTGAATATATAACCACACACTACAAAGGACCAAGGATTGTTTTGGCTGCTGCTGGTGGTAAGTGTTTTTTTTCCCCCTGTTATAACTGGATTCAATTCTGTACAATAGTGGTCAACAACTACGACGCGGCCCAAAACTGGGCCGTGGAACACCCAGTTCCAGACTACAGTCTGACAGGAAAAAAAAAAGATGCGCTCCTCTTCATCTGCGGCTCCTGCTGCTTCCCATCTCAGATTCCCGGCAGTGTGGGCAGAGGCACGTCTATGGCGACACAGCCACGTCATAATTGGTGTGTGCCGGCAGAAATCATAGACGTGTGAATCTGAGGAGAGATGAAGCCGCGGGTTGAAGAGGAGAGCCAAAGGTAAGTGTTTTCTTTGTTATTTTTATGGGGCCCTCACTGTGGACATTTAATTAGTGGGGAGACTACTCCAGGGGGGGGGGGGGCAATGCTGGTGGCATTTTATGGGGGTAGCACAGCTGGCCGCTGTCGGACATGTTATTAGTGAAGGGAGGTCGCTGCTGGACATTTTATTAAAAAGTAGCGGCTGCATTTCCCACCCTAGACCTTTACTCCAGGCCAAGTTTTCCCAGTTTTTTGTGGTAAAATTTTTGTAGTAAATCTATTTTCTTCCTCACAGTGAAAAACCCAAAGATAAGGGGAGATTAAAGGTGTGTGTCTGGGATTGCTATAGAAAAAGGGGTATTGTATGTCCCATTTTCTGTAGCTATTTTCTTATTAAAACATTAAAAGGGGGATACAGAAAAAATGGCAGCTGGAGGAAAGCGGCATTTTAAACCGGGGCTGCAATAAATGGCACATTATATGTGTTGGGGTTAGATATGGACTATTTGTGGGGCACACCATTTTATTTTTCAGGGATCTGGGTAAGGCCCGTTCCACACTTGCGAGTGTGATGCGATGAACTCTCAACGCATGCTGCCGGGAACGCATGGCCCGAACGCTGCGCATCGGGAGTGCACGGACATGCTGAGTTCACTCCCGCGGTGCAGCGTCCGGGCCGTGAGTTCCCGGCAGCATCACACTCGCAAGTGTGGAACGGGCGTAAGAGGGTTACCCAGCCCGGTCTCTGCTGAAAAATTTTGGGTGCAGCGGTCCCCAGACAATAAGGTTGTGGAATACTGCTATACAACACAGAGGGGCGCTTGTATCATTCGCTTTCTTTTTGCCATTGTGATACATGTATTTTTATTTTCTTTTGTCTTTGATTCGCAGGTTGTTGTGTTTTTTGTTGTTTTTTTTTTACTTTTTAGGTGCATGTATGAAACTAAATGTGGGTCATTTGTACTTCCATTTGCACCTAAAAAGTCTCTAAAAAAAGTTGCAAATCAAGGAAAACTTCTATCTTGTAAAGTTACATTAGAAACACTGCAACAGACACACCCACTTGACGAGCTTCTTAACACTCTGACGTAGTCGCAAAAAGGGAGAAAAAAGTCAAAAGATACATATTCCCTAGCATGCATGAACTACACTGTAGAGTATATAGAATCAACTTGATTTATAAAAGCCTATAAATATTCTTGTTTTCAGGAATCTCTCATGACGAACTGCATGATTTAGCCAAGTATCATTTTGGTAACCTTCTACCAACATATGAAGGGGAGACTCTACCTCCATGCAGCTTCACAGGTAGTGAGGTAAGCACTTCTGCATATGTTAGCAAATATGACGATGCAGTCCCTCTTCAAAATGTTTTGGTTACAATCATAACCAGTGATGTGGACATATTAACAAATGTTTGGTTTGTTCAAGTCTCTTATTGATTTACAACATACTTTCACAACACAGTGTCGGGGTGGCCCTCCTGTATGCCAAATTCTATTTTATTTAGTTGTAGCCAGCCCTGCCTCCGTACGCACGCCCTTCATGTATTTCATGTGCAATCCTTTTGTCATCTCGGAGCCGGCACTGAGCACATTGAAGCAGATGATGTGTGGGCCTTTGAAGGCAGGGCTCTCTACAACTATGCTTGGAGTGGATAGAGCATACAATGGTCAGTAGGTGGCTGCCCTACTGTCTGGACAAGCAGTCCTACCTCCTTGCTTATGTTTGATGTGCACACATACCTCCTTGCTTGTGTTTGATGCGCTGACACATTGAATTTGGTAAAAAAAGGACTTCCAGGGGACATGGATAATACTGTACTTTACAAGCTATTGTTGGTGGGCTTTAAGGGGATAAGAGGATGACAGGTTCCCTTTAACCTACAACCTCAACTGACATTTCTATGTATTAGGTAAGGTATGCACTGCATGTGTTCCCTGTTAAATCATTGTTATACTGGTGTTTTCTCTCAAATTATAATAGATTCGTGTGCAAGATGATAAAATGCCCCTGGCTCATATTGCTATTTCTGTGGAAGCTGTCGGTTGGTCTCATCCGGATACAATTCCACTCATGGTGGCCAACACGTTGATTGGAAACTGGGATCGGTCCTTGGGAGGCGGTGTGGTAATGAGCTGGATTTACTTTTTGCATCTAATGTTGTCATAAAGTCTGATATCAATTAATTTAGTTAAATTGATAAATAACCCAAAAAGGAAAAACCTTTGAAAAGAAACTTGGGGTTCACTGAGCAATCCTTCACAGCCTGCTCAGGCAGTGTAATTACTTAGACTAAATTGGAAGGCTTAGTGAAACTAGTTACTCATAAAAGTTCCTACCAGATTCTAGTGTAAAATCATCTTCATTTTGCAGAGCTCATCATAATGTGACATATTTTTTTGTATTGTACAGAATTTGTCCAGTAAACTTGCTCAGATTACATGCCACAGGAATTTATGCCACAGTTTCCAGTCCTTCAATACTTGTTATACTGACACTGGACTTTGGGGCTTGTACATGGTTTGTGAGCCAAACACAGTGGAAGAAATGATGCACTTTGTACAAAGAGAATGGTAAGCCTTAAAGTCTTATTCTGCAGTAATGAGGATGAGGTTCTCCTAGTAAACTGGTCGAATTTTAATGTGGAATTCTCTAAACCCTAAATACATGTCAGGAAAATCTGCTATGAATTCCACCTATTATAAAATGGGTTAAGCTTGTAGCAAACATCTGCATGTTTAGGTTTTCTCTGGTCACCAACAGGCTAGGTGTTAAATGTATGATCACTTGAGATGCAACCACTGGGGCAGGGATCCCAAGTCTCCTGTGTGAATAGACATGTTTTACCAGCAGTCTATTCACTTATGTGGGGCTGACAAAAAAATAGCATAGTACAGCATAGTCTCAAAATGGTGAATGGAAGGGTAGTTGGGCATTCACATTACTGCAACTTTCACTCAAGACACCTGTAATTGCTGATAATCCCGGGATAGATCAGAAATGTAGCACATATGCTTTGGTTAGGTTATAAAAGATTATTAATTTTGAAATTGTATACCTTAGCCAATATGTATGATCTTTGTGTCACCCATTAGGATAAGACTCTGCACAAGTGTTACAGAAGGTGAAGTTACAAGAGCGAAAAACCTGCTGAAAACCAATATGTTGCTTCAGTTGGATGGTAAGAACATCAGTTTCATTATTCTATTTTATACTTTAACTGTTGTGTATTTATTTAATAATGTCATTTGCTCTTTCTATAGGTTCAACCCCTATATGTGAAGACATTGGTCGACAGATGTTGTGTTATAACCGAAGAATACCTTTGCCTGAACTGGAGGCAAGAATTGATGTGAGTTTGAAATAATTTATGTACAATATGTTATGCTTAAATATGACCTTTCATCAACTCCAACCCATTTATTCTTTAATAGTTGATACTCCACTGATTCTTTAGTTCAGTTGGAATTTTCTCATCAATCCCCAACCATTGCTGATTAATAAATGTCATAATTTTTGAATATCTGTGGGTAGAGCAAAGAACAGCTCCTTGCTCCAGCCCAGGACAAGCCATCTGAGGTAGAGCCTAATAAACATATCGGCTACTGAAATTGCCCCAAAACTAGACTCATCATGGGGCGAAGCACACAGACTAGCTTTACTTCTTTGCTAGTAGATATCATAAATTAATAATTATATGGGGCCTGGAAAGAAAATTCCAGATGTGCCTAAATACCTATTAAAGCATGCAAAAAAGATACCTAAGGAGTGATGGAGTCAATGATGACCGAGCTCATTCATGTAGGAGACCGGGTATGTTATACTTTGCTCTGGCTTCTGACACAGGTTTTATGTGCTGGCGTCAGAACCCAGAACATTGTGGTACCCAAGCAAGAGGACCACAACTGTGGTGAGCATGTCAGCTCTACTGTACTCGCTGCTCCCAGGTCCCCTCTTGCTCCAGGTGAGGCACACCTCTTTGTCCTGGTGGAGGGGTCTCCTTTATTAGACGTCTGCTCCATCTACTATTAGTGCAGTTGCTTAGTATTATATGTCTGGTATAGGGGGGTGGGGGTTCTCCAGTATTATAGTCTGCTCTGCACGTAGTGTGTCTGATTTATTTTCTGGTATGAGCACTGTATTTGTAGTCTGCTCTGGGGACTGCATTAATAATTGTACAAAAGCAGTTTTTGTTTCTGAGGTGGCATTTTGTGCTGTACTTTGGTTTTTGTGCATCTAGCATCCTGGATACTAGTATGGCCCCTTGAATTTAATTGATATGACAATTCGGCGATAAAGGATGTGCACCCCTGACTTAAACCTTTCCTAAATATATTACTGAATATTAAAAACAAAAAAACTAGTTCAGAAAATTAAGTGATCCCAATATTGGCGAGACTGTAAGGGCTCTTTCACATTGGCGCTCAGCTTGAGTTGCATATCTGTTGTGTTGTCTTTGTCTCTGTTTTTCTTTCATTTTGTCTCCGCGCTTTGAAAACATAACACATGTGATGTGAAAACACCCATAGATGTCAATGGCTTTGAGAAACATCTGTGGAAATCACTGAACCGCTGACGTGAAAAACAAAGCCAATGTGAAAGAGCCCCAACATAGTTGGATTTCTTTGATCTTCTGGGCTATCTAGTTACAAATCACTTAAGCAGTTTAGCTTTGTTATTTTACCATCCAGTAATTATGAAACATCCCATGGCATTACTTGTATAGCTTTTTCCACTAAGTCCACTGAAGTAAGCTTTCTAATAAGATCACTGCATTTAAAGCTTTAACCCCTTCACACCTTTCTTCAATTTTGCTACCCTTCTTTAAAAATCCATAACTTTTTTTATTTTTCAGTGTATAGAGCTTTATTTACAGAGCTTGTTTTCCGTGTAACAAATTGTACTTCCTAGTGGCGGTATTTAATATTCCATTCAGTGTACTAGGATGCGGGAAACAAATCCAAATAACTTGATGAAAAAAATGCTTTTCACCACTTTCTTGTGGGCTCTGTGTTTAAGATTTTCACTACGCGCTCCAAATGACGCTTCCGCTTTTATTCTTTGCTTTGGTGCAATTACGGGGATACTGAAATCAAATAGATTTTAAAAATCTCAAACCTTTTGTATTAAAAAAAATTCTGCCATATTCTGATGCAAACAGCTTTTTCATATGTATGGAGCTATGTAATGTCTTTTTTTGCAAGACGTGATGAGGTTTACAGTGATACCATTTGTGGGACTGTACAACTTTCAAAAAGACAAGTGGTTTTTCGGACATTTGTGCACCATTTTCCGTTACAGGGTTCACCACCATTAATAACAATTTTAATATATTAATGGGTATTACCACTTTCCAAAGTCCAATCTAACATGCTTGATCTTTCATTTTATATCAATTCTAGGGAAAGGGGGGGGGGGGGTGATTTGAACTTTTGGGCACCCAGGCCTTCACCCCAACACAGAGTTTGCCAGATAGGACTCAAGGCTTTCTGCTGTGGTCCAATAGAGCCCAGGTTGCACCATGCTCAGCGCCATTTTAAAGCAACATCCTTGGCTGCAGAAATGACAAGTGCTATCATGGTAGTGGCACATAGCAAGATAACACTCGTGATCGGTGCCAGGTGCAAATCCAAGAGTTAATGGGAACCTTGCAGAAGAAATTAATCTAACAAATCACTACCAATATGTTGCCAAGCAGCTAAACAAACACCGTATATATCATGTTTATTTCATAACCCAGTGTGATGGCATCATCCAGAAAATCTACTTTGAAGTGAGATGTAAACTTGTTGTACAAAGTCAAGGAGGTGGAGAGTAACACTGAAGTCAAGCTCTCTCTAAATCAGAAAGCTCCCTGCACGGTTGTAATTTATGGTCCTGCACCCCGAGAAATATCACTAACCAGATCTCATTAAGTCCTGTGCATAATTTCTATCACAGAGGAGGAGGTGTTCAGTGCTCCCCACCTTGACTTCAGTGTTAAACTCTTTGCCTTCTTGACTTTACACAACCAATTTAGTTCTCACTTCAAAGTTGATTTTCTGGATGATGCCACCACACTAAACCATGAAAGAAACAAAAACTAGAAGGTGTTGCGCGACCTGACAATATTCTTGTAGTGGTTTCTTATGCCAATTGCTGATTACAGGTTTCCTTTAATGTTGGGTGTGTCTGTATGGAGAGGGTTCAGGCCATGAGCCCTCTTAATACACCTTTTGCTGCAAATGGATGTAATAGTTCATCAGTTAGTAGCAAGGGTTAATGGTCACAGACCAGTGTTGGGTCTCTAGAGCAGAACAATGGGGAAATATAATAATAATGTTATAATTATTAATAATAATAGTGATAATAGCTGTGCTCTATATTGATGTCTAATATAATTTCATGTGATTTAATTTAGCTAATTGATGCCCAGACTATAAAAGATGTGTGCACCAAATACATATATGAGAAGAGTCCAGCAATCGCAGCAGTTGGTAAGTGTTACATTGATACATAATGTTTAGTGTTGGACTCTTCCTAAAAGCTGTTTTTGATAGTTTGAGGGGTGCAGATATGAAAATGGGTTGATTATATGGGGGGTTTTGATGTTAAATATGTAAAATTTCATTCAAAACGGCATTTATCCGTAAGGGTGCAGTCACACGTTGCATTTAACACATGCGTTTAAAAACGCATTGCAATAGCTGGAGAGTGATTTGCCTAATTAAACAGCTGCTAACACGTGTTTACAAAACGCATGCGTTAACCGCGATGTTAACATTGCGGTTAACGCATGCGTTTTGTAAACACAAGTGTTAAGAGCTGTTTAATTAGGCACTCACGAAAGGGTTAATGGAAAGAATGATTCTTACACACAATGTTTACCTCCCCAGGGCCCATCGGACAGCTGCCCGAATACAACCGGATTCGCAGTGACATGCACTGGCTTAGACAGTGAAGTTATAAATATCTTCTTGTAGAATTATTTTTGAATATCAAGTTATTTACCAGAGCTTTTCTAATTTTAAGAATAAGTTTCTTACGAGCCTTGTAGGTCTCCATTTTTGTGTCACTATATAACCACTCTTAGTGTTTCCTGTATAATATTATGGAAGTAATAAATTAATATATTCAACCACATACTTGTGCAAGATTTGCTTATTTTATTATAAAACATAACACACAAACAGATGGATGTTTATTTCTTCGCCTTGGTTGCATTAAGGACTTGTTCTTGAGCAGCTTTTTTGGCTTTTACCATTTCTACAAGCTCCTATGGATATGAAAAAAAGTAAATTTAGTTAAAAACTTCACACTTCTACAAACATAGTTGCCCCATGAGTGATAACATCAATGTATATGGCACTTGCTTGTTTTGCCATTTTAGATAAATCTCCATATTTGAAGGTAAGTGTGAAGTGGGGTAGTCACAACCCCACCTCCGAGTTTTTTTCATTCCACGCCTTATTTTTATGGGATATATTAATAAATGTATAAAGACTAACAAGGGGCTTTTTAAGGGTACATTCACACTTTAACCGCAAATTCACACCATTGACGGTAAAGTGAATACATAGATGCGGATTTGAGGATTAAAAAAAAAAGGGCACTTAGGTTGCATTCATATCAGTTCCCATGTAATACTGCTTATAGAGATGTCAAAGCTGGTATACTCTCTTTACCATAGATTTCACATTTACTGTGCCATATAGCATTATTTATACAGGCGGTCCCCTACTTAAGAACACTCGACTTACATACCGCCCCTAGTTACAAACGGACCTCTGGATATTGGTAATTTATTGTACTTTAGTCCTTGGCTACAATAAACAGCTGTAACAGTTATCACAGGTGTCTGTAATGAAGCTTTAGTGTTAATATTGATTCTTATGACAACCCAACATTTTTAAAATCCAATTGTCACAGAGACCAAAAAAGTTCTGTCTGGGATTACAATGATAAAATATACAGTTCCAACTTACATACAAATTCAACTTAAGAACAAACCTACAGACCCTATCTTGTATGTAACCCGGGGACTGCCTGTATTATAAAATTTAATGTTGCCAACATATTAACTGTGAATGTATCTTACCTTGTATCTTTTCATACAGTCCTTCTTGGACCTGCCAGGAACAGATTCTGCAATCTTCTCCCATCTTTCAGGCGTATTCACAGGAAAGGTTTTCAGCGCCTGTTCTAAAAGTTTTTGTTCTTCAGTGGTCCATGGTGCGGAGGTGTCTGCACCCGGAGCTATTAATACAAAATATGTTAAGTAAATGTCATACTTTAACAAAAATATATATGGGTATGTACATCTTGTATCGGCTTCTGTTATTCTGCTGTGTATTAAAAGCACTACAGATAAATAAGAGAGCCTCCAATGGAAGAGCTGTGTGTGGAAGGTAATAGTGAGTGGTCACTATTGATGCCTATGGTTATAGCCTTTTCCACACTGGAGTGGTGTGTATGCTTAAATTCTAGGTTGGGCTCTATTCTTTTACACATATAGATAGCTGACAATAAGGTTTCTTAGAAAAATGGAACAGGACTGACTGTCATCTGATCAGGGATCTTCTGCATTGAACATAGTCCCAGTATTGTTACAATTCAAACCGCAAGGAGAGACGTGCAGGACAGTAACAACCATTCCATGTTGCACAATTTGAATGTCCTGTATGTCTGTAACAATAGTGTATGTTAAATAAAGAAGAGTCCTGATCAGTTGACCACTATCTGCGAGTGCTGTTCCATTTTTAGTCCAATGGAAGACATAACTACCACATGCACGGATTCTCAAAAGACTTCTACAACTGCTAGAATTGTTGGACTTCTGAGAGAGTCTTAAATTGTACAGGACTTTTTTCCCCATTATTTTAATCCCTTAGCAACAAGATGTACAAGCATTGCCGTATTTTTTAGAAAATTTAACAGGATCCAGGCTGCACAGAGATCTGTTCTTCGAGTCCCATTCTTGATGTGCCAAAATCAGCTAATGGTTGGGGATCCAAGTGTTGGTGACCTATGCTATGGGTAGATCATCAATATTTTAAAAGTGAAAAGCCCCTTTCAAAAGGACTGCTTTTTTTAGTGTTTGATCTCATCCTGCAATGATTCCTATTATAAAACATGTTCAATATGATGTTCTCCGAGTGCAATTTCTTAGAATACTTTAAAAGGCAACAAGATTGAAGGCAAAATTGTCTGTTAGTTGCACATAAGTGTCTGTAATACATTCATGTGAAACTGGTCATCATTAAGAAACTCAAAGAATGCCACAGCGGGACACGACCATGAAAAAGGGTCCATGTGCCAACTGGATTTCACAGTACAGGATGGTGATAAATGATGCAATGAGTCCATTCTTTCCTTCAAAACCGAAATGCTGACATTGTAAACATGATTTTTCACAAACTGACAAAAGTTGTGTTCCACAGGCCACTTTGACTCTGGCTTTACATGTGCTGCATTTTAGGGTTTAATACTCAATTTTTTTTTTTTAAAAATGCAGTTGAGAGACAGAACAATGACCTACCTTCAAACCTCTCTGAAGGCACAGCATTATCCACAGACTGAGCTACAACTTTATGTTCTTTCTTAAACTTGTCAAAAGCCTTTTTGTTTATATCGTCCTTTTGCTGAGGATCTGCAATAAATTAACATTTGACATTTACTATTTTCCATTAGCGCCAGGTTTTTTTAGGGGTCTGAATAGGCCACTCATTGGCTGGTTCCCTTTACCAAATGTGGCAGTCAAATCAACAGCTGGGGTTGTCATACCCACAGCGGGTGGATATTGATCACCTATCTCAAGGATACAGTAGGCGATTAGAAGTTAATACCCTTTAACCCCTTCACGACTGCCAAAGGCTATGGACGTCCTTTTTGCACATGCAGAAAGGACCTTTGAAGTTGTTCACTGTCGTGACGTTTATAAACTCCCATATCTCCAAAACCCTGGCACATAGAACCACAATTCTGGTGTCATATTAAATGGGCAAATCTTAATATTTTAGTACTGTTTTAGATTCTTGACAGCACCACAGATATCCACCCTTTAAAATCTAAGTTGTTTAGTACAAATTTATGTACAACTTTCTATTGTAAATTTAAAGAGGACCTGTAACCCATAAAAATGCACTAGGTGCTGCTTACTAAAGTAAGCATCTCCTAGTGCAGTGGTGGCAAACCTATGGCACGGGTGCCAGAGGTGGCACTCAGAGCCCTCTTTATGGGCATGCTTGCCATCACCCCAGGGTAGAGTTTTCCAGACAAGACTCAAGGCCTCTTGCAGTCCTAGGCAGCCCAGGACACTAGAAGGAAGCTACAATGATAATCCAAACTTCTTCTCCTTCTTTGTACTGTATTGGTGTCCTCAGGTGCCTATACAATTTAAACCTGTGACACAGCAGGTAGTAATAAGTTACTGCTTAAATTGTCGCATTGGCACTTTCCGAAAAATACGTGAGTTTTGGTTTTAGTTTGGGAACTTGGTGTCTAAAAGGTTTACCATCACTGTCCTAGTGCCATCTCTGATGCAGCAGTGTTACCTAGCTAGCGATATCAGAACCCTCTGATAACGCTAGCAAACACTGCTACGAAGTACAGTAGAAATGCACTCAAAGCGGTCTTGTGCATTCATGAGGGGTCGGTACGAGGTGCTGCCTTTTCCCCAGACCGCCCCGCCCACTCCATAGGCCGGCGGTGACTGCTGAGCTTCATGCTGCAGTCACCGCCCCTAGCACCACCCCTCAGGGCGCGTTCAAACGTTGCTTTTTAACCTGCGTTTTCATTGCGTTTAAATCGCATATACAACAGCTGATTTGCAAACGTGATGTTAACGCATGTGTTAACATTGCGTTAACAAACTTAAACTGTAATGTAATTAGTCAAATTAACTCATCAGCTGTTGTAATGCGTTTCAAACACAATGTGAACGCGCCCTCAGGAATACGACTGCTTTGAGCGAAGTCCAGCGTTTCTATTGTACTTCGCAGCAGTGTTTGCTAGCGTTATCGGAGGGTTCTGTTAAAGCTAGCAGGGTAACACTACTATATCGCAGATAGCGCTAGGGGCTGCTTACCTTAGTAAGCAGATCCTAGTGCTTATGTTATGGGTGACAGGTCTTCTTTAAGAGTGTATATCTCCAGTTCTGTGAAGCATCCATACACAATCCTTTTATCATATTAAAGGGGAGACTCTCCTGTTTAATATGTGACAAGAATTGTGCAAGGGCTCAGGAGATAAAGGCAGAATGTAGAAGAAGCTGCAGGAAAGACTTTCTGTTTGCATAAGTACATGCACCCTCTGCATCTGTAGCTGAACCTGGAAAAATGCTGTACATATTTATAACATATTTTGGTAAAAGTTACTACTTATTTAAAAAACTTTAAAATCAGAAAAATGACAAACTATCCTATCAAGTTCAAGTCTCACCTGTAATGAAAAATACTAAGTAAAAATAGTTATGATATGCAAAGCTTTTCCAGAGATATCATCATTAGAAGTGCGTAGCAGAACATCAAAAAATTGACCTGGACATTCAGGCACCAATGACCTTCGGTTATGAAGGGGTTAAACATTCATAGGTCTAATAAGGCTACTTACCTAGTTTCTGAAGGGATTTGGCTTTATTTATTACATCCTTAGCAGTTCTTTTTATTCCAGAAACAGAATGCAAGTTCATATAATTGGCTATAACTTCCCACCTACAGAACAAAATGGAATTAAAACTTATGTCTTCTTTAGACAAGGCCTGTTACACAGGAACAGGTGCAGCCCATGTAAACAAAGCAGAGGACAGGAGTCCCTGCATTATATAGAAATGTAATGCAGGGACGTACCCTCTGCTGGCAGAACAATTGCGCTGAACTGTAATAGTTAATACATTTCATTTCTGGGAAAAATATTAAGTCCGTATTCAGACAAGGTTTTCCTACCTGGCATTAGTTCCAGCAGGAAATAAGTTCACAGCTTTTATTAGCAGCTGCAAGTCATCCTCTGACCAGGACTTGCTTCCACCACCTCCAGAAGATGATTGCTCAGCGCTTTTTGTGGACAGCCTCATACGAGCCTCCTCCTGCTCCTTTTCTCTTTTAATCTGTGCATTTACTTCTGCAATCTTAAGATCAAATGCATATTTATATGTCTTGTTTAGTTAGATTCTATGTAGAATATTTTAGGATTATTTTGAATTTCTTATAATGCCTTGCATCACTGTCAAGGTGCAGAACATACAAACAACTTGATTATGCAGTAAAAATTCACAATAATAATAATCTTTTTAAAGCATCATCATATTCAGTAGCGCTTTACAAGAGCTTACAATTTATGAAGATGGGGGGCTTAAACCAACCATCAGCCGCCATCATCATATACAGAGTCTAATGTGAAAGTGACTGAAGAGAAGCCTGGAGCTTGATATCTGGTACTGTAATTGTTGGATAACAGGCAGGAGATAGGATGCATTAGTAAAGAGAGAGTTGAAACTTCATGCAGTTAGTGAATGTGATAGGCCCAAAAAAATGTTTATAGGAGCAGATATAAAACTTTGGAGGTTGGGTATGAATCGGATGTATTGTATGACACTCATTTATCTGAGTAAGAGCCACACATTACTAATATAGGCTTTTAAATAGAGTAATATTCACCTTTTATACTGAAATGTATATTATAAATGTTAAGTCAAGGGTTTAACCACTTCACTTACCTGCTTCTCAACAGCACCTTTACCTTCTGCTTTTGAGCTACCAGAAAGAGACTCATTCAGAGACTGTAAACTAGAAAGATTACAGATAACAATGAGAAGGTCAATACATATTGTCACTAACTACATTTCTTTTAAAACATATGGAAAGCAAATTACTCTATAGACACAGCTTCTTTATAGGGTATTTGTCAAGCTATAAAATAAAACACAAAAATACCTACCCAGATAGTTCAAGTCGATCACACAACTTTTCTATTTCTTCCATCATTTTCACACCTTCTGCTTCATTTTCTGAGAAATAATTCCAATTCTGTGGTTTTGAGAAAACATAATTATATTATTGTGAAAGATCAATTTTTCTAAAACAAAATCTAAAAGAATTTGCAGCTCTTTTATGTTTATGTCCCCCCTCCTAGATTTGGAACCTCACGCTGTGACAAAGCACAGTGAAAGAGCTTTATCCACTACAGAGAGTTTGGATCCTTGCTGGAGGCCTACAGATGACACCCCTGCATAATCCCACCCTAACACACTTCTTCAATTTTTGATTATTCAGAGGGTATAGTACATTTATGCAGAGTAAGGAATGAAAGTACTTGAGGTGTTTATAGAACAATTTCAAACAAATACAGTTATGTACTAAGAGGGATCTCTAGTCCCAGATAATGCCCCTGGAGCGCCTGTTGGGTAAACCCTACTAAGATCTTTATGCGCTAGACAAAGACAAGGTCTACTTTTTTTGGTAGGGACAGTTCTGAAGGCCTCCAACAATGATCCCCTGTGATGGATTCAGCATTCTGCAGTAACAATTACAGCCCTTTGGAATTAGGCCCATATCGATACAACAGCAAGACATTATCCTTACAGACAGTCCCAGGGTTACGTACAAGATAGGGTCTGTAGGTTTGTTCTTAAGTTTAATTTGTATTTAAGTCAGAACTGTATATTTTATAGTTGTAACCTCGACCCAAATTTTTTTTGTCTCTGTGACAATTGGATTTTAAAAATGTTGGGTTGTCATAAGAACCAGGATTAATAATAAATCTTAATTACAGGCACCTCTGATAACTGTTACAGCTGTTCATTGTAGCCCAAAGCTAAAGTACAATAAATTACCAATATCCAGAAGTCCGTTTGTAACTAGGGGTCGTCTGTAAGTCGGGTGTTCTTAAGTCGGGGACCGCCTGTATAGCGAAGCAAGGTTATGCAAGTAGCTGTACCTATCACCTGTGGCCTGGTTTGTGTTTGTTTTCCCTTTTATGAACAAGTGATGTAGTATTAACCTCTTAACGCTCAGCGTCCGATATATCGGACGCTGAGCTCAGTGAGTTAGCGCTCAGCGTCCGATATATCGGACGCTGAGCTGATGCTGGTTTGGCTCAAGATCTGAGCCGAACCGGCATCGGGAAACACGGGGTGCCGGCTGTGACTGATAGCCGGCACCCCAGTGTAACACCCGCGATCGGAGTTGACTCCGATCGCGGGTGCTTAACCCGTTAAATGCCGCGGTCAGCGCGACCGCGGCATCTAACATGTATCTGGGGGGTCTTTCCCCCACGATCAGCCCCCCCGAACCGTTTTCGGGGTGCGCCGATCGTTGCTATAGTAACTCTGGGGTCCGATCTGGACCCCAGAGTTACCTGCAAGAATTGCCAGTAAGATGGCGTCTGTGACGTCATCTTACTGGCACAGTGCCAGCCTATGCAAGTGTATAGGCTGACACTGATAATACTCTGCAATACATGAGTATTGCAGAATATTATCATGAAGAAGCAATCAGAAGATTGCTTCTTCATGTCCCATGGTATAAAAGTGAAAAAGTAAAAAAAAAAATGTTATTCAATAAAAAAATAAAGTAATAAATCACTAAAAATGCCCAAAACCCCCAAAACATATAAAGAGACATATAACTCAAAAAAAAGTCTAAATCATAACACAAACCCCACATATATAGTATCACCGCGTCCGTAACAACCCGTAGAATAAAAGTAAATCATTATTGAACCCCCACGATAAACGCCGTAAAAAAAAACTGCTATAAACCTTCCAAAAATTATGATTTTTAGCTATTCAATCCCACAAAAAATGCTATAAAATGCGATCAAAAAACCATGTGTACTCCGACATGATACTGGTGCAAAGTACAACATGTCCCGCAAAAAACAAGCCATCAACCAGCTCCGTAGCCAAAAAAGTAACAATGTTATGCCACTTGGAAGACGGCAATACATAAATGATAGATTTTTCCCCACATTAGGGTTTTGTTTGACAAATTTAGTAAAACGTAAGAAAATATATTCAAGTCTGGTATCCCCGTAATCGTATCAACCCATAGAATAAAGATAACATGATTATTAGTCTATACGGTGAACACCAAAAAAAAAAAAAAAAAAGAGTAAAAAATCCAGTACAGAATTGATGCTTTTCTACTCCTGCCCTCAAAAAAAGTTCCTAAATTTTCAACAATAGGTGATACCAACCCCAAAATGGTAACAATGGAAAAAGCATCTCATCCCGCAAAAAAAATGGCATCACATGGCCCCAATAACGCAAAAGCGAAAATTTTATAGCCTTCAAAAGGGGCCAATGAGGAAACTAAAATCCTGGCAGCTGCAGGGCGCTCCTTCCCTTCTGCGTCTCGCTGTGCGCCCATAAAACAAGTAATGGCCACATGTGGGGGGTCTTTGTACTCAGGAGAAATTGCAGAACAAATTGTATGGTGGGTTTTCTCTTTTTATATTTTGGAAATGTGTAAATTTTAGTGCTAAATGAACGTATAAGGGAACAATTTGACCATTCTAAATTTCACCTCCATTTTGATTCAATTACTATGAAGATCTCAAGGGGTTAACAATCTTCGTAAAAGCGGTTTCTGATAGCTTGAGGGGTGCAGATTTGAAAATGGGTTGGTTATATAGGGGGTTTTGATGCTAAATATGTAAAATTTCATTCCAAACTGTATTTATCCCCAAAATAGTCAATTCTGAAAATCCGGAAAAGCGATATTCTTTTTGTAAGCCGCGTGACATCAAAATAAATTATCCAGACATATCAAAAATTATGAAAATGTAAAGTAGACAAATGGGAAATGTTATTCAGCAACTTATTTAGGTGGTAAATCTATCTGCCTGGAAACGCAATGATTTTGAATTTCGAAAATGGCAAATTTTTCAAAAAATTTATCATATTTTCTTTTTTTTTGTAAATAAACGCAAAACTTATTAGCCAAAATTTACCACTAAAATGAAGTACAACATGTGGGGAAAAAACAATCTCAGAATCGTTTTGATAAGTAACAGTGTTCAAAAGTTATAACCATATAAAGCGACGCAGGTCAGAATCCAAAAAATCGGGCTGAGCCTTAACCTGCAAAATGGCTGCGTCCTTAAGGGGTTAAGGGCAGTTTTTGATTCTCTGACAGGTTGTTTATGATCTTGGGTGATCTTTGGTGCGTATCTAATAAACATTGCCGTTTTCATCTCTCACTATTTGCTGGTTTTGGATTTCAATTTGTGAGATTTACTCAGCATTACCTATCATGATCCTTCAAGATAAAATTCTTTTGAGCTTTTTAACCCCTTCCCGACATTTGACGTACTATTACTGCATGGCGGGAGGTGCGTTCCCGCAATATGCAGTAATAGTACGTCAAACTTCTGGCCCCGGCTCCTGAATGGAGCCGGGGCCAGAAGCTGCGGGTGTCGGCTATATATTATAGCCGACACCCTCCTCCTCTAACACCCACGATCGGAGATTTCTCTGATCGCGGGTGTTAACCCCTTACACGCCGCGGTCGCGATGACCGCGGTGTGCTAGAGGCATTTAACTGGATTCGGACCCGGGGGGGGGGGGGGGGTTGGGTTTGTTGTTCCCGCTGCTCTGATCGCAGCCCCGAGACAGCCAGTGCCCGGGGCTGCGCGATCTTCTTCCGGGGGCCGGGTCCGTGCCTTCTGGCAGGACCCGGCTGTGACACACTGAGCATGCGCAGTACATCTGCATTACACTGTATTAGGTGAAGAATAGCTTGAACAAGTGATCAGTGGATCACTTGTTCAAGCTAACCTGTAAAAGTAAAGAAAAAAAGTTAAAAACACTGAATAAACACAATTTTTAATAAAAATAATTAATTAAATAGATTTAAAGACCCCTAAACACAAACATTCCCTATACACATCTAATAAAGTAAAAATACCTGAAAATCACCAAAATACCCCACATATTTGGTATCGCCGCGTCCGTAAAAATCTGTACAATAAGTCAGAAACATTATTGGACCCGTACGGTGAACGCCGTAAAAACAAAACCCGAAAGACTCGCCAAAAATATAAATTTTCATAAAATCCCTTCACAAAAATGTTCTAAAAAGTGACCAAAAAAAGTTATGTGCCCCAAAATGGTACCAATTGAAAGAACAACTCAACACGTAAAAAATAAGCCCTAAACTAGCTCTGTCAACCAAAAAATATTAAGGTTAAGTTCCCGAAAAGATGGCGATGCAGAAAAAATGAGATTTCCTCTATATTAGTTTTTCTCCAGTAAAATTGTAAAAATAAATGAAAAACTATATAAATGAGGTATCACCGTAATCGTAGTGATCTATAGAATGAAAATATTATAGTATTTTTAGTGTATGGTGTACGACCCCCAAAATATACAAAAAAAAGAAACCCCAAATTGACAATTTTCTTTTCCTCCATACATTAAAGAGTTAATAAAATCTCATCGAAAAGCTACAGACCCACTTAAATGAAGTATTTGTAAAGTGCATCTCATGTCGCAAAAAATAAGCCCTTATATGTCCAAATTGCCAAAAAAATAAAGATTGTATAGCCAATAAAAAGTGACAATGCATAATCTGCTCTGAATGGCGCAGCTTCCCTTCGATGCCCTGGTGTGTGCCCATACAGCAGGTTACCACAACATATGGAGGATTGTTATACGCGGGAGGGATTGGGTATCAAATTTTGTGGAGCGTTTTGGTATTTTATCCACTGAGAATTTGTACATTTTATGAAAAACACATTCATTTAGCCAAAAAAATGTAATTTCGAAATTGCATCCGATTTTGTTTTAAAGGGCACCTACCACCACAAATCTACCTGTAAAGGTAGATTGGGTGGTAGGTGAATCAATCACGTCCCCGCACTGTTTTGTAAACTTTTATTACCCTAATATGTTAATTTACTTATGCGGCTACTGGGGCGTGGAGTAGTCGCATCTGAGGTTACACGAGGCGGCTACTCCACGCCCCGGTAGCCACTTTTCCCCTCCTACTCACCATGTTCGTCCGCCGATCCTGCCGTCTGCGCATGCGCAGAACAGCAGGCCCGCGCCTGCGCGGTCACTGCTCCGAAGCCGGGGCTGCGCAGGCGCGGGCCTGCTGTTCTGCGCATGCGCAGACGGCAGGATTGGCGGACGAGGGCGCGCAGCTACGAGCAGCTGCGCGCCGAACATGGTGAGTAGGAGGGGAAAAGTGGCTACCGGGGCGTGGAGTAGCCGCCTCGTGTAACCTCAGATGCGGCTACTCCACGCCCCAGTAGCCGCATAAGTAAATTAACATATTAGGGTAATAAAAGTTTACAAAACAGTGCGGGGACGTGAGGATTAGCCCTTAAAAGGGCTATCATCACGTCCCATTGATTCACCTACCACCCGATCTACCTTTATAGGTAGATTTGTGGTGGTAGGTTTCCTTTAACCCCTGTAAACCAATTAAAGGGTTAACAAACTTCATAAAAGTTGTTTTACGTACGTTGAGGGGTGTAGTTTCCATAATGGGGTAATTTATGGGGTTTTACTTTATTTAGGCCTCTCAAAGTGACTTGAAACCTGAGCAGGTCCCTCAATAGCAGGATTTTGCTTTTTTTATGAAAATGTGAAAAATTGCACGTGACGTTCAAAGCCCCATAACAGCTTACAAAAATGAGAGTATGCATAAAAAACCACGGAGGTATAAAGTAGACATTCGGTGAATGTTAGTTATTATGTTTTTTGGTGTTATGACTCATGTGTGGAAAGAGTAGAAAATTTAGAATTTCGAAAATTGCTAGTTTTTCCAAATTTTCACCAAATATCTGATTTTCTCATAAATAAATGCAAAACATACCACCAAAATTTTTTTAACTAACATGAAGTACAATGTGTCACGAGAAAACAATTTCAAAATCACTTGGATATGTTAAAGCGTTCCAAAGATATAACCATTTATAGTGTCAGAGGGCAGATTTGAAAAAATGGGCCGTGTCAGGAAGGTGAAAAGTGGCTTCGGCGTTAAGGGGTTAAGGATGGAGGTGTATAACATAGGCAGAAAAGGAGACACTTTTTTGACTTTGTGCCACCTCCATATGGCATCTACTTTACCCAAGGTCTATTGACACAAAAGAAAAAGGCAACCCTATTTGTGTGGGACGATCTGTACAGTGTTTATGTACAACTTTTCCAAACAGCTTTGAAAGGGTTAAAGTGAGAGCTTTCAAGTCTGAGCTGTGCTTCCTTATTTTGCTCTGATCAATCAGATTCCTCACTAAACTCAAAGCATCCATGACCAGATAATTAACATAAAGGGAGAAAACGGCAGTTTTCTGTCGTAGAAGCACTGGAAAAAAAAAATCTAAATTTTTTGCAAATTCATTACTTCCACACTAGGGTTGCACCGATACCAGAATTTTGAGTGCAATAAGATACCTGGAAAAGTATCACAATACTCAATACTGATACGATACTTTTCACAAAAAGGAAAAAGCGGTATCTGAATCTGAAAGTTTTGTTAAAAGTCGTAACATTTAATTTTCCCACCGATGGAGCTAGTTGAGGGCTATTTTGGGGGGCGTCATTATCTGTTTTCTGTGGTACCATTCAGGTGTTTGTGCGACTTTTAGACTTTTTTTGAAACATGATGACAGAAACACAACATTTTTACTAAATTTGTAGGAGATTTTTTTTACGGTGCTGACTAAACTGGTTAAATAATAGATTCGATTTATAGATTGTGAGTTAGGAACGCAGTGATAACAAGGGTAATAAGGGTATATATTAGTGAAACTTATTTTTTTCTTTCATACCCAAAGGCTATTGCATTGGGGGGGGGGGGGGTGCATCATGCAACCCTATTCAACACCATGTGGGGGTGGAAGGGGCGGGGCCCTCAACGGACTAGTGCACTCACTAAAGCCTGCAAAGATTCTAAAAGCCTGAATGTTCACAGGTTTTTACACAAAACTACACCAGGTCAGGCCTGACATAGTCTTGCCCAGCAGCGCATCCGCCAGATGGATACAACAAGAGGTCTGACAATCTTGATGTAATGCCGCTGTAGGTGTGCTGGGCCATTATATGGTGTGTGCAGAGAACTGGGTATAATAAATATACCCCAGAATCCATAAGCAACTGGATTGCAAATGCAACCATTGTGTCTTCTTGGCTACACTATACCTGCCCCATTTTTACATACTTTGCATGTAGTGCGAAGCCGCTGCCGTTCCTTCTTTATTGCTTTCTTCTGTATCTCTTTTTCTTTTTTAATAGCCAATGCTTGCTGGCGAGCCTCCTCTTCTTCCTTCTCCTTTGCCAATCGAGCAGCTTCCAGTTCTGCTTGTCTTTGCTGAAATAGTTTTACACGTTTATTACATGACAGTTTTGTCTATTTTAGTCTTTACATTTTTGTTTGTTTTTACTTAAAGGGACAATATACATAATTGTTACATAAATGTTTTTATTTTCAAAAATGTAGCAGTATATATTAAAGTTTTACATTCTACCACCACAATACAGATCACATAGTTGTAGTGCTTTGTATTTTAAAAAAACTCTAAGCAAATGCAAAATAAATGCAAGAAAATCTATAGTTTTATCAGATCATCAGATTTGCAATGACTCAGATTGCACAGCATTGTACATAACTCACTATTTCATTGGCCCATAAAATACATTTGACCCAGTTGGATTCTATGTTAAATTATTCGTAGTAACTTTCTGGAAACTAATGACTGTGGTACCTGGGATGATTTATGTTCTGAATTATATTATATATCATACAAATAAGCACATGTGTAGAGTTGGCCAATTTTTCTGTAAAGAAATGTCAAATCTTTTTCTGAGTTTGAGATGACTTGCAATACAAATCTTAACCCCTTAAGGACGGAGGGTTTTTCGGCTCATTTCTCGCTCTCCAACTTCAAAAATCCATAACTTTTTAATTTTTACGTGTACAGACCTGTGTGAGGGCTTATTTTGTGCGTAACAAATTTTACTTTCCCGTAATATTATTTATTTTAACATGCCGTGTACTGCGAAGCTGAAAAAAAATTCCAAATGTTGAAAAATTGAAAAAAAAAAAAAAACACACGTGCGTCATGTTCTTGTGGGCTCAGTTTTTACGACTTTCACTCTTCGCTCCAAATAACACGCCTACTTTATTCTTTGGTTCAGTGCGATCGCGGTGATACCAAATTTATACAGGTTTTATTGTGTTTTAATACATTTTCAAAAATTAAACGAATGTGTACAAAAAAAAAAATTTTGCCATCTTCTGACGCTAATAACTTTTTCATACTTTGGCGCAAGGAGATGTGTGAGGGGTCATTTTTTGCGAAATGAGGCGAAGTTTTCATTGCTACCATTTTGAGGTCTGTGCGACATTTTGATAATTTTTTATTTCATTTTTTATGTTATGTAAAAAGGTGTAAAAGTCGGACATTTGGGCGCCATTTCCCGCTTCGGAGGTCACTGCCGCCCGTAACCATTTTTATATTTTAAAGGATCGGGCATTTTGGGACGCGGCGATACCTAATATGTTTGTGATTTTTACTGTTTATTATGTTTTATATCCGTTCTAGGGAAAGGGGGGTGATTTGAACTTTTAATATTTTATTAATTTTTTTTATTTTTTAAACTTTTTTTTTTCTCACTATTTTTTAGACCATCTAGGGTACATTAACCCTAGATGGTCAGATCGCTCCTACCATATACTGCAATACTACAGTATTGCAATATATGGCATTTTTGCACACTATACATTACAATGAGCCACAGGCTCATTGTAATGGATATGCAGAAGCCATGTATCCTCGGGTCAAACGAAGACCTGAGGCTACCATGGCAACCGATCGCCATCGGGGGGCGGCGCCGCCGCCTTTTAAATGCCGCCGGCACCTTTGCCGGCGGCAACGGAGGGGATAATAGCCCTGGGGGTTTTCTGCAATATACAAAAACCCCCACCTTTGTATGAAGAGGACTCAGCCCGTGAGCCCTCTTCATACATCCCTTATACCTCTGCGCCGTAGAGCTACGGCGCAGAGCGTTAAGGGGTTAAATTGATGTTGTTTTTATTAAATAATGCACACTTGAGGGAGTTGCATACATGGAAACAGTGCTGCAGCCATTGATCGTGTGGGTGGTATTGTCCAGATCCTATGGGAACTGCATTGAGAAAGTACCAATTGTAGCATAAAACAGTTCTGTTTTGGCCTTAATTTCATAATGACTGTAACATGAAGTATGAAACGGTTAAACTTTTGCAGATTCCTATTACAGTTACCCCTCTTACAACAAGCAGTGGGGGTAGCAATGTACTCATGTGTCCCTCAAGAACTCAGCAGACAGTGCATTTGCATCTCTAGGTCATTAATTTTTACAGGTGTGCAATATAATATATATATTATGTATATATATATATTTATATACTGTATATATATCTATTGCCAAGGTGTGGACAAAGGACCAGTGATCTGTGAATCTACACGTATTCCACTACGTGAGTGGCACAACATGAGTGTAGTAAAATGGATACTACAGTGGTGTGTCTCCTAAAGTTCTTATTGCCCACTCCACATATCATATGGGCTGTTCAATTGCTGTAGGTAGAGGGGAAATTGTGGAGAGGGCTAACTGGTGTAGCACATTTCTATCCTGGGAACTTCTACTGAAGACTGGCACCAACGGGCAGTGTAAAGCCAGGAAAACCATCAAAAACGGGAGAAGGCGCTATAACCAAGACTTCTGACATTGCAGTCATTAAAGGTACATGAGGATAGCAGGCGAGGCAAAAATATTATCCCATCCCTACACACACACACACCTTTTCTTTTTCTTCTTGTTCTTTCCTCCTTGCATCTGCTTTAGCCTTCTTTTCTGCTTCTTTTCTTGCCTTCTCTTCCTCTTTGAACTTCTTAATCCTGGGGTCACTACTATAAGCGTTGTCTGGAGAGAAAAAAAAAAAGAAACAAGGAGTAGTGTCATATGCCACAGTACAGATACTGGAAAAAAGTCACACATCGTTTAGTGTGATGGCTCTGCATAGAAAAGCACAGTTGGATGTCCACATCTTGGCCAATAAATGCCCAAACTGTAAATTATACTATGTTATAAGGCGTAATAAACAAGAGTTACATGGAGTTAGAATGTTGAACTATGGGTAAATATGCCTTGATGTCCGTATGAGTGGAGAATTGTTAGTAGCTGCATGTTTAGGTCAGAAATGAAGGAGACATACCAACTAGTGTTCTAATCCTATTCATTTCTTCTTTTTTCCTCTGCGCTCTTGCTGCTCTGTTCTGTTTTTCAATCCACCTCCTCTCATCACGACTAACACAAAGGTGAAAAACAAAATTCACGAGTTATACTTTGTCAGCTTACATAAACGACTACTTATCCAAATTATTAACAACATAGTGTGAAAACTCACACAAGATAGAGAGAAAAAAAACACCAGAAACTGAAAAATAGTTCTAAAACAGACATTAAAAAGGTTGTTCCTCATCTTTTCTCTAACCCCATTCCCTTGTGGTGAGAGAACATTAGATATTGAATAAAGTGATAGGGTCTTGGGAATTTAAATAGTATTCACCATTCAGCCTTCTCTTTCTCTTCTTCATCAAGGTAAGAAAATTCTCTCCAGGAATCAAAGTTGTACCTTGGATTTTGGGGGAAAAATAGGGATTTAAAATATGTTCAATAAGTAGAAACACCCAACATGTGCCTTACCAGAATTACTATCTCAAAAAATATATTTGTTTGAATTTAAAAATTCAGAAAACAGTTACTGTAGAAATTACACTATAAGAGGTCTAACAGTGCCTATGCTATTCAAGATACATATGAAAACATACCAAAAAGAATAAAAGGCATCCACATCTTCAATAGAGGTTTCCATGTTGCCAAGTTTTGGAACATTTTTCTGGTTAGACCACCTAGAACAGTTAAAAATATTTATTACTTGGTTACACAAATGTGTAAAAAAAACCTTTGTTTACAAGAATCGGATATGCCTAATGCATTAGAGCAGAGGTCCCCAACCGCCGGTCCGTGGACCAGGACCGGGCCGCTGGAGTTTATCAGTCGGTCCGGGGCGCCGCTGACAGCTAGCTCTGCGGCCCTGCGCCTGGTCAGAGCTCGCTCTGTGTGGATTTATAATGTTTTCTGCCATAGTCGTGACAGCTCGCAGCTCCCGGCAGAGAACATTATGCAGGACGGGGTGGGGCGGGTGGGCGCAGGAAAACAAGCCAAGTGCTCCCACTGATTCAGGGAAACAAGCCTGGTGCTCCCACTCATTCTGAACCTATGGTAAGTTGAATCACATTCTCATTATAAATGTCATAATTATATAATAAGTATGCACTAAGCTCCACCCCTCCATAACCCCACCACATATGACCAAAGCCCCGCCTCCACCCCCACCGGGCCATGGAAAACTGGTCTAGCTTAAAGCCGGTCCCTGGTGCAAAAAAGGTTGGGGACCTCTGCATTAGAGGGTGGAACCCATCTAGGACCTGTTTCTGGAATAGAGAGTGTACAACCACCAGAAATAAGAGCTTCTCTCTACAGGGACTATAATAGCCATGTTTCATACTGTCTTTAGTACATTTAAGTGGATGTCCTGTAATAGTCCACTGTCCTTGGAAGAAACTTATGGAGCAGACAGGGTCTTGTTTTCAATGTGTCTAGTATATAGGAGACATCATAGCAAATAGTCTTCACCCACTGGCTCTTGGACAACTGAGAATTAGATATAGAACTTGCAGATGGCAAATATGAAGAGTACAAATGATACATCAAGAATTAGTGTTGTAGTAAATATAGTTTTCTGAAAAAGTCACCTCAAATGAAAGTTTTAGTTATTCTTGTGGCATGAAATGTGGGTTACAGTCCAGTTATGGCCTGACTGCTTCTGTGATAGTAAAATGTTAGAAAATGAAAACCACCTTGCTATCAAAAATGTGCCTTTTTTCACGATAATGCGGCTTTATACAGCAGGATTACATTAATGCAGCCGCCATTAGATTCTTAGGATTGGTGGGAACATACTCATACCAACTACCACTTTCTGTCATACAAATAGCTCATTTCATATTCTTATGTAAGAATTTTTCCACTCTGGCTTACCTGCTATTTCTCTCAAACACAGGAGAAAATACTTCAAAGAAGTTATCTTTCCCCTCACTTTTTGAAGGGACAGAATTATCAAATGTGGGATCAATACTGTTAAAGGCTCTTCTCTTCACAGGATCAGATAAGATTTCATTAGCTGAAAACAGCACAAATGGTTACACATTTATTTTTGTTACACTTGCAGAGACATCATGAAACAAATATACCTATATTTCCTGTCATAGCCAATGATGCAGTTTAACAATAAAATACGAAGAAGGACTTACATAGCACCCAGATGATTTTTAGACAATATAAATTAGAACTGATAGGTTATTGAATTTTCAAATTTCAATACACTGCTTTGCACACAGAGAGGCCAGTGACAGAAGACCATGCTCAGTGCATGACAAATGGGTCAATTGCTGGCAGGATTTCACAAACTGACCACAGCGGTGGAGTCAGGCCTCCATCAGTTCCCCACAAAAAGCAGCACCAAACTATAATAATGATAACAGTTCAGGACTGCTGTTTTGCAGGGAAGAAGAGGACTGTGCTTTGACCATGAAATCCAGCTGCAACATGGTTGTGTGCCACCGGCCCAAGTCCTTAACAATACCAGATCACACAGGTACTACTGTATCAAAGTATAAATAAGCAGCAAAGCACAGGCGTGGTATTGTACAAGGGAAGGAGGAGGGATCATACAAGCTGTGTACAAGTTTACTGAAAAAAAGAAGAGAACCCAGAAAGGGACAGCAATACTGAGGAGAACCCCTATAAAGAAAATGTTTGCAAAAACGTGTGTCTTATTTAGACACACAATATAGCCCAATCACATTTAATATGGAGTGAAAATAAATTGCATGAAATAGCATACATTATATGAAACGCTATAATACAAAATGCAGCTGCACTGCAGCCTTCAGTGAACAGCTTCTATGTCCCCTGGTGAACTGAATGATTAACACAGGAACATAATACAAGGCTTCAACCTGTATTTATAGCAGGACCAGAACTTCTATTATCCCTAATCTATTTTAATAGAACATTCTCAAGAAGAATACTAAATAAAAGTTATATTTTAATCTTGCCTGCTTTCTTCTTTTCCCAATACCTCTTTACTCCCAGAAAGGGACAGGTCTCATACTTCTTGGGATCAGTGTCTTTTAGGTACGAGTAGATTGTATAAAGGTAAAAAGCTTCAGGCATAAAGTTGTGCTAATTCAGACAGAACATAGACAAAGCAGCATCCAGAGCACACCAAACTTTACATCATATGATAATGGAAGTGACGCACCCAAATTATAAAAATATAGTTGAAACCACCTTAACTATCAACAAACTGTCTGAACATAAATGAAGGAAGGAATATAGTTTGCAGCGTGAAGGTGTTGGGTTACGTCTGACACACAAGCATGAAGGGTAAATGAGAGCTACTCTATGAAAGGTTTACCTTTAGTAATGCATGTGAAATAGTCATTATCTCCTTCAATAATTTGCTCCCCAGCAGCTTTTCTCTTATCAGGGTGGTGTTTCAGAACCATTGCCTTATCTGGACACAAATTAGAAAAAAAAAACAAAACATTATGTATAGTACAGATTTCACATGTTAACCCCTTATCACCGACACTAGTTTTCAGCTCAATGACCAGGCTCGATTTTTTAAATCTGCCCTGTGTCACGATAATTGTTTATAACTTCGGAACGCTTTTACATATCCAGGCGATTTTGAGACTGTTTTCTCGTGACACATTGTATCTCATGTTATTTATAAAATTTAAGTGATAAGTTTTGGGTTTTGTTCTGAAAAAAAGTAAAAATTTGGCAAAAGTTTGTAATTCTTCATTTTCCAAGTTTGAAATGTTCTGCTTTCCAGACAGGAAGTAAAACTACCCAAACAGCTTGATAATTAACATTTCCGGAATGTCTGCTTTATGCTGAGATGATATTTTATGCGTCCTGTCATTTTTCTAGGATGTTATAAGGCAGTGATGGCAAACCTTTTAGAGGCCGAGTGCCCAAACTACAACAAAGACCCGCTTATTTATCGCAAAGTGCCAACACGGAAATTTAATTTGTGATTTATACTCCCTTCTCTGTCACAGTTTTCATTCATACCAGCACCTGAGGACACCAATAAAGCAGAAAATAGTCCCAGGTACAGCTGTCACTTTAAAATACTTCTGTGCACAGCAAGTCCTGGGCTGTCTGGGACTGCAGGAAGATACCTGGAGTCATCTATGGTGATGGCCTGGGTGCCCACAGAAAGGGCTCTGAGTGCCACCTCTGGCACCAGTGCCATAGGTTAGCCATCACTGTTATAAGGCTTAGAACACTAGGTGTCATTTTTCTCATTTTCATGAAAATTGCCAAAACTCACATTATGAGGGACAACTCATCTTCCAAGTGACTTTGAAAGGCCTAAATAATAGTAAAACCCCATAAATTATAATTATAAAAAGCTCATCCCCTCAACGTATGTAAAACAACTTCTATTAAGTCTATTAACCCTTTAAGTGTTTCACATGGGTTAAAACAAAATGGACCTGCGATTTAGAAACTTTAGATTTTTTTGGGAAAATACATTCATATAGGCCAAAACTGACAGTTTCATAATAAATTAAATGATGAAACGCACTGCAACGTTTGATGCCCAATTTCTCCCAGGTGTACTGATACCCCATATGTGGTGGTAAACTGCTGTATGGGCGCATGGCCAGGCACAGGATCAAAGCAGCGCTATTTACAGCAGATTTGTATTGTTACATTGTACAAGCTATAAATTTTTTTTTTTTGGTAATGCGGAAATATGAGGGCTTATTATTTACAGAAAGAGATACAATGTATAGATAATTTATTTTGGGGGTCTAAAGCTTATTCATGAGATTTAATTATTACAAGGGGGACACAAACAAAATCATACATTTTTAGTTTGCATGTTTAGCATTTTTTTCCCCCCGCTCACCGTAATGTAAAAATAATATTTTATCTTTATTCTCTGGTTTACTAGGATTGCGGTAAAACCTCATTTATATAGTTTTTCTTTCAATTTTACTAAGCAGATCTGGTTGAGGGCTTATTATTTGTGAAAAGAGTTGTTCTCTTCAGTCGTATCATATTAGGGAACATAACTTTTTTTGAACACTTTTTGGAACATTTTTTGTGATGGTGTTTGATGAAAAATTGTATATTACGAGGATTTTTTTGAGTTTTTCACCGAGCGGGTTCAATATTAATTTAGATTTATTGTACAGATTAATAAGACGCGGTGATACCAAATATGTACTTTTTTGTGTTTTATATACTTTATTTGCATTTTATGTGTAATTGGGGAGATTATGGGACGCCACATGTGAACACACCCTAATATTGCATGCATGTTTTTAGTAAGTCCCATTGGGAGGGAGTGGATCAGAGGGAGGCACTCCACATGATCAGTTTAGGAGATATGGCTAAACTTAGAAATAACACAGATTACTTGTCTCATTATTTGTCAGTTTGAAATATTTTACTCTAATTCCAGAAAACACAATAGTTTATTTCCTGCCAAAGTCACAATTGTAATATGAGCTGATCAAAGATTATATCATACATTATGGAAACAATAGAAACAATTTGTGCTAAGGAGGAATTTGTTAGTTTTATTACTTACGAGCTGATTTAATCTGCTTTTGAGTAGCCTTGTACCTCACGTTCTTCAGACCCAGCACTGCATAATGATCTTGGTTCTGAATAAAAATAAAAAAGTATGTGAATAATGACATGAACATATCTGGATATCTCAGACCAGATGTGCATGCAGGGATAAAATAAGGCTTGAATTAATCATATACATGGATTATATCAGGTACCGACTGAGGAGTTCTTTTTTCACTTGAATCTGTCAGCAGTTTTGATCATATAAAGAAAGTGTTAGGCAGAACTCCTGGGGATCAGGGTAACCTTACCTTTGTGGGCGTTAGTAGCAGCAGGACTGTTGAAAGATGCATTCAAACATTTTAGCTGGATTTGGAGCATTCCAGTACATTCTAGCGAGATCTCTTTACTGATCACATGACTTTGATATGACCAGTAGCATTTTATCAGCAAAAACAATCAGTCCGAGTTCTGTATTTCCCCTTCCTATGCCCTGAAACGCTGTTATATATCATACAATAAGGAGTCTATTCATAGGTTAAAAACAATGGCAAGAGAGGGCAGCCCTTTCAAATGCCTCAAAAGATGCCTATCTGTAGGATGTTTCAGGAAGGGGGTTACAGACATTCATTCAAGCAATTTAAATTGTCCTGGAAGATCTGCAATACGAGGTCAGCACGTCTGTACCTTGATCCTTTACTGTTAGAATGGGCTTAACAAGGACATTTTCTGTGTGTCATCCCAGATGGGATCTTGATGGACAAAAGCATCTAGCATGTGTAGCCAGGTAAATCTGTTGATCGTGGAGAGATTGGCTCAGAAATTGCACTCCCAGAATCAACAACAAGGAAACTGGTCTTCCTCTTAGGTGCCCTGATAACATAGCTGCACAACAGTATTCAAAGTTGCCCTTCACAAATGCACATCATATTAATGCTTTATGTTGTTGTTCAAATAACTGTTCCATTGCACCTAAACTCCTCAAACACCACAAAATTGGAAGGATGTGTGATCTACAATTGCAGGGACAGGAAAATCAATGCACAGCTGTATATTACCATAAAGGTTAGAGATGCCTAGTGTTGGGGAAATTAAAAAATAATCTATACCGGATAAGTTCTGTCAAAAGGTAGCCGAGTGACCATTCAAATCAGAGATCAATTAGGTTCACACAGTCCTTGAAATTTTGTAGGGTTAGGCTGCATTCACATGTGGCGTTTGCCTCATATTTAGAAATGCAGGGCGAACCCAGTGGGCGGTGCTCTGCCCGATAGCATTTCAGTTTCCATAGAAATGCCACTGGTGCTGGTTACTAATTGCATGCATTTCCATGGAAACTCATATGCGATAGGAACGAGTACCACCCAAAGGGATTTGCTTTGTGTTTCTAAATGCAAGAAAAAACCCTGTGTGAACGCAGCCATATGGTAACGTCTTTGGGCTACGTTACTTGCCTAGCCTTATTTAAAATAGACTCCTGCACACCATTAAAATTCCATCCCATAACTGTAGCTAGAGTAAGAGAACAGACATTGTAGAAATACCTTGTATATGTTGGGGGTATATACAGAGTGTATTTGGATCTTTGGATCTCAAGACTGTTTTAGGCACACAGTAGGCCAACATGAGCAAAGGGGAGAGATACAATCTATGTCATCTTCAGCCTCATCACCAGAAACCTCACAGATGGTAAGTATCTATGTTTCCTCATCTCCAGGATCACCTGATAAGTTATAATCCATGGATTGCTATAGAAACTTGTAGTTACATGTTAAAGCCTCCATAGAAGTCTCAAATCAATGCAGGACTCCAGTCCCCATCTGCAATTCTTGTTAACAATCTAACATATGAAAAGCTTTGCCATTTTATAAACATTGCAGACTTGGCAAGCAATCATGCAACAGTAAGGCTGTGCCGCTAGTGTCCCGCGCTGGTTGTATGGGCCGGCATCCAGACCTGAAGAAGAGCTGTAACAGAAGCAGGAGAGGACCTGAGAGTAGTACAGTAAGTACCTATCACTTCTGGGTTCCTTTCTTTTCAGTGTCCTTAACCAGGTGCATACAACCAGTGCCAGGAGACAGAGTGCAGCAGCAGGAAAGGACCCGGGAGTAGTGAGGACACAGAGTAGAGCAGCAGGAAAGGACCCGGGAGTAGTGAGGACACAGAGTAGAGCAGAGCAGCAGGAAAGGACCCGGGAGTAGTGAGGACACAGAGTAGAGCAGAGCAGCAGGAAAGGACCCGGGAGTAGTGAGGACACAGAGCAGAGCAGCAGGAAAGGAACCGGGAGTAGTGAGGATACAGAGCAGAGCAGCAGGAAAGGACCCGGGAATAGTGGGGACACAGAGCAGAGCAGCAGGAAAGGACCCGGGAGTAGTGAGGATACAGAGCAGAGCAGCAGGAAAGGACCCGGGAGTAGTGAGGATACAGAGCAGAGCAGCAGGAAAGGACCCGGGAATAGTGGGGACACAGAGCAGAGCAGCAGGAAAGGACCCGGGAATAGTGGGGACACAGAGCAGAGCAGCAGGAAAGGACCCGGGAGTAGTGAGGACACAGAGCAGAGCAGCAGGAAAGGACCCGGGAGTAGTGAGGACACAGAGCAGAGCAGCAGGAAAGGACCCGGGAGTAGTGAGGACACAGAGCAGAGCAGCAGGAAAGGACCCGGGAGTAGTGAGGACACAGAGCAGAGCAGCAGGAAAGGACCCGGGAGTAGTGAGGACACAGAGCAGAGCAGCAGGAAAGGACCCGGGAGTAGTGAGGACACAGAGCAGAGCAGCAGGAAAGGACCCGGGAGTAGTGAGGACACAGAGCAGAGCAGCAGGAAAGGACCCGGGAGTAGTGAGGACACAGAGCAGAGCAGCAGGAAAGGACCCGGGAGTAGTGAGGATACAGAGCAGAGCAGCAGGAAAGGACCCGGGAGTAGTGAGGACACAGAGCAGAGCAGCAGGAAAGGACCCGGGAGTAGTGAGGACACAGAGCAGAGCAGCAGGAAAGGACCCGGGAGTAATGGGGACACAGAGCAGAGCAGCAGGAAAGGACCCGGGAGTAGTGGGGACACAGAGCAGAGCAGCAGGAAAGGACCCGGGAGTAGTGGGGACACAGAGCAGAGCAGCAGGAAAGGACCCGGGAGTAGTGAGGACACAGAGCAGAGCAGCAGGAAAGGACCCGGGAGTAGTGAGGACACAGAGCAGAGCAGCAGGAAAGGACCTGGGAGTAATGGGGACACAGAGCAGAGCAGCAGGAAAGGACCCGGGAGTAGTGGGGACACAGAGCAGAGCAGCAGGAAAGGAACCGGGAGTAGTGAGGATACAGAGCAGAGCAGCAGTAAAGGACCCGGGAGTAGTGAGGACACAGAGCAGAGCAGCAGGAAAGGACCCGGGAGTAGTGAGGACACAGAGCAGAGCAGCAGGAAAGGACCCGGGAGTAGTGAGGACACAGAGCAGAGCAGCAGGAAAGGACCCGGGAGTAGTGAGGACACAGAGCAGAGCAGCAGGAAAGGACCCGAGAGTAGTGAGGACACAGAGCAGATCAGCAGGAGAGGACGTGGGAGCAGCAAGGACTTCTTTCACCGCTACCCAGCCTACTTCACCAATGCACGCTTCCAGCAGTCAGCAGGGTGCATACCGCAACTCGTGGCTTGACTGGCAGCATGTGATCTGTCGGGGCAGGTTTTGCACCCCTCTTCTTGGCTTTCAGTTTAGATGAATGTGTGCTGCACCTTATGTACATGCTCATTGGTGAAGCTCCTTTGCTACAGATCAGAGGAATAAGACACCGGAAACGAATGCTTACACTTATCTCAGCACTGCTAGAGTGACCAGGAAAACAGGACTGTACAGTAAGAGATATATTTATAATGTTCCATCACTGGATGGATTCGTGGCAGCAGCATAAAATGATGGGGTCAGAGAGCTTATTGTAAAAGTCAAGCTCTCCATGGCGCCGACCAAACAGCATTGCTGACACTGTAGCAGTCAGTTACTGCTGCTGTTTAGACAAGACTATGATACAAAGTCTCCCATTCACTGCACTGGGCTCCTTCCATGGAATCCGACCAGTACACTGTCGCATTTCCATGGACCAAGCATGCTTGTGTGCAGCCGGCCTTACTACACTTGTGCCAGAGGATTGTGATGTTCACTGCCTGCTTGGAAATAGAGCAAGGGAAACTGCAGTTAGGGATTGACTCCCTTAGATGCAATACCACACATAACCTGGGTTATTCCCTTTAAGGCTAAAACAAACGTCAGTGATCATTATGTGAATCATGAACCGTGTCTGATTCACGGACTGAGCACAGAGCCCCCTTTTCTCCGAAAATTATCACGATGCCTGATTATATGACTAATTGACATATAACAAATGCTTACTTTCCAGTCTTTAGGGTCAAGAGTTTTTAAAAGTGCAAATTCCTCTATCTGAAACTCTTCATCCTCAGACTCTTCAGAGGACTCTTTCTCATCCTCCAACTCCTGAAATGAGGCCGACACATTTCTGTTCCTACGTTTAATGAACGCTTCAAACCATCGTCCCACTGGTTCAACTTGACATAGCAATGAGGCTATGATAGAAAACATACAAGACAAATTAGGAATCAGAGTATTAAAATATCTATGTGCAAACATTAAAACACAGAAATTTGTAAGATGCGGGATAGCAGCAGTGCTTAATTGGTTTTAGCAATTAGCTTTAGAGGACATTGCCATGGGAAATCTGTATTGTAGCAAAAATCTGAATAACTGAAAATCATCATATGATATTTTATTCAAAGTGCTGCCACATGGTGCTGTCAGATACAGCGCTTTAACTCTGTTTAAGAGCACAGGGGCGTGCCACGGCTTGATCACATATGGGTTTCTATTGAAATACATGCAATCGGCAACCAGCACACGGTGTCATGTATTGTCTAGATACAAGACACTGGGTGCTGCTTACCAATTGCATGCGTACGCATATAAACTCAAACGCGATCAGGCCATAGCACACCCTCGTGAGCTTAAACATAGTCAAAGCACTAACATTTGCGATCCATAGGCATCGTTTACACATTCCTCCTGGATTGCATTTCAAACCGCAATCCAGATGGAAGGGCAAGGTAAAACCGGTCAAAGACGCATGCATTTTTTAACGGACTGCATAAAAACGGCCCAAAAACGGGTTAAAAACGCCACATGTGCTGCCGGCTTAAGGGGCTTGGCCTGATCGTATATGTGGTTCATTAAAAACACATGTGATTGATAACAAGCCCCCCAGTGTTTTGCATTGTTTACACCAGTTGATGGGAGCTTCTAGGACTGGTACATAGTATGTGCTCCACAATGTATGCAATCATAGTGGCTGTTTTCAGAAACTAGAAGCCACCAATCAATATTATAGTCCCAGACAATCCCTTTTCACAATCATGTTGTACATTTTATACCACAAACTGTTGGACTGTGTTGCAATAAAGCTTTGAATATAGTTTATTTGGGCAGAGATTTATCAAAAGTATCTTAGATCAGAACTGTTCTGGTTGTTCATGTTAGGGCGCTTTCACAAAATGTGTTGTGTCACGTTTTTTAAATGCGTTTTTGACGCATTCCAAAGGCTTCAGCCTTGATCACATGCTGAGGTTACATTGCGTTTTAGCAGATGCAGTGGAAATGCAATGTAACCTTAGCATGGGATAAATGCTGAAGCCTTTGGAATGCATCAAAAAGGCATTAAAATACTCCATTCAATGGTTGTATAGCGAGGATCTGGCCCGCATGTTAGTCTCCAGACCTCAGGCATTTGCTATAAATAAGCACGTTCAGCAATTCGTGTGAGGTCCCGCCGTGCTCTATGACCGGCACCGTAGTACACGAAGGTGACTGCTCGCTAGGCCTCCTGCACTTACCTGCACATAGGGGCCTGATGACGGCTGTGCTTAGCTCTGGCCTCGCTTCTAGTAGCATGGTGCCGACCTGAAGACCACAGCCCGCGGTAGAGACTGCGTTACTGCTCCCGGCATTCACCCACAAAGCCGCATGGAAGGAGCAGTGATCACTTCCAGGTCACGCGTGTCACACTCTATGCTGTCCGGGCTGCAGCACGTCCCTGACAATGGCGCCGCTAGTAATGGGCCGTGTACACACTATCCGCAAGATCACTCTTTAGCGATAAAGATCTCAACAGTAAAACCGCTAAAGCCTCGAGCAGAGAGTAGAAAAACTACTGGCCAGTAATTAGCGCTGCGCGTCTGTACTCTGGTTTACCATTACATTTAGTATTAGATTCGAAACTGCGAAAAATAAAGATTCCCCCCTTCTTGTGTTCAACTGCGAATCGTCTGATGGTGGTCAATAGCAGCCTGCACTGTGGGAACGGGTCAATGTTTGAAGATTCTTCTATGGAACACAATTTTTTTTTCCCCTGAATTTCTTAACATAGTTCTTTAACCCCTTCACGTCACAACGTTTTTTGTTCATTCTTCGCTCTCCACCTTCAAAAATCTAACTTTTTCATTCTTCAGTGTACAGAGCTGTGTGATGACGTTATTTATTATAATATGCCGTGTACTGGGTAGCTTGAAAAAAAATCCCAAATGTGGTGAAAAAAATGCATTTGCGTCACCTTCTTGTGGGCTCCGTTTTTACTACTTTCACTGTGCGCTCCATATGATACATGTAATTTTTTCTTTGGTTCGGTACAATCACGGTGATACCAAATTTATATAGGTTTTTATTGTGTTTTAATCCATTTTCACAAAATTAAAATGTTTTACCATCTTCTGACGCTAATAACTTTTTCATACTTCCAAATATATAGTGTACACTGGCACAACCTGCAGATAGGTCCGATGAAATGCTTTTACTTTAAAAAGCGGAGCCTTCGCTGGTAAAGGCAGTGTGCCTCTCCACTGCTATAAATAGCTACTACAGGAAAAACATAGATACCTGCGCTGGCTAATAAAAGCTTGTGTCTTAACTATAGGAGCAAAACTCACTATGCCAATGTTACTCATGCAGTGACTTTGTATGCTGGTGTTAATAGTGCACTAACCTGTGTATGACACCTTCCATTAGCGAAGAGTTTGGTATTGCTATTGATAGATGAATCAGGTTCCCTTGGCAAAATCCCGTAAGTCCACAAGTGTATGAGACAATGCACTTCCTATAAGTCTTTTTCCGCGTTTATACAACGCTGTAATCCTAATAGTATTCCACGAGGTGCAGATCAGCGCCGGCCGAGGCTTCTACAGTGATCTGCACCTCGTGGAATACTATTAGGATTAAAGCGTATAAACGCAGTGCAGATCACTGTAGAAGCCTCGGCCGGCGCTGATCTGCACCTCGTGGAATACTGTTAGGATTAAACTATGCATGAAAAGAATGTGCAAGCTGCTTGTACATGTGTTTATAAAGTGTCTGCACCGGTTTTGTGGCAGTTGCACTGTGTTGCGCTAAAGGGGGGCAAAAAGATAGATCACAGTCATCAGTTTTATTTGGTTTTCCAACAAACAACATGGGAAACATTACAGCGCACATAACAGTAACATTCTATCTGATTGTTACTTTATATTACTTTATGTTACTTTATACTTTATAGGACCTAAAGGGGGATACTATGACATGAACATCTTTATGCTATGTACTAGTGCTTGTGGTGTGCATTACAGCTTCAATGCTCCTTAGGAGCCTTTTAAGTATTCCAAATGGTACCATTGGGTCAGTCGGAAGGGGGAAACTAGTTGTATGATCTTCGATCTTTCATATGGGTGGTAATAAAGCTTTTCCATTTTTGAAAAAATCTCTGCCTGCTTCTCCTTATGGCACACAGTTTCTGAGATGCTTGGTTTAGACATCTGGATTCAATGGTTCCTTAACCCCTTAACGACTTGGCCATTTTGCACCTTCCTGATACGGCCCTGTTTTTGGTCATAGCTTTGGAAAGTTTTAACATACCCAGGTGATTTTTTAGATTGTTTTTTGTGACACATTGTACTTCATGTTGGTTGACAAATTTAAGCAATATGTTTAGTATTTATTTATGAAATAAACAGAAATTTGGTGACAATTTTGAAAAAAACTGTTTTCCAAATTCAAAATGTTCTACTTTTTGGAAAGTTAGTCACCAAAAATAACTTGATAACTAACATATTCTATATGTCTTTAACTTGGCCTCATTTTTCAAACATCCTTTCCTTTTTTTAGAATGCTAGGAGGCTTATAAATTTAGGTACGATTTTGCAGATTTTCAAGAAAATCATCAAAACCTACTTTTGGAGGGGCCAATTAAGTTAGAAGTGACTTTGTAAGGTCTATATGATAGAAGCCCCCCACACATGACACTATTTTAGAAACTGCACCCCTCAAAATATTCAAAACAACCTTTGCGAGGTTTGTTAAACCTATGATCGTTTCATGAGCGTGAAAAACAAATGGAAGTCAAATTACAGAAATGTAATTTTATCTAAGAATATAAACTGAATATAAACATTAAACACTTAAAATTTGCACCTTCACAATGGGTTAAAAGGAAAATACATCTTACAATGTTTAGTGCAATTCCTCCTGAGTTTGCCAATGCCCATTTTGTCACAGTACCCTGCTATACGGGCAGAGGTGGGCACTTGGAAGGGAAAGAGTGTTTTGTTTTTGGAGGACAAAAATGCATTTAGAGAGCCTTGGTGGTACCAACACAGAGGAAAGCCCCAAGTGATACAATTTTGGAAAGTACACCCCTTGGAGAATTTAGCAATGTGTATTATGTGTATTTGCCCCTCCAGGTGTTTGATTCAATTATGCCCTAAAAAGAAAAAAGATGAAAAATTTCCCCAAAAAGTCACTTTTAGCCATATTTTTTGTAAACCACGGGGGAAAAAAGATGAATCAACCCCAAAACATGTTTAAAACTATTTCTCCCGAGTGTAGAATTGCCTCGCATGTGAATATAAATGTGAGTATGAGTACACAGTAGGGCTCAGAAGGGAAAGAGGGACATTGGCCTTTTCAAAGACAAAATCAACAGAAATCCTTTACATGTATCAGGATGCATTTGGAGAGCCCTATTTGCACCAAAACAGAGGAGAAACCCAACAAGTGACAGCATTTAGGAAAGTACACCCCTTGGGGAATTTAGCAACATGTAATATGTGCATTTGCCTGTAAAGGTGTTTAAATCAATTAGGCCCTAAAAAGGAAAAAGGTGAAAATTTTCATATTAAGGTCATTTTTACCGCCATATTTTTATAGCCACGAGGGATAAAAATTTAATAACCCCCCAAAAATGTGTAAAACTATTTCTGAGTGTGCATAGAAAATGTTGTATGGGCGCACAGTAGAGGAAAACAGAGATGTTTGCCTTTTAGAAGCCAAATTTGACATTTTGGAGAGCCGTAGTGGTATAAAACAGAGAAGAACCTGAAAAGAGATCTTAATTTTTGAACGCAAGGTATATGTGTACAGTTAGGGCCAGAAATATTTGGACAGTGACACAATTTTGGCAAGTTGGGCTCTGCATGCCACCATATTGGATTTGAAATGAAAGCTCTACAACATAATTCAAGTGCAGATTGTAACGTTTAATTTGAAGGGTTGAACAAAAATATCTGATAGAAAATGTAGGAATTGTACACATTTCTTTACAAACACTCCACATTTTATGAGCTCAAAAGTAATTGGACAAATAAACATAACCCAAACAAGATATTTTTATTTTCAATATTTTGTTGTGAATCCTCTGGAGGCAATCACTGCCTTAAGTCTGGAACCCATGGACATCACCAAACGCTGGGTTTCCTCCTTCTTAATGCTTTGCCAGGCCTTTACAGCCGCAGCCTTCAGGTCTTGCTTGTTTGTGGGTCTTTTCGTCTTAAGTCTGGATTTGAGCAAGTGAAATGCATGCTCAATTGGGTTAAGATCTGGTGATTGACTTGGCCATAGCAGAATGTTCCACTTTTTTGCACTCATGAACTCCTTGGTAGTTTTGGCTGTATGCTTGGGGTCATTGTCCATCTGTACTATGAAGCGCCGTCCGATCAACTTTGCAGCATTTGGCTGAATCTGGGGATGAAAGTATATCCCGGTACACTTCAGAATTCATCCGGATACTCTTGTCTGCTGTTATGTCATCAATAAACACAAGTGACCCAGTGCCATTGAAAGCCATGCATGCCCATGCCATCACGTTGCCTCCACCATGTTTTACAGAGGATGTGGTGTGCCTTGGATCATGTGCCGTTCCCTTTCTTCTCCAAACTTTCTTCTTCCCATCATTCTGGTACAGGTTGATCTTTGTCTCATCTGTCCATAGAATACTTTTCCCGAACTGAGCTGGCTTCTTGAGGTGTTTTTCGGCAAATTTAACTCTGGCCTGTCTATTTTTGGAATTGATGAATGGTTTGCATCTAGAGGTGAACCCCTTGTATTTACTTTCATGGAGTCTTCTCTTTACTGTTGACTTAGAGACAGATACACCTACTTCACTGAGAGTGTTCTGGACTTCAGTTGATGTTGTGAACGGGTTCTTCTTCACCAAAGAAAGTATGCGGCAATCATCCACCACTGTTGTCATCCGTGGACGCCCAGGCATTTTTGAGTTCCCAAGCTCACCAGTCAATTCCTTTTTTCTCAGAATGTACCCGACTGTTGATTTAGCATGTCTGCTATCTCTCTAATGGATTTTTTCTTTTTTTTCAGCCTCAGGATGTACTGCTTCACCTCAATTGAGAGTTCCTTTGACCGCACGTTGTCTGGTCACAGCAACAGCTTCCAAATGCAAAACCACACACCTGGAATCAACCCCAGACCTTTTAACTACTTCATTGATTACAGGTTAACGAGGGAGATGCCTTCAGAGTTAATTGCAGCCCTTAGAGTCCATTGTCCAATTACTTTTGCTCCCTTGAAAAAGAGGAGGCTATGCATTACAGAGCTATGATTCCTAAACCCTTTCTCCAATTTGGATGTGGAAACTCTCATATTGCAGCTGGGAGTGTGCACTTTCAGCCTATATTATATATATAATTGTATTTCTGAACATGTTTTTGTAAACAGCTAAAATAACAAAACTTGTGTCACTGTCCAAATATTTCTGGCCCTAACTGTATTTGCCCCTACAGGTGTATGATTCAATTGGGCCTTAAAAAGGAAAAAGGTCACTTTTACCCCTAATTTTTGATAGCTACAAGGAATAAAAGATTAAACAACCCCCAAAAATGTGTAAAACTATTTCTCTTGAGTATAGAAATACCCCACATGTGCATATAAAATGTTGTATGGGCGCACAGGAATGTTTGCCTTTTAGAAGCCAAATTTGACAGAAATCCTTTACATGTGTTAGGATGCATTTGGAGAGCCCGAGTGTTGTAAAACCCGTAAAATGACCCTAATTTTTGAATGCACAACCCTTGGAAAAATTATCAAGATGTAATATATAGTGTAGTGTAATACATGTTTTGAAATGTGCATTTTGGACATACAGGTGGTTTCCAAATATGATGTAGAATGGATGTCCAAGATGGAAATATTTCTGGAAAGTTCGGTGCCCGTTATGTGACACCCGTTATGTGATGCCCCTTAATTTGGGGTGCCCATTATGTGACACCCGTTATATGGTGCCCATTATGTGACAACTGTTATGTGGTACCCATTATGTGACACATAATGGTGTCCGTTATATGGTGCCCATTATGTGACACCCAGTCTGTGCCACTGTGAAATGTCAGCTCCCTGATTAGGAAGTCATGTTTCCTGATGTGAGAAAGACCCAACATATGATCCTAAACGCTAGCCAGAAAATACAGAAGGGGTTCACAATGATAAAGCACTTGGAATATAAATAAATAATAATAAATAAATAACTTGGAGAATTACAAAGGATGTGCAAATCCAGAGGCTTGGAGGGGAAATAGAAAACCTAAATAAAAAACATAAAACCCATAAGTGTAGTTTGCAAACTACATCCTGCAATGAAATAATCGAATAAAAAAATGAAATAATCGGTAAAATGTATGATATATGATGATATGTGATATATCAGAAAACACTCCTTCATTCATAGTTCAGGTTTTCCAGGCATGTTTCCCAATGGTAAATTGCGGCCTTCCAAAAAAAACTCATTTGGAGCACACCCTTCAGTTTTTTGTGTCCTTCCCCTACTGGTAGTTTCTCTTGGAAAGTGCTGCCCTGGTACAATATGTGTAGCCTCGCTTCCAGAAGTTCTGGCACTACCACCTCTTGAAATGATAGGAAAGTACCCCTATGGCCTGCACATCAATGTAACACGTATGAACTATACAGTGTCCTCTGCATGATGTGCACGGCCAGCTTCTTGTACCACACTCTCATTTTCCGCATGGTGTTATAAGGCTGAAGCACCTGGTCTGACAAGTCATCCCCTCCCATGTACTTGTTATAATCCAGTATGCAGTCAGGTTTGGAGGTTTCTGTACTGGTACCGCATACTGGAACAGGGGTGCTAGTGTGCAAGGACCTCTCTCTTGTCTTTGTTCTTAACATACAATAAATGCATAGTGCCGACTCTCCTGCCCTCTAAGTTTTTGGCCAAGCAACTTATTTGATTTATTCTTACAGTGCCGCATACTGCACTATTCTGGAAGCGAGGTGAAAAAAAAAAATAGTGGAAAGGATGAAACTGTGCTCCTCACCCCTCCCATCTCCACAGGGAGGCCTTGCTCGGTGACGGTGCGACACATGCTCACACCATGTGAAATGCAAGTCGATGGCAGCCATCAGCTGGTCACAGTTTGTGTGGACAGTTTCTGGCCTGCCATAAACAGTTGTGAGAACGAGGCCTTATACAGACCACAGGAGCTGCGCATGGACTGGAGTAAGGTAAGTATACCTCGTTTGCTATTATAATAACCCATAAAAAAAGGGAATAATAATTCTGGACATGCTCCACTAAGAATCCTGGTCGAGAATACATTTTCCAGGATAATAAAAGGAAACTATGCATTAAAGAAGATAACTCCCTATAGATCAAGTCTGATTTTCAAAATTTCTTGTGATATGACCTATCACTAGATAATATTAAAGCCAAACCAGAAAAGCTGAAATCCTGAAGAGGGCCGATGCATCAAATGAGACACATCCCAATAGAACTGTACTGCCCATTGGCTGCCCACTGTTGTGTCTCTGGTGGACACTATTACTGCAGGATTATATCAGCCTAGTGAAGTCTTGTGGACAGAACGGACTCCACAAAAATGTCCCCGTATTGGACGACCCCCCCTCCCAGTACACGTCAGTACTCCCCTGTGAATGCATTGAGCTCGGTCACTAGAGGCCGCCGGTCTTGTTGTAGCTTCCGGTTCCGGTTGCGCACGGAAGTAGTCCCCAGTTTGCTGTGTAATTGCGGCTGGCTCTTTTTTCTCCGTGTTGTTGTAGTCGTTGCTCTTGTCGCTATCATCATGCCGGACTACCTGGGAGCCGACCAACGCAAGACGAAGGAGGAGGAGAAGGAGGATAAACCTATACGAGGTGAGAGGCTGGTGACGGACTGAACCGGGGCCGGTCATTGTTTCTGGCTATAGTGCAGGTCACGTGACGGTGTCCCAAAGGTGCCATGGTGCATGTTATGTCCCTTATCCTACTGCATAAAAGTGTTTGTGAACTAGGCCCAAGTAAAAGAAGAATCAGGTAGCGGCTCGTCCTGCATTTCGTGGCCCGGCTCGCTCACTCTAACCGAGTGCCGTAGACCAGTATAACACTGTGGTACAGTCTCCCATTACTGGGGGTTGTCAGGATGATGATGTAAAGAGCCTGAATGCTTCATTAAAGGGATTTGTGCAGCATTTCAGGAGCATAATCGCTTGGGACACTGATGCTGTTGTTTCCAATTCCCTTATTATATTTAAGGTTAACAATATTAAAGGGGATTTCTAGTAACAACCTTTTAATGGCCTGTCATAAGGGACATCCAGAACCCTGACCAATCAGCTGCTTCTAGCACTACATGATTAATTCTCTAATAGAGATGCTGTGAAAGATGGCCAGCATGTCTGACTGAAGTCCTTAAAGGATGACCTGTCACTAGTTTTGGAACCCTAATCCAAATACTAGTTCGTATAGATGGAGCTTAGTTTCAATACCATACCAATGCCATGTTTTAAAATCTCCAGAAAATCCCTTTAATCATAGCCCCTATGCAGTCTTTGTAATAATGTTAATAGAATGTACAGTGGGACCTTGGATAACAAGCATAATTTGTTCCAGTAATGCACATGTAATCCAAATTGCTCGTATATATCAAAACAAGTTTTTCCATTTCAATAATCAATAAAGTGCAGGCGATTTATTCCACACCTCAAGAACATTTAGGCATGTGGTACAACATCTCAAACCTTTATTTCTTTTACTACTTCCATATTGTGCTATACAATTTTGTGAGGGAGGTTGGTACAGTACATGGTGGATAGGGTACACATTATTATTGTATTGTGAACCAAGTTACATGTAATCCAAGGTTCCACTGTATTTCAGAAAGTAATTATAGCTTTGCTTTTTTCCAGCTCTGGATGAAGGGGATATTGCTCTGTTGAAGACCTATGTAAGTAGAATAGTCTTTATTGAACAACAATTTGTCGTCAGGCTGGCTGGACACGTAGCTCATTGTGTGTACATTTTTAGTGCATAAAATCCTTATAATAATACATTAGCAATATTGTGTATGGGATTTATGATTTGCAGCTATAATTTATTTACTGTGTTTCCGGTGCAGAATTCACATACCACAGCATGTGTTGCTGCTGGGGCACACACTTTAATATCATCTGAATGTGCTTTTATTAGTATACCCTTTTATCTCTTTAGGACTGGCAGAGATGGCCGAGTATAGCACTCAACCTTCTTTACCAGTCTCACTAAAAGAGTTGCAGTGCACATGCCTGACCTGCTGGAATTGGACTGGCATTGTACATCCACCAAAGAAATTCTGTGTCATCTGCTGATGATGGACCTTGTATTTTTATTTGGCAATATGTAAGTCATAGCGCCACAGCGCCCACGCACAGCCATGAGAGAGAAGTAGCTGGTATTTTATTTTGTTCAAGAAGAATAGAAATACTGTTATGCTGTGCTCCTAGTGATAAGTCATCAAAAGAATGGTCTGTGATACATCACACCCTGCAAATGATGACAGATTGTTTTGTGTAATTTATGGTTATTATTTAGTTGATGTTATGCTGCAAGGTTAAGCTTGTGGTGTGTTTGGCCCATCGGATATTAGTAGTTTATAGACAGTGTATAGATTAACTGCAAAAATTTTAACATGGGTAAAAAAAATAAGCCATTAGTTCCCCCTGTTGTCATGGTCTTTTACCAACTTTTAGCTCTTAGGATTTAGTTTCTGCTAAATCATATTCTCTATTGTCACAGGGACAAAGCACATATTCACGGCAAATTAAACAAGTGGAAGATGATATACAGCAACTTCTTAAGAAAATTAATGAGCTCACAGGTACGTCATATGGTCTCTATAGTCGAATTTAGTTTAGAAAGGAAATGATTTGTGTTTTCTTAACACTTTGTTAATTCCCAATAGGTATTAAGGAGTCTGACACAGGACTTGCCCCACCAGCACTGTGGGATTTGGCTGCTGACAAACAGACCCTTCAGAGTGAACAACCCCTTCAGGTGGCCAGGTACCCATATATAAAACCCTATTAGGGTTAGGGATTAGTGGCCAACCCCTTTCCATGGTCAGAGGAAACATTAATGGTTCTGCTGAGAGGTATCCTTTGACCACCACAAATAATTTTTAATTGCTTAGAACTACATTAAATCCACCATGTTTACAACATTTAGAACTATTTTACCATTTTGTAAGTTTACTTTGGACTATTTTCTGTGCCAAAATTTGCCACATCTCAAGCCAATTGCAATAAAAACAGTTTGAGGGGGCATTTTATTATAAAGGGACTCAACCACCTCCACCAAGTGTATAGAATGCTGTAGCGACACCAGTGCAGAAACATAATGTGTTTAATCCCTGATCCGAGTAGTTTTGACTAAAATAAAAACAATTATAAAATTCAGGACCTTGGGAAATTTGGGTGCATACTGATCAACCACACTAATCAACCTGAGCTGGATGACTCCTACACAGCAGCAGGGGGGAGGGGGTATGGAGCAGCAATTAAGCAACAGTCTTTTGCCATTTAAAAAATGGCGGCTCATGGGCGCCCCCATCTTGGATGAGTTTGCGGCTTCTCGTGACGTCATCGGGGAGCAATGATCGGTTGCCATGACAGACTTGAGTCTTTGTCAGACCCGAGGCTGCATGGGCTTCTGAAGATTTGTTACAAAGAGCCAGTGGCTCATGGAAATTAATCCTATGTAAAAGCAGCATATACTGCAATGTACCAGTAGGAACGTAAAAAAACAAGTTTAAAAAAATAACAAAATATTAAAATTCAAATCTCCCCCCTTTCCCTAGAACTAAGGTTGTATAGGCCTCAAAATGGTAGCAAATGTCAGCTCATTTCGCAAATGTGCTGACAAATGGCAATCGGCTCTGACACCGAAGTATGAAAAGGTTATTAGTACACATTGTTTTAATTTGTGAAAATGTATTAAAACACAATAACGCATGTATAAATTTGGTATCTCCGTGATCGTACCAAACAATAAACTAAATGTATCATTTGGAGCACACATTTAGTCATAAAAACTGAGGCCACAAGAAAGTGACGCAAATTAGTTTTTTTTTTCTAAAAATTACGTGTTTTTTTCCCCCCCAATTTTACCACATTTGGAGTTTTTCCCAGCTTCCCTGTACACGGCATTGAATAATAAATAACGTCACTGAAAACTAAAATTTGTTACTCAGAAAATAAGCCCTTCCACAGCTCTGTACACGAAAAAAATAAAAGTTATGAAAGTGGTTAAGTAGGGGACCGCCTGTAAATGATTTCTTTTGCTTCCGGTTGATTATAAAGCCAGAGGTGGTGCTGGACTCCCTCTAATCTTTCTATGAGATACTGAGTTGTGTCACTGACATTGCTAGCCTCTGTAGGGAAACTCCCCAACTGGTAAGACATGGCAATTTACTGGTAAATGAATAGAAGGAATAGCTGAGGAACGTCATAGCATAGAGCTTCACAAAGATTATCCACAATTGTTTAGTTATTGACAATGTCATTATTTACTGAAACTGATATGTTGGGGGGAGGGGTCATTTAAACATCTTCCTTACATTATTTTTTTTCGCCTCTTTTTTTGCAGATGTACCAAAATAATAAATGCTGACTCGGAGGACCCAAAATATATAATTAATGTAAAACAGTTTGCAAAATTTGTGGTAGATCTCAGTGACCAAGTTGCTCCAACAGACATTGAAGAAGGAATGAGAGTTGGGTAAGAGTAGTTTGTATTTTTGTTCTTCCGGTTATTTTAATTTACGGTGATAATAATAAAGCTCCTTAAATCTGGCATCCGCTAAATTTAGACAGTTTGATCTCCTAGCACAAAACTGTAATATAAACAGGTGTTTACTTGAGAAATTCTATTTCAGTTCTTTATTTTTATTTATTTCTTTTTTTGTATCAATACCAATCAAACAATAAAAACAAAAATCTTAGAGGTTGTCTGGAGGTTGAAATACATGGCTAATGTCTTCCAAAAACCGTACCAAACCTGACCATGGCTTGTGTCGTTATTGCAACTCAGCTGCATAAAGATGAGTTGAGCAGTATTGAATTTCCGGCACAAACCATGGTTTGGTGTGACGCTGTTTATGAAAAACTATTACACGGGGAGTCCCATCCCCAGAACAGTCTTTAGTCTGTGAATTCCAGCCACCACACATTAAGGGATTCACAGACCAAGCACATTTGTCTAAAAAGGTGTTACGACCGGTTCAAAAAAATCTGTGACAAAATCCACTATAAGGCTACGTGCACACGTCCGCAACAGCAGACGTGTACTGTGAGCCACAAACGGAGTTTTATATTCTGTGCAAATTCCTCTGAGAATATAGAGCAGTAGTGACTCTAAGAGGCCTCTCTGTGGGCAGGCAGGCCATCACCACAGCACAGAGTTCACTAGACAGGACTCAAGTCCTCCTCCGGAAGTCCAAGGCCACCCAGGATGTATCATGATCAGTGCCATTCTAAAGCAACACATCCTTGACTGTCTGGGACTACAGGAGGAATGAGAAGGTGTGCACAGAGCCAGATTATCATTGGAGCTCTTGCCCCCAGCAATTATTTCTGTTCAGGGGACAATGATAATCAGAATTTCTAATCCATCCTTCTATTGTATTTGTGTTTTTGGGGTGCCAATAGAATTTATAGCAGGTGGCAATTAATTACTGCTTAAAGAGGACTCTGATGCAGTAGTGTTACCCTGCTAGCGTTATCAGAGCCCTCCGAAAACGCTAACAAACACTGCTGCTGAGTACAATAGAATCGTTGGACCGTGCTCAGAGCCCACTCCATAGGCCGGCAGTGACTGCTGAGCTTCATGCGGCAGTCACCACCGGCCTATGGAGTGGGCTCTGAGCACGGTCCGACGATTCTATTGTACTTCGCAGCAGTGTTTTCTTATTTTAGTAAGCAGCTCCTAGTGCTTTTTTATGGGTGACAAGTCCTCTTTAAATTGCAATGCTGGCCCTTTGCAATAAAGTGGGTATTTTTGGCATTCAGTCTCCAAAAGGTTTGCCATAACAGATACAAGGCATGATTTTTTTTTTTTTGACGATTTTGACATTGAAAAATAAGCCCCAGCATCAACCAGGATAAAAAAAAACAAAATATATTCTTCTGTGACACGATGGGGCAGATTTAACAAACTCTATAGATCAGAATTTTTTTGTTTTCTACACAGAAGAATGGTCTTTCTGCCAATATTCTCGAGGGAGAAAGACACTTTTCCAACAATTCTATATTAGAAATTTTAACCTGGTCATTTATATTGTATTTTCTTTTATGTACAGTGTGGACAGAAACAAGTACCAGATTCATATCCCATTGCCTCCAAAAATCGATCCCACAGTAACTATGATGCAGGTCTGTGTCCATGCTGCCATTTTAATTCTTGACAGATTGCTCTGATGGATTTGTTAGAATTTTACAATATCTGTCTCCTATATAGGTGGAGGAAAAACCTGATGTTACTTATAGTGACGTTGGAGGTTGCAAAGAGCAGATTGAAAAATTAAGGGAAGTTGTTGAAACTCCATTACTTCACGTAAGTAGTTTTATAGTTGTTCTTAAAGGGGCAATTTAGATTTCTAGGAGGTCAGAAAGAAATGTGTATACATGCCCTACTATAGCTCCCAGTTCCTGCGTAGTTCCAATGCTCTGGTTGTTCGGAACTACACCCTGAGAGAAGTTTTGGAAACTTACAGGAACGGCTTCAGCTAATGGGCCTCCATGGGTCATTGGACAACAAAGGAAACGACTTCCTCCAGTAAATGGAAGGGTCATCTCATGCTCCCACACGGTGATGACATTGGTCAAAGTTGGACCAATAACCTCTCTGGAGGTTAACTGTATCCATACCTGGAGAATCACTGGAGCTCCTGGAATGCGGCAGCATCTTGTGTCTGGTCGAAGGGCCAATGATGAAAAGGATCTTGCAGGGGAGATGGTGTGTGTATCATAGCTACTATTCCAAACTTTGCAGTATTGCAGGAGGTGTACATAATGAAGCCAGACAAAATATATTATAGTTTATTTAGGAGGACAGCCCCCCTCCTTGATAGCAATGGGGCTGTGACACTTGAAACGCCTCCATAGATGCACCACAAGTAAACCAACACTCCCCTGCTGCAGTAGTAGCCCCTCATACATGTACTTTAGAACTTTAGTACTTTATAGCTATAGAGCATGTCCTAACCGTTGTGTAACTTACTTTTTCTTGCTCTCCACAGCCAGAACGATTTGTTAATCTGGGTATTGAGCCCCCAAAAGGAGTGCTTCTGTTTGGTCCTCCTGGAACAGGAAAAACTCTCTGTGCTCGTGCTGTTGCTAACAGAACAGATGCTTGCTTCATCAGAGTTATTGGCTCAGAGCTGGTCCAAAAATATGTTGGAGAGGTAAGTGGGTTTTTTTTTTCCTCTCCTCTCCATGAAGGGGTTTCCCAGGCTAATATATTGATATATCAATAGAATATGTCCTCAGTATTTTATTGGAGGAGCAGCAGCTGATAATCGGACAATAGAGCAGGCAACTTCTGGATCACATCCCATATATCACGTGCTAAGCTGTAGTGACTTTTTAGCCACTAGACTGCAAATGCTCACAGGAGTGCTGGTTTTTGAGCCCCCACAATCTGATATTGATGACTTATTTTCAGTATAAATCGATATTTTCAGCCTGGAAAATTGTTACACACTACTATGCTTACTGTGACATACTATTTCATCTAGGCTATTGGTAGGACTCCAGTGTAGCTGTGGCTAAATATGTGAGTTTTACTTCACTGTCAACCCCCTCATTTTACAACATCTTTGGATATCCTTAGGGTGCACGAATGGTTCGTGAATTGTTTGAGATGGCCCGGACAAAGAAAGCCTGCCTTATTTTCTTTGATGAAATTGATGCTATTGGTGGTACGTATTGCTAGTGCATTATAAGCTTTTTCGTTTTGCATTGTTTTTTCCATTGTTTGCTCCTCTCCTTATAAACATCCTCCACATACAGATGGCATTTATCGGGTTAGCACTCTTGATTAGTGCCAACACTGATCACTAGTGTTAGCCAAATGTTTGCATAGATCCAGGCACTGTGACTTTGGTAATTCTCTTGTTATATGTGGCCTCCTTCCTTCTAAAAGTTAGTTTAACAATTATGCTAATGAGCCTAAAGTGGTATTTGCCGGTTGGGGGATACCAAAGACCCTCCCTGCTGTAGCCCCTCTGTGATCTGGCTTTACAAGCTGTTACACCACATCACCCTCCCCTCTGCTTCCTCAGCACTTGCAGAGCACGTCCTGCTCTTAGAAATTAGAGGTCATGGATAAGAAATATAAGAAGGTTACCACAGTCACAACACCTGGATCTATGCGTCAGTGCCCCTGGTTCACAATACTAAATTTGGATGGTAGATTTCCTTTAAAGGGAACCTGCCAATTAAACTAACCCACCCAAAATAAATACTTCATAAAACTAGGAATAAAAAGCATTGCGTGAAAAAGGCACCATACAAGTCTATGGAGATGCATCAAAAACGCATTGCACTCTGAGACACTTGCAAGTGCAATGCGTTTTTCACGCATCAATTGCCATAGAAAATATAGAGAGTCCTTAGTCCATTTCACACGCATTTTCTGCGCGTGAAAAACACATTGAAATTGCATTGAAACCGCGCGTGAAAAACTGACACTGAACAAACTCTGACTGAAAACTGATTGCACTCTGATGCAAAATGCGCGGTTTTCACTGACCAAACTCTGATCGCACCCTGACCAAACTCTGACGTGATCTGCAACGCAAGTGTGGAAGGGGCCTTAGGCTGATGCCACACGTCACGTTTTTGGACCGTTTAAAGCATGCATTTTCAGTCCTTTTAAAAATGCATCCGTTTTTGAATGCTTCCCATGTTTTTCACAGCTGATTAAGGTTCAAGGCAGCCAAACACATAGTAAACATTCAAAAAAGCATGCTTTAAAATGGTCCAAAAACGTGACGTGTGGCATCACCCTTAGAAATCCATGGAGGCATGCTGTCATTTCATGTGATCGGATACATACATGGGGTATATTTTGCAAATGTTATTGAGTAAAGGACATTAGGTGACATGAAGTGCTGAATGGTGAGGAGGCATTGGAAGGAGTAGATGGGAAGGACTTTATGATCAGGACACACTACCAGGTAAGATAACATAAAGTTGATTGCCCTGGGCAGTATTTGTTGAGGGTGTTTTTTAATTTTTTTCTAATTGCTGGTGAGTATAGGTTTTTCAAACCATGAGAGCACATACCACAGCAGATCAAAAGACCCTGCATTGGGATTGTAAATGGAGTGCAGCAGGTCAAGGGGAAAAAAAAAAGGACATTCCATGACCTCAGTTTAGCGCTGCTCAGCTTGATGTGAAATATACTGTTCTTATGTATAGCGGCAGTATTAGTGCTTATTATGCATTTCTGATGAGTTCTTAAAAATTCTATGGCATTCTTTTGTGTTACATGATACAGATTTAGGAAAAAGTGCAAGGAATAAAGCTCTTAAGCCTTTCATGTCGTCTTGTGTTGTTAGGCGCTCGCTTTGATGATGGAGCTGGGGGTGATAATGAAGTCCAGAGAACGATGCTGGAGCTCATTAATCAGCTTGATGGATTTGACCCAAGAGGAAATATTAAAGTATTAATGGCCACAAACAGACCGGATACATTGGACCCTGCCCTCATGAGGCCTGGAAGATTGGACAGAAAGATTGAATTCAGTTTACCTGATCTTGAGGTAAAGAAAAATGAACAGTTTAACCCTTGATTGCAAGCAGCTGCCACTTTGCTGGTAAAGATGACATCTCAACTTCTCAGCTAATATCTTTAGAGCACATAGTGTTAACTAGCGTCTTACTGAACACGTGATGACATGTTTATCACGTGTCGTCACGTGTTCAGTAAGACGCTAGTTAACACTATGTGCTCTAAAGATATTAGCTGAGAAGTTGAGAGGACAACTCAAATTTAGAAAATCTGTAACTACAGCATTAGGTTTTAATCTTTAGTCTCCTGCTTCATAACTTGGTATGTTTAGGTTTGAAATAAGAAACTAGCCACATTTTCACTTTTAGGACTTTTATCAATCAATACTGCTTATATCCTAACTTATGCACTTTTTAAACTTCCTTTTTTTAGGGACGCACCCACATATTTAAGATTCATGCCCGGTCAATGAGTGTTGAACGTGATATAAGATTTGAGCTGCTGGCTCGCTTATGTCCCAATAGCACAGGTAAGTCATTTACTTAACCATATGTTCTTGTTGTGCAGTATTCAGTAAAGAAGTTTAAAAGGAACCCTAAACACTTAAAGTAAGAAAAAAAAAAAACCCTTCCCCTTATTTTCAAACAACCTCAGAACCCACCTGTTCTTGGAATTGCTCCTTCTCCATATGTTTCTTTGTACACTCCAGTATAGATTAAGTCCTTCAAGGCAGGATCATTTTACCATTTGTGCCAGTTCAATTTAGTTTTGTGTCTTCATAAGCCTGCATTAACACTGCCGTATGGGGGACGTATATACGGCCTATATAGGTCCCCCATAGACGGCGCCCTACAGGAGCAAGTTCAGCACTGTATTGTTTTGCACTCACAGCATTATGGCTGCGAGTTCTACCCCAGTGGAAATCCTGTGTCAGAAACCAGCTGAAATGGTCTTGTTTCTGATCCATTTAATGCTGCTGTACATACAATTTGGTAAAGGACGAATTCTCATAATGTATGTATCTGATATTTTCTGTCTAGGTGCTGAGATCCGCAGTGTGTGCACAGAAGCAGGAATGTTTGCTATTCGAGCGCGTCGCAAAGTGGCCACAGAGAAAGACTTCTTAGAAGCTGTAAACAAGGTTATCAAGTCATATGCAAAATTCAGTGCAACTCCCAGATATATGACCTACAACTAAACCTTATGATCCTGAGCTGTCCGACCACAATTTGTGGTCTGCGTAAAGCAATGGCTTTGTGTGTAGAAACAATATTCCCTCTAGAACCATATTATTATGTAATGGGGTATTACCGTACTGTTTGAAATAAAATACTTGAAATCCCTCTTTTCTTGTGCATTTATTCTGAAGATATTGTATCAAGAAGAAAAACAAAACACTTTTTGCTGTCAAATTATTTTATTTTGATTTGAGAAACTATTTGTCCATAATCTGTCATTAAGCAAACAATGTCATCTATGAAGGCAGCTTCACTTGTAGTATTTAACATAAAAATAGAGATCTAGAAAAATAGACTATTGGCAATTAACACAAACATTTTCCAAATAATTCAGTAAATACAATATTTAGAACATTTAGTAAAACATTATCTTCAGCACTTTCAGATGTCAGTGTAACGTTGGCTCTTTGTGAAAGACTCAGGAAATGGCTTACAACTGCAGTGTAGGTGCTAGTAATAAAAAATGTTTGTGGGGCTACAATAACCCAAAGGGCCAGTGATTGTCAGTAAGACAGATATTTCTTTGTGCTATAAAAGCATGAGTCATGCTGGGAGGAGGGTCCTGCAAGAGCCCAGGTAATGCAGAGTTGTAACATAAAGCACAAGTATCATCCACATAAGAATTATATATGAACTTGTGTAACATTAACCATTTTAGATGCTTTATGACAACTTCCCTTTTTTCTTGAGCATCTGCTGATGACCTACATATGTCAGTAAAGCCTCATGCACAAAACCGTATGTCTGTTTTTTTTTCCTGTTCTGTGTATACAGTTGTAATTTGGTTATAGTGTCATTTGGATGAAAAACGTGCTGAATCTATCGGTATAAAATACAGCAAATGATTGATGGCTGACAGAGTGCATGCAATCCGATCTTAAACATTCCCATAGACTTCTATTGGGTATACGGAACATAAATATGAGAAAATAGGAGTGTGTATAATATAATTTTTTTTTTACGTCTCAAACAGTATGGTGCAGAATACGACCTTATGCTACATGTATATAAGGCCATTTTCATACATTCATGTGCACAAGACCTAAATGTGTAAAACAGATAAAAAGGTTGTCTATTAACTAAGACATATTATGTAAACAAGGTGGAGTTAACCTTAAAGGAAATCTACCATCAAAATCAAGAATGATAAACCAGGGACACTAACTCATAGATCCAGGCACTGTGACAATTGGTTTATATTTGATATTAGAAGGAAAGAGGCCATGGATATCAACTTTTGAAATTATGCTAATGAGCCTGAAGTGCTATTTGAGGGTTGGGCGATACCAGAGAACACCCCTCCCCTACATTGCCATGGATACAAAACCGGTAATTACTCACCGGTAATTGTGTTTCCTTGAACCACGACAGCACCCAACCAGAGAGAGGGATCCGCCTCCAGGGACAGGAAATCCAGACTTTAAAAAGTGCGGTATGCCCCATCTCCTTCAGTGGATTACAGAGACTGCATGGGACTTTATGTTTGATTATTTCTGAACACCATATCCATTCAGCATATCCACCAATGAGAATACCTCACACCTCTGTGACACACACTTGGGTGTTAGTGTTATGAGTAAGAGAAAAGAAATTTACAAGGGAAGGAATAAACAGGGTGCTGTCGTGGTTCAAGGAAACACAATTACCGGAGAGTAATTACCGGTTTCCCCCTCTCACCACAACAGCACCCAACCAGAGAGAAATTAGGGAGGGATCACCGAAGAAAGAACTCTTCGCCCAAAGGCTAGCTCCTATGCACCTGCTACGTTCATTCTATAGTGCCTATAGAAAGTGTGAGGAGAAGACCAAGTGGCCTGACAAATCTGATACCTCTCTGAATTCTGCCCATGAAGAAGAGACTGCTCTGGTAGAATGGGCTTTTAGACCTTCTGGTATCGACTGCTGCGGGGATAGAGCGAGACCATTGCGCTCAGCCTCCTCCACTCCGGACCAGAGACGCGCCGGAGTCCATCTGCCCCCACAGATCGTCGCTGCGACTCGCAGCCTTCAACAATTCCCACCCCGTCTGCTCTCCGGTAAGCCTCACCAAGGCTCTCTGGATTCCCCGTCAGGGACAGGAAACCACTGAAGGAGATGGGGCGTACCACACTTTTTAAAGTCTGGATCTCCGGTCCCAGGAGGCGGATCCCTCTCTGGTTGGGTGCTGTCGTGGTGAGAGGGGAAAATATAAGATAACCACAGTCACAAGGCCTGGATCTATGAGCAAGTGCCTCTGGTATATCATGCTTGATTCTGATTGGATTCAAAGGAAATCTGACACACAGAGGAATAACTGCACAGGAGCGGGGAGCTCCACAGATGAGCCTTAGACTCTGGGTGCATTACACATAGGTGATCGGGCAGAGGCCGACAATGTAAGCGCCGCATTTGACCACACCCTCAGCTGGGAATATTGAAACTTTTAAGTCGCAAAACCACTGCATACAAGAACACTACTGCCAGATTTATCTATGGGACAAAGACACAATGATAAATATGGCGGCCAGCAGAGCGATACGGCCAGACTTTAAATAGGCTTGAGCTACCTGAATGATAAACGGCCCCCCTTATCTCTCTGCTGCGTGAGAACTTAAATTAGCACAAAAGTAAACTACAATTACTTTTTGTAACATTTATGGCAAATAAAACAAACAAAAGCCAACTAAACCATAAATTATTAAATAGCTTGTGTGGTAGCACAGAGAATAATAATTAAAAAGTTATTAAGGTCATTAAAACGTCTGAAACAATCAGGCTCAAAGTCCTGGCCGAATATTTCCTAGTTTTTACCAGTAAAGGATACCTAGTTGTTGTCAGCCATTTTAACACAGCCCTGTAGAGTTGTACGGTGTTGTGATGACGTCATCAGCTGCGACACCGCCGCATCATATTGTGCGCCCGGGCGCGACACTGCCGGCAAGAGAAGAAAGAAGAGGAGCCGCCGGGACCTGCGCGAAGATCGGGAGCCTCGGGCTGAAGAGGTAAGTTTTTTCAGCACATTTTTTGTGCTGTAAAACGCGGCTTATACACGAGTATATATACGGTAGCCAACTGATGACCAATGAATGGCAGAAATAAGGATGTTCACCTGAGGACCAGTCAGGGCGATTTGGGACACTAAACTAATCAACTGAAGGACCCTATGGACCAGTGGTTTAGTGCTCCAAATTGCCCTGTTTGTGCCTGCAATTAAAACAACAACAAAACAAAAACCTTTGTACTTACATGGAAAAGGGTCCAATTATGTGCATCAGACCCATCTCTGGTGTTCCCCACGCCTGTGCAGTTCTTCAATGAAGTAGTATATGCTGGCGTCATTGCTCAGTGAAGCCAAGGAGTGAAAATAAGTAATCCAGAAAATATATGAAAAATGCTGGAGCACATCCCAATCAGAAGGTAAAGTTTTTATTTATTTAGGAATCCATAAAATTTCATAGTAAACGCATAGTAGGTAGGGCAGAAAACCTACACGTTTCAGCTCAACACAGCCTTACTCATGGTATTAAAAAAAAAAAAATCACAGTACACATGTAATTATTAAAAGACACGCCTAACCATTCAAAGCATTTGTAAGTCACATCTGTCAAGTGCACTATGCACAAACTAAAAGCCACAATAGCAGAACACATTACTAGCATTATAAATGAGGATAAGAATTCTTCTGGGGTAGCAAAACATTTTATTGAAAAGCACAGGGGAGACTATTCCACGTTGCGTTTTTTTGGCATAGAAAGGGTGTTTCCACCTGCCCGTGGAGACGATTGGAGGAAACTCCTCCTCCAGATGGAGGCATCATGGATTTCAAGCCTTAATTGCAGGTTTCCCTATGGCATGAACTCTAAAAAGATTTCTCTTCTATTTATTAACCTACAATTCTAGAATTATGTGCATTTCTGCCGGTATGTATAAGCTTTATGCTCAAACACCTGAACATTGTAATGAGAATGTGACGTAGAAATGCATTGAATGGTTAGGTGTGTCTTTTAATCACGTGTGCTGTGATTTTTTTATACCATGAGTAAGGCTCTGTTGAGCTGAAACGTGTAGGTTTTTTGCCCTACCTACTATGGGGTTATTAATACTATGAAAATTTAATGGATTCCTAAATAAAGAAAAAACTTTATCTTCCAATCGGGATGTGCTCCAGCATCCGGCACACTATTTGGGGTAAAGTAAAAAGACTCTCTCATACTACTTGTGGAAATAAATATGCAGGAACCAAGAACTATGACCAAAGGTAAGCCTGTACTTTTTTTTTTTTGTCGGCATGGATGGAAAAGCTAATGGCCAATTTGGGACACTAAACCAGCAGTACATAAGGTCCTGTGGGTGGTTTAGTGTCCCAAATTAACCGGACAAAGTATCCTTTAAGGAAAAAAAAAGAACACAAAGGCACAAAAAGAAATCAGTTTATAAACAAACTGCATTATTAACACTTATCAGCTCGGACTGAAAAGACCATTTCTCTTTTTGGGAGTTAGAATATCAAGCACGGCAAGAAACATACTCTGTATTGAATGTCTGTATATGTCTGTAGACTCTACTGCCAGATAAACTCTACAGGAATAAGCCTAAGAAAGTATAAAATAAGTTATTCTTTTGTTTTTACAGTTTAATAATATTATCTAAATAAATCTTGGGGTTTATTTACCTGGGTACATGTCTGTACTAGGTCACGTGCTCTAGTTCATTATGTTTATTTCAGTACATGTCAAAGGGTATTGTGCCAAATATTAATGTAGCACCAATGGCTTATATGAAGTACATGTTTCTTGTTAAAACAAACCATATCCATAGTACAAGCTATATATTTGGCTTTGGTGGAGGTTATATGAATACTGCCCATAAAGTAGGCCTTGTTTACTTGGAATAGTGTTTTTTATTCTCTGCTGTGGATGGGCCAGCAGATCTACATACAGAATTATCCCCATAGAGTTGCAGTAGGGTCTGTGTGCAGCAATAATAATGAACATGCAGTGAATAGATGTGTGAAAATAAGGTATTAAAGACTGTCCCAGCTAGAAGAATAGTAGCCAAAGTACAATAGTTTAAGATTTCTACATAGTCCTGTCATCCTAGAATTTAGTGATGGGCCAGTGTCACCCCATTCCTTGATGTAAACTACATGTATGTATTTGTGGCATATTAGAAGAATTTTAGTTTTTCCCCAGGCCTTGTGTTGAGGCTGGCAGCTAACAAAGAACTGTATATAATAGAGCACAGTGATCTAGAACACACACTATATGCATATGTAAACTCACCCTTATGGATTGACCTATACAATTTTAAAGTACATTTCCAGTTATAAAATATATATTTTTTCACAGTACACAAATCCTCTTCATTTACACTGAATAGTTATACATAAAAGCATTTCCCTATAATGCTGATTATCCAAAATTTGGTTTATCCACATATTGTACAAAAAAACGCTACCCAGTAACAAACCACCTGCTCAATAGTAACATTATTCAACAGCATTAAGGAGATAAAATCCCTAGCAAGTGTAACAGGCACCCATGAATACACACAGCCCATGAATACAATCCTATTCTCAAAGCTGTAACACAACATGAAAAATGGTTTTGGTGAGAAGACTCACAGTCACGCGGTTTTAAGGCTTTTGTAATTTTTGTTAATCTGAATTAGCAATTTTTTTTTTTCTAAGAAGATTTTGGAATATATTTCTTCTAATAAAGAGGTCACCTCAGAGCCTGAAATATAGTAAAATAATTTAGCAAGTATTTTATAGTCGTTGATCCAAAGTGCTGAAGCCATTGTGTATTTATGCTGAAATGTGAAGCGTCATCTCCTAAAACGCTGATCTGATGCCACGTTTAGGCTGAAGACACACTAGTTTTTGTTGCTTTTTTGGTGCAGTTTATACTAAAGTAATTAGAGAAAATCCAGGAGTGGGTTAAAGTAAAATAATGAATGTACTTAATTGTTTGAGTGGATATAACAGGAAGAATTTTAAAAAAGCTATAAAAACGTTGGTTAGGTTGCTTTTATCAGTCTTTTTGGGAAGAGGGAAGAACATCTATCTGTCCTACTCATACATGCCTTGGTTCAGCAGAGAGCACTGCTTAAAATGTGGCTTTACTTCATATTACTTTGGTTATGCCAATGTGATCTTCAAAAAGCTTTAGAAAAGGTTTACATCAACAGGTAATAGGCAAAACATAGCCTTAAATCAATTACTTTGGAAGTGCCCCCACAGTGGATCAGCAGTGAGACAATGACTAAATAAATCTCCTGAGAGATCCACAAGTCACTATCTTTACACAAGTCAATGTCATCACTGTGTAGAAAGCACAAACGGATCTGCAGAGAAGGGTGAACTGACTGATTCACCCAAACTAGAAGTTATGGTGGAGGCATGGCGTAGAAGAGGCGGGCATTTACAACTAGTAACAGTCTAATTTGGGAATTCCAGCTTCCCTGTAGTTTCTGTTAGTGACAGCAACTGTTTTCATGACTAGATAAAATGTTGCAATTACATAGGAATATGTTGTGATAACCTATAAAAGCTAACAAATTAGGGACCTTTTCCTGTACTAGTGATATGACAATTATGCAGCCTCTCTTATCTGTCAAATTTTAAGAATGTTGGCAATAGACACCAGTATATTGACATCCAGCTGTATTATGAAGACCTCATGTGATTTTACCCTACTGTCCCTAGCTCTGAGCAGAAACAATGTAATTTTATCTAAAGGCAGCAAATGTGGATAAGGGTATTTGAGATAAAAGCCTCTAGAGTAAAGCCCTTGATTCCCAAGTAGTACCAGAGGCACGGTACAGAGTCCTAGGGGACATTAGCTTTATAGGGATAACCATAAAGCTAGAACAAGAGTGTTTCTGCACCAAACATCGAAGCTTATGCACTTATTAAAGCATTTGTAAAGAGATATCTTCTATACTTCTATATAGACCCCTTAATCGTACACAATTGTGTATAAGCAATTGGCAGGGACGTATTCTTTCCCAATTCTGCACATGTGGCAATGTCTAAAACGGGTTATTGCACCATTCTCCTTTGTGAAAGGAAAGATCAGATCTGGCTTGGTGTGTCTGAGCTGAGGACCTGCTCTTCAGAAGAAGCAAGAGCCAAAGAGGATGCTCTACACCAGCAGTGGAGTACAGCGTCATGAATACTGTGGAATAGAAGATCTCTTCCTATAGACGTGTCAAAGAAATTCAACCTCGTCAAATCCCGGACAACCACTCCTGTGAAAGAAGCAGAAATCCACAGATCATTATAGCTTCGACCACCAGCTGCTATAGGAAGGACGGACTTCACATAATTGAAATATCTGCAATGCCCTACCTTAGACTATCAGACTTGTACCCAACTACCAAAGCTTCAAAACACCCTCATAAACCCATCGCTACAGTCAGGCCTATCACATTTACTAACCTCATGCAACTTCAACTCTCTTTTCACTAACCCAAACTGTGCCCTCCTCCCATCTATGTAATACTGCAAGCTACAGGCTACTCTGCAGTCCTATTTACCTTGGTAAATAAGATGGTGGCTAATGCCTGGTTCATTATATATGTATTTATTTATATTCATTTATTTCATTATTCCATTCCCTTACAAAGAATGGCTGGATCATTGTACAAGCTCCTATTCATCATTTGTCACCCCTTTGTCCTCAGACTGTAAGCCCCTATGGGAATGTGATGGCGCTTTATAAATAAAGATTATATTATAAAGGAATGATTACTGTTTATGAATTGCAGGCTTTAAAGCATACATGAATTTTGCACTACAATTTTTAGAAGTGAGCATGCACATGACCTATATCTTACCATTACAACCAGATATTAGGATGTCAACCCCAATTTCCTTGTATTCTTTAATTATCTGTAGGAGAGCAGAGGAGAAGGTAAATTAATATTACAAGAGTTTTCCAGCAATTTGGGAAAACCATATGAGGACTAAGGCAGACATAAGAAAAAGCATCAAGTGTGGGAAACCAGTGGAGGAGAACACTTCATTTTATCTTTTTGCTCATGTCTGCACGTCCAGAAGTGCAGGCGCAGTGTGGCCAGTGTGAACTTCTATAGCCAGAGAACCTGTATAACATTGAATAAGTAGAAACTGAAGATTGACAACTTACAGATTTTAGTGTTTTTGCTCCCACAGAATCTATAAAATTGACAGGTGTAAAGTCCAGAATCACTGAATGGGTGTTGATGACTGGACTCATGAAATACTCCAACTCTTCAGATGTTGAGTTATGCAGGTTTCTGTCAGCCGATCCATTCTTCACATGTCCCGAGTCCAAAGCAGGATCGTCATTCATCAATTCATGTTTCACAGCCATCTCAATATCATTAGTCTGAAAAAAAATCAAAACATCAATACTTTTATCAGATTTCATATGATGCGGTAGAGCTTGGGCCAGGGGTGCGTCCATGAGGGCGATGTTAGAGAATACAGAAGGGGTGTGGAGGCTTTTCCTGATTGACAGCTCCCTGCAATAAAACTAAGGAAATGATTGAGGTGGCTCCAATACAAATCGAGTTGTTTACCTTTCTTAGAGACTTCATCAGCATTTGTACATCGGTCTAGCTTATAACACTAAAGTATGGCAAGATTGTTTTTTCTAAGGTAATTAAAGGTAATTTTTTTTTACTGGTGACAGGTTTCTATAGACACTGTAATCTACACTAGAGACATAATTTTATAATAACTATGTGCTGATGGGTTCAAGATATATACTATCTTAACCCTTACCTGGCTTTTTGCCAGCATTTTCCTTTAAGTCCCACTGTGTTGGATTTCAAAATCTCATTAGCATTTGTAATTCCCTCATCGCCATCCTCATAAATATTCTGAAGAAACCCCCTTCCACATTCTTCTTCTCCCTCCGGACGTCGGCTCACCACACAAGCAAAGCTTCTACCCCTGTCAGACGTGGCAAGCTGCCTCGCTGCTCACCGAGGATCATAGGAAGACTTTGCTTGTGATGTGACATCAGGAGGGGGAGGGTTAATACAGTTGGACGATGGGTCGACCGTTTTGACAGTTTAAATGAAGGATTTACATTTTCAGCCTTTCTATAAATAAGTCTGATGCATCAATTTCTTTCATCTGGTTTTTATTGTCATTTTAGAAAGTATTAATATATATACTCTGACAAGCATATCCATCACACCTACTATAAGTAAAGCTATACTGTACCGCATATGTTGCTAGATATAAATACATTTAAAACATGTCGCATGAGCAATGTTATTTGTATTGATATTGAATTAATTAACTGATACACTTGGAATAATCTTTGGAGGTCTTTACGGTTTCCTTAAATAACTTTTGTCTGAAGTTCCCACTTTATTATAAGTCCATACCCATTGATATATACCAGCTCAACTGTCAATGGTGACTGATTACTATACAAGTACTTACTGAAGTATATTGTAAGAAATCTAGTATCCGTTGGATGTGCCTTGCCATATATTCACAATATATCAGTGACTGACGGATAAATCCCAGCACAATATGACAATCACAGTAAGGTGCTGAGCTCCCTCTAAGTGCATCCACATGCACACCGAACGGACACTAAGTGCCGGCGTACCTGCAACACATTACGATCAACCTTCAAGCTTACCCACATGTGTGACTGACGTAGTTGAAGGTGAGGGGCCAATGGGGACTAACTTGGGCTATTTGGTGAGGTTATGGCATTGGTCCGTATACAGGGAAACCTTACAATTGGATATAATTGTGGCATTCACTCCAGTGATGTTACAAACAGAGGCTTTATATCCTAGCACCTCTTTAGAAACACAAACACTTAGCCTCGGCATCAGGTTTTATTTAGCAGTCCAATGTAACCAGCAATGAATACACTAGAGAGGACTATGTAGAAACTTAGTGTTGAGCTTTTTATAACTGATCTAAGGAACAACATTCGTGATGGCAATGCATGGGATAAATCTGACTATTGAGGGAGATTATCTGAGAAGTCCTAAATAATGGACGTCTGTTTATTAGTGTTTATATATTTGAGTGGTGATTTTGGAGCGAAATACAATAGTCTAATGGTCTGAAAAAATAAAAATATTATGACAATGTATAAATCAGCTCTTAAACTCGCTACTCTCTGTGTGAAGTGAAACAGAGAGCCTAGGGCTGAAGTACAGTAAATTACCAATTACTGGAGGTCCGTTTGTAACTAGGGGTCGTCTTATTTAGGGACCACCTGAACTACATATGATCCAGTAGACTACATAAGAGTGCTATAGCTGTAGATTTTACTTTCACTTCATTGTCATTGACAGATAAACTACCAGTTTGATAGATGCACAATAAAAGTTGTGTTTTAATAGTGACCAATGGGTCTCAGTGAGAGGTTCTTATGCTAATGGCGTTTGTGGTAAATTTATATACGAATATGGACCCAGTCACAAATAGAGTCCACATATTTGGTTAAGGAAAACAATACTGACATTGTTCTGTTTCTTTTGAGAGGCAGAATGAATTTAATAATAGGGGACTAGATATTATTTTAGCATGCTTCACATTAGAAAACCTGATGGCTCTGACTTTTCCCTGCCTCCACCATGCCCTCTTAAGAAAGTGGTGAAAGCGGTGGAAAACTCCATTTGCACAAAAATCAGACAAAATGTGCATTTACACCATAAATGTGCCGATACAGGCGGTCTCCTACTTAAGGACACCCGACTTACAGACGACCCCTAGTTAAAAACAGACCCTACTGCCTACAGTGACCTCAGCTGGATCTCTCTGGATGTTACTATAGTCCCAGACTGCAATGATAAGATGTATGGCGTCTGTAATGAAGTTTTATGGATAATCATTGGTCCCATTACAGCAAAAAAATGTAAACCTCCAATTGTCACTGGGGCAAAAAAAAATAAAAAATTTGTCTGGATCTACAATTATAAAATATATACAGTTTCGACTTGCATACAAATTCGACTTAAGAACAAATCTATGGACCTATCTTGTATGTAACCCGGGAACTGCCTTCAACACTGGTCTTTGTAATGAAACAGTTTGAAAATAAGAACATACAACATATGTACCCTATCAAATCTCTCTCAACAACACACAATGTTTCTTGAGGCTTAATTTATATTTTCCTTATACAACTGTGCATTACATATACTAGAAGATATCATGTTCGCACTGGCAGAGACTTCTCCACCCTGGTTCAACAGTTACTTACCAGCTTTAAGACTGCTCTTCTTTCATTGTTAGCAGATTTCTTCATTACTTTGGCGCGTCTTTTCTGCGCCTTTTTCTTTGCAATAAGTATTGCACCAGGATCAATGCCAGTCTATATAACAAAATAGTCATTTTGAATACAATATACACTACAAGAGCATTTGGTATACTGTATTAATTATAGACTAAATCTCTCAATTGTTTACCTTTTTCCTCAAGGCAGTGACATAGAGATCACTGTTTGCAAAGTACAAAGATGTGTTTGCTTGGAATATCTTAATTCCAGGGTATTCCTTAACCTATGAAAAAGCAAACTGTCACATTACTGAAACAAATGAAAGATAGGTCCAAAGTTTTTTTTTAATTGTATTACAATCCAAAATGCATACTTTGGGGGCAGGGGCCGGCAGGCTAATATACTACAGGGGGGCAGGGGCCGGCAGGCTAATATACTACATGGGGGCAGGGGCCGGCAGACTAATATACTACATGGGGGCAGGGGCCAGCAGGCTATTATACTACAGGGGGGCAGGGGCCAGCAGGCTATTATACTACAGGGGGGCAGGGGCCGGCAGGCCATTATACTACAGGGGGGCAGGGGCCGGCAGGCTAATATACTACAGGGGGGCAGGGGCCGGCAGGCTATTATACTACAGGGGGGCAGGGGCCAGCAGGCTATTATACTACAGGGGGGCAGGGGCCAGCAGGCTATTATACTACAGGGGGGCAGGGGCCGGCAGGCCATTATACTACAGGGGGGGGCAGGGGCCGGCAGGCTAATATACTACAGGGGGGCAGGGGCCGGCAGGCTAATATACTACAGGGGGGGCAGGGGCCAGCAGGCTAATATACTACAGGGGGGGCAGGGGCCAGCAGGCTATTATACTACAGGGGGGCAGGGGCCGGCAGGCTATTATACTACAGGGGGGCAGGGGCCGGCAGACTAATATACTACATGGGGGCAGGGGCCAGCAGGCTATTATACTACAGGGGGGCAGGGGCCAGCAGGCTATTATACTACAGGGGGGCAGGGGCCGGCAGGCCATTATACTACAGGGGGGCAGGGGCCGGCAGGCTAATATACTACAGGGGGGCAGGGGCCGGCAGGCTATTATACTACAGGGGGGCAGGGGCCGGCAGGCTATTATACTACAGGGGGGCAGGGGCCGGCAGGCTATTATACTACAGGGGGGCAGGGGCCGGCAGGCTATTATACTACAGGGGGGCAGGGGCCGGCAGGCTAATATACTACAGGGGGGCAGGGGCCGGCAGGCTATTATACTACAGGGGGGCAGGGGCCGGCAGGCTATTATACTACAGGGGGGCAGGGGCCGGCAGGCTATTATACTACAGGGGGGCAGGGGCCGGCAGGCTATTATAATACAGGGGGGCAGGGGCCGGCAGCCTAATATACTACAGGGGGCAGGCAGGCTATATACTGGGGGAAGGGGCTGCAGGCTGTATACTGGGGGAGGCAGGCTATATACTAGGACCAATGCATTTCCTACCCTCGGGTTATAGTTGAGTCAATAGGCTTTCCCAGTTTTTTTGTGGTAAAATTAGGGACCTCTGCTTATACTCGATATATACAGTACTCTTGGGAGATGAGCAGGGAAAGTACTTATAATGCACTGCATTCTTGCAGGTTCCCAATTGGGCCCCTAAGAGACAGCCAGTACACATTTTTTTACTGACTCTTTTTACCGCTTTATAAATATATACATCTATCAGGTAAGGTCTGCCGTTATCAACCTCACGGGTGCATGAGGCATCAGAGCACTATAGCTTCCAGGTAGTTGCAGACTCCAGGTTCCGGTGAATAACATTTTTTTTTGTGCATTAGGTTAAAAGCCATCAATGTTTGCTCATATCATTGATCACAGCTTACTTCACCGAAACCTGGAGAACTGGAACCTGTTGTACTATTATTTAAAAGCTTTACAATTTTACATCTTTTATTAAGGCAAAAGTTCAAGTATCGCATAAGAGCCAGCAAGGTGCTTTAATTATTATGAAACTTACAATCCTGGGTGTTTAACACCCTACATGGTACATTTGAGAGAGATTGTTGCATCTAAGTGGTTTACAAGAGAGGAGGTTCTTTGTGCCAGGCAACAGTTCCCCACAACCATAATGATAGGGTGCTTGGTACATGGAAGTAAGGGGCGTAATGATTGCCCCCAGGTCTGACAATGTATTTGTTTGATACTGTGGACCACCAGCTTCTCCTCAGGATGCTCTGCTCCATTGGCCTGAAGCACACTGCACTCACTTGGATTTCTTCCCATCTCTCGGACCGCATTTTCAGCGGTTTCTTTTCTGGATCTCTCTCTTCTAGCTACAGACTGGTTTCTAATCTCCCTTTCATCTCCAAATTCCTGGTCCATTCTGGACTGACCCGCTATCTTTCATCTAACTCCCTCTGGATCTGAATACAAGAAATTCCCAGAGTATCAATGGCTGTAACTCTTCACACGGCTTAAAATGATAAACTCTCCATAAGGAGTTGTCTTACTTTCCTGACCAGGTAAAGTTAAACGTGCTATCCTGTCACTTTAATTGTTTGAAAGCAGTATTCCACTTAAAAAAATAAATCTCTCCCACACATAGGGCTGGACAATTAAACTAAATAATTAGATTTGCCTTTTCAGTTTAGCTCAATTCTGACTTTTTTTCAGTATGGCCCCTGGCCGCAGCCAACAGCAGATACTTCTCCATAACAACATCTTGGGGCTGCATTTCCACAATGTGTTTGGAGAAACGTCTAAATGAAAGCACATGCATTTTGACCAAAGACATGTGTTTGTTAAGTAGCTTTAACAATGCAAAGCACATGTTGCTACTTACCAATATAACACATGGCATTTGGGAAAATATCATATTACAATATTTTGTAGGCATATAAAAAAAAAATGGAAGTACAGTGTGAGCCATTTTACAGTTGTGCAAAACTCCATCATGTAGATGAATGATTTAAAGATTTTACATCCATACCTCCTCATATTCTTCTATATCACAATATACATCTGTATTTGGAACTTGTCCGAGAATTCTGTACTGTGAACTGAAAAAAAAATTGAAGTCATCTATATTATACATATATTCTAAAAAAGATTTTGATTGAAGTGAAGTTTTATCTGCATGTTGATAGAAGGTATACATATAAATAGCAATTCCTCAATATATCATACAGAAAGATTCTCTGGCAAGACCATCGGCAGTCTACAAGATGAAGGCTAGCCGTCTATAAGAGATAAGATATAAGGTCTTATGGCAGGCTATGGTAAAGTGGTGGGTGTAAAATATCAACAAAAACAACAAGCACATAACTAATACATATAGGACATTATAAAAAAAAATGGTACCGATTTTGTTTAAAGGGGGAAGAGATCTTTTATCATTGATAATCATTGGTTTGAATCAGACTATGAGATCCACATAATTAAAATATCCTGGTTGTCACACAAACAGCTCTGAAACATGCACACAGAGACAGCTCTGCTACATCTGCGCACAAACACAAATGGCTCAGCTACATTATAATACACACCATCGGCTCTCAACTACTTATAATTGCTAAACCTCTTACATACCCTCACACTATATATAGCATCAGCACTGAACACTCTATATTTAATAACTCTGCTCAGAAGGTAATATAAAGTATACACTCAAACCTTTGTGTGCGGTAGATGACTGTTATGATGGCAAATGCCACTGCAACAAGCAGCCCATAGTCAAGACCCAGAGAAACAGAGGCCACAAAGGATACCACCCAGATTGCCTGAAAAATGCAAGAACATATTATATATTATTGTGTTTTTAAAATGAAAGGTTTTTTAACTTGTTAAATAAAAGTAACATACAATACTCAAAATAGATGCAGCATAAATGTGAAATACCAAATACATATAGTAATTATACAGGGATTCACCTACAGCTCATGTTCACCATTTAAAAAATAACATCCTGTGAGAAATGTATGAAAACGAGCACAGGCAAAAGTGGGGGAGCTTTCCACGGACAACAGGGTCCATGCTAGGAAACATAAATGATCACAAATTTCTTTTGTTGACCATGGTTCACTGCTTCATTTTTTGCCCCCAGTTTTTTTATATATGCACCCAAATGTTTTGTGTATGCTGTTAGTAAATGTGTAAATCCTACTTGTAAAGTAGATAAATACTTATATTCTAAGTACCTGAAGCAAAGGGAGATAAAGTGACTTGCTCAAGGTCACACGGAGCAGGTTTTGAAACCAGCATGCCTGGTTCACAGTCCAGTGCTGTAGAGCCAGTCCTCCTCCCTATGACAATCTGCATAAATAAATGTTAGTTTATGTGAGGTGTATAAAGCTCAGCTATAATGCCATCAAATCGTGCCAACAAGTCAGTTTTGTTAAAATGAACATCCATCAGTTTTTGCCATTTATACGATTTACTGTTCAAGAATAACCCTTAGGCTACATGCAAACGTCCGCAGTAGCAGACATGTGCTGTGAGCCACAAGGGGAGTGGAGAGGGGAGCGCTCCTCACCCCTCCCCACTCTATAAGCAGCCAAACGCATGCACAGCAAAGACAGGCAGAAAAAGGACCTACTCTATCTTTTGCGGTGCGGCAGCATGTACCGGACAAAGTGCAGCGAGACACAATGAGCTCCCTGCAAAATGCACATCTATGGTAACTGTGAGCTAGTTGCTGTCTTTTCCTTATGCAGTAGAATATATTTTTAGATGACATTGTCAAAGATATCTTTCATCAGCAATCGACAGCAAGAAAAAGTGTTAAAATTCCTTGTGAGTTGTTTAGAGACATGCTAATTTATGATCACACTTACCAGCTCTAGTTTACTGGTTCTCCATAGATGTGGAATATCTGCAAACTGCTTGAACATTCCTTTTAAATTCACCATCACTATAGCTGCTAAAGCTGTCTGCAATAGAAATATATAAGTATATCACCATTTTTTTTTTTCATTTCATACATTAAAAAAACAGTTCAGCTGTATAACCATAATGTTTACAGAACATTAACAGATCATCTTCCTATTTGAGGCTGCATTCAGACCAACGTGTACCCTTGGTGTACCGTAGCACGATGGGCACACGTCGGCGCCCGGGAGAGGCGGGAGCGCTGTTTACCCCTGCCCCTCTCCATAGAGATATATGGTGTACGGCGCTGTATTCCGACGAGGGCCGTATATAGGTCCCCCAACGGCCGTCTGAATGCAATTGTTGTAGGGAAAGTGTCAGCAAGGTTTGATTTTTAATGATACACATGTATTGTTATACACTAATCCTTTTCTTCCAAAGAGTGAACTCTAGCAAATTATAGAAAGTCTGAAAGACAACAAAAAACAAAAGAAAAACCCTTCCCATCTGTTCAACAAAACAGGTAATTTGTGCACAATGTTCACTAATTGTATCTGGTTATTTGGGATGATCCTATAAACTGTACAGCAATTAATCTGCGAATATTTACATACCTGAGGCAATGGTTCAAAGAGAGATCCGATGACCAAAATGACCAGCAGCACCATAAAAGAGGACAATAGACCTGCAATCTAATGGTGTATGTAAATGATTAATGAAGCCAATCCATGGGTTTCCCGAACAAAAGAATAGATAGCATATCCATAAAATAGGCCCTCAACTTGGTGGTGGTCCAACACCTGGCACCCCCATATATCAGCTCCTTGCAGACCTTGATAAACAGATAATGGAACAGGAAGCAGACATCTCTGTTCTCTTTATAGTGGTCAGACCAGAAGATCAGCTCCTACTAATTTAGACATAAGATAAGATGCAGTGAACTTTCCTTAGGAGAGGTCATCAATATGGGGACTCGATAGGAGACATATAATTTTATAATAAATATTTTACCATAATTATCAACTGGGTCCTGATGAATGAAACCCCTTTAACAAAAAAAACTAAATGGAATACAAAAATGAGAAAAAAAATGAAAGGTGTAAGCTCACCCATGGCTTAAGAAGCTTGCAATTGCCGTGCCACGATGGTGGAAGTCCGGCCCGGTCCGGGAGACATGGAATGGATGTGTAGGGAATCCATTGGCATCAGGCAAGTTTAGTAGAAGTAAAAACAAGAATTCCATAGATAAGCAGGTAAGGTGTTTTAGACCCCAGCAGTCCGTCCTTATTCATACGATAGTGTAATCCATGGAATTCCTGATGCTGATGGACTCCCTACACAAACACTTTCAAAAAAATTTTGAAATCTTGCCTATGCATTCTCATTTTTTTTTTTTTGCTTTGATTTTTTTATTTTATATAATGGCGTTTTCAACAATTATTATAAATAACTGTTTCCCCAAACATTTACTGCAAACGTCTTCCCCTTTAAAATAATGCATTCTTGAAGGGGTAATAAAGGAATACTGTGACAAACATGCTATGAAATTGAATCATACAATATCCAGTGCAAGTATCAATCAATATCATCATAAGCGATAATTTTTTGTCGGCTTCGGTAAGCAGAACATGAAATAATATACATAACTGTATCTAAATACTACTTATGCTTTTCCTAGAATACATCTTTAAATGTTTAAAAGGGAACCTGTGGCCAGAAGTCTAATGAAAAGTTCCCATAGCACTATACTGACTTTGTAGCCTACATGGAACCCTGCCTGAAAGAGCAGCGAGTCCCAAGGGCATATGCTATTCATGTGAGGCAATTTAACTCACAATTTAACAGTCATCCTCTGCTCTGCCCAAAGGAGGGGAGAAAAGCAGACACAAGGTAAGAGATACTCAGCCTCAGAATAATAGCATTTTAGCTAAAAACAGTGTAGGCACAAGTTAGTATGGTGCTTTGGGAACTTGTTATTAGGCTTATTTGTGCAATTGTGGTGACAAGTTCAAGTTTATAATTTTGTAACAGAGATTTTCATTACACTTAAAATTGAAAATGAATAACTCATACCTGTGTGTTACCCCCGGTACTCTCCTGGACCAAACTACGGGACATCGAGCAAGTCACAGCAAATGTTTGAAAGAAAGAGCCAACAGAATTGCATAATCCTAGTGCAATGAGTTCCTACAAGTTGCAAGCAGACAAAAAAAAAAACAACACTATATATTTAATAAATGTAAAAAAAAGCTCATTGTTGACTTGCACTACCAATCAAAAGTTTGGGGTCACTTAGAAAGTTCCTTATTTTTGAAAGAAAAGTACAATTTCTTTAAATGAAGCTAACATTAAATGAATCATACATGAATTACCCGGGAGGATGACTGGTCCCATTATGAAGCTATTTTCTTAAAGGAACCTCTGTTTTTGGCCTGTAAGGCCATTGCCATACGCTGGATGGCTGATCGCTCTCCTACTGTCAGTGGAAGAAACAAGTTAATCTGACTATACCTTACGAGAATATAGTTTACAAACACCACGGCTGCCCGGATAAGTTCCGAAAAGTGTGGGGCTCTTGGTGCTCTTCTCCAGATACCCTTTTTAATGTTCGCAGTCTGAGAGAGTCTCTTGTCCCTTTTCAGCGAGTGTAATACTCGATGGAGGTTATATTATTATAATTTTACATATTACAGTTGGGCACCCTTCCTGCACTCCTCTGTGCACTGTCAACAGGAGGGATTCCTTGCTCTCCAGAAATAGGGTGGTGGGTTACCTTGTTGCCTAACCATTGTTACTACCTTTTCTTTAACTCCATTTCTCTCCTGACACCACTCAACCAGGTTGGTTACTGTTCTATGTATGGGTTGGGGAGGGGTTTACTGGATCACTGTTTTTGTACTGATGTTACCACACATGACAAATGATTGTGTAAAGATATGTGTTGTTATATCCGATGTACCTCAGCTAATGATCCTTGTTTTGTGATGTTGCACCGTTTCATTTCTGTGCCAATAAAGCGATTTAAAAAAAAAAAAGAATCATACATACACTCTATACATTGTAAATTTGGTAAATGACTATAGGCGTATATTGCCCCATTCCCAACAACCACCACAATGGTACATTGTGTTGGCTAACTGTGAAAGAAGGCCAATTGATGCCTAGAAAACCCTTGTTCAAGTGTGCTAGCACAGCTGAAAATAGCTTGGATGATTAGAGAAGATACAAAACTGATCTTACATTGAGCTGGTTGAGAATCTGGAGCATCACGTTTGTTCTATGAAACTCTCACAATGGCCAGAAAAAAGAACTTGCATGTGAAACTAGAGAATCTATTCGTGTTCCATTCCATGCAACAGATTGCCAAGAAACTGAATATTACGGGTGTCGGGGTCAGTCAGTGTACACTATTGTATTTGATTGTATTTGATTTGCAACTCATTTGAAAAATAAAAGTAGGAGTTTTCATGTAAAACACAAAATTGTCTGGGTGACCCCAAACTTTTGAGCGGTAGTGTACATTATAGCCTATTCTTGTTCTTATATATTCTGCAACATTTTATAGATAAAGCTTGGACAGCATGAATATTACAGTTTTGTAATTATACATGAAATAACCAAGAGATAATATGTGCAAATAGAAGGGAAATGAAAACTATGCCTTAATGCAATACAGCACAATAGTGCATAGAGATGCTTATATTGCCAACTCATCTGAATGTACAGTTTTATCAAGGTGCAAGAATAGTTTAGGTCATGATGACCAGAATGTTTTAAAAAGGAAATAAGTTACTTGCTTGATAAACAGAATATAAATGCTACATATAGTTGAAACAACCTTAATAAGGAGATGAGAAAACACAACAGACACACCTAGACAGGCTCACACTAAAAAGAAATTGCATTCCAACCTGATTTCCACTAACTGCATATCCATGTTTAAGTGCAAATATTTTCGCCATTGAAATTGTCATGGAAAATCCAACAACTGCTATTGCCACTGCATCCACAAACACAGCAGAAAATAGATTAACATCCGGAAGATCTGGGGGCTGAAACCTGCAAAATAAAAATTTTTTTGTAATGTCGACAAAAAAAAAAAAAAAAAAATCAAATAATTCTTTTAAAAAATAATTATCAAAGTATATCTATTTATTTATATTATAAAGCTACACTGTAGTCACCAATCAATGATCTTTGTTAAAAGGAGCCACTCACCTTAAAGGCAAACATACCATGGATAGAGTTCCAAAGACATAACGTATATACTGGAGTATAAGCCGAGGCCCCTAATTTTACCACCAAAAACTGGGAAAACCTATTGACTCGAGTATAACCCGAGGGTGGGAAATGCATTGGTCATAGCGCCCCCCCCCCCCCAAGTATACTCACCTTCGAGTGGTTACGATGTTCGGCATGGCTCCCCCATGCTCGGTGCGGCTCCTATTTGGTCCACTCTACGATGCTCCAATCCCCGCTGCTCCTCTTCTGTCTGCTGTAACAGCGCTCTGCTGGCCGGCACACACTGTGATGCAGCTGCTGATGACGTCATAGTGTGCGCCGGCCAATGAGTCTCTGCCGGCTGTTATAGCAGACAGAAGAGGAGCCGCGGGGACTGGAGCATCGCAGTGGAAACAGAAGAGGAGCAGCGCCAAAATCGGGGAGCCGCGCCAAGCATCTGGGGCGCCGGAAGGTGAACATGTAGGTTTATTTTTTTTAATTGACTTGTGTATAAGCTGAGGTGAGGTCTTTAAGCACATATTTTGTGCTGAAAAACTCAGTTTATACAGAAGTATATACGGTATTTTTACCATTTATGTAAATTGGGTGTTAAGTTCAGTATTGCATCACCCCTCCTTATGCCCTGCTAATCGTAGTTATATAAATTACAAACAAAAGGAGGAATAGAAGAAAGGAGAAAACTGCTAGTGTCCTTCTCTAAGAATCAAAATGTAATGTAAGTCAATGCTGTTTTGGGGATATCAATTTCTCCAGTTAGGATGAAAAGTGATTGTACATTCTTAAATAAATTCACCTACTCTTGTGCAAACGAAGAGATAAAAGATGAAATTGTAGATTTGCTGTTGCCCCTCAAAAAGGGGAATGTTTTTTTGAGATGTTATCACAGACAATTCATGTCCTCTATTCCTTATTGACAGATTCCGCCCTAATTTTGCATTGGGCTAATGTATGTGACTGCTGAAAGAATGAGGCAATACTTGCCACTTATTAAGGTGGCGCAGTTATCCCAGCTACTCTCGGATGGCACATATTGACCTTCAGCAGGCTGCTAGTGCGCATGTTTGTGAACAAACTGCCAGAAATAGACTTGCTGAAAATGGCTCCAACTCTGTATCATGAAGATCATAATGGCAGAAAACAAAATATTGATAAAAACATTGGGGGACATTTATCAGAAGAGTCTGAGGTAAAACTGCTCTAGTTCCCCATGGAAACCAATCAGGGCTCAGCTTCAATTTTATAAACTGCAGTGGGAAAATGGTGAATTAGTACTCACCGGTAATTCGGTTTCCATCTAGTCCTCCATGACTGCCCACCTGGAGGATGTCCCTTGACCTCTTTAGGGATAGGAAGAAGAGCGGTTAAAAGGCACCCACCCGCATCCTCCCGCCAGTGGTCTACCAAAAACTACACCGGTGGAAGCTACAACAAGTTTTTATTTTGTATGTTATAACATACATTTAAGGCAACCAGAAACAGAAAAATAGGGAGGGAATATACAGGCCATCATGGAGGACTAAATGGAAACCGAATTACCAGCGAGTACTAATTCACCATTTCCATGACGTCCTCCCATGACGGCCCACCGGAAACTTTACAAAATAAGTAGAGTGCGTTAGGGTGACCGCTTGCAGAACCTTCCTTCCATAGGAGAGGTCCTGAGAACTTGGCAAGTCCAAACGATAATGTTTGATGAAAGTAGACGGTGAAGCCCAAGTGGCTGCCTTGCAGATTTGCTCCAAAGATGCGTCTCTTCTCTCGGCCCAGGAAGCCGACATGGCCCGAGTGGAGTGAGCCTTTAAATTGGTAGGAGCTTCTTTCCCCTGTTTAGAATAGCAGGTGATGATAGCTGCCTTAAGCCATCGTGCTATAGAAGTTTTTGAAGCCTTCTTGCCATTATTCCTTCCCTGGAATTGAACAAACAGGTTATGGTCCATGCGCCAAGGACTCGTGGCCTAAAGGTAGGCTAATACTGAGCATCTTGCGTCAAGAGAATGCCACGAGGATTCTCTGCTTGAGGAAGGGTTCTTGCAGAAGGATGGAAGGGTAATCTCCTGGTCTCTGTGGAACATGGATACCACTTTGGGGGTAAAGCTTGGAAGTAAGAATGATACCATCAGAGAGGATACGCATGTAGGGTTCTCTGATGGAGATAGCCTGAAGTTCCCACAGTCTCCTAGCCGTAGTAACTGCAATAAGGAGAGTGGTCTTCTGTGTTAAATTTTTAATGTTAGCGCAGTCCAAGGGTTCAAAACGGAGGCTTGGAAAGTGCATCTAAAACTAAGGATAGATCCCAGGTTGGAACCTTTTTAAGGATCTGGGGTCTGATCCTGGAGGTGGCTAAGATAAATCGCTTGACCCACCTGTGCTCTGCCAGGGGAAAATCGAAGAATGTGCTGAGAGCCAAAACTTGTACATTCAGGGTGTTAGTAGATAACCCTAGTTCCAAGCCCCCCTGTAGGAAGTCCAGGATCTGAAAAATATTGGGGTTAAGTTGAGAGGGAGGATTATCCACACAGAACATCACAAACCTCTTCCAAGTTTTATGATAAATGGCGAAAGTGACCTTCTTTCTACTTGTCTTGATTGTGGTTACTACTGCTTTGGAGAGACCCTGAGCTGTCAGGAAATTGGACTCAGGATCCAAGCTGCCATTTCAAACTTCTGGATGGAGAAGAGGACCCTGGTACAGAAGATCCCCCCAAAGAGGTAGCATCACAGGTTGTTGTAGGCACAAAGACTTCAACAGGGGGTAACAGCTTTTCTTTGGCCAATTCGGGCAGCTGAATATCACCCTTGCCTGTTCCATGAGGATCTTTCTGAGGACTCTTGCGACCAAGGGAATAGGAGGAAAAGCGTAGGAGAGAGGCTCGTTCCATGGATGACTGAAGGCATCTAGACGCTCTCTCGGCTCCCTTGCTTCTAGTGAATAATACTGAAGACACATTGAATTCTCCCTTGTAGCATAGAGGTCGATCTGAGGATTGCCCCCAAGACTGGTCAACTGAAGGAAGACCTCCTGGTTGATGCACCACTCGTTGGGAGAGACCACCGTCCTGCTGAGGAAATCCGCTTCCCTGTTTAGGATTCCTCTTAGGTGAGTTGCTGATAGGGAAAGGATGTATTTTTCTGCCCAGGCAAAAAGGATGCAAGATAGGGAGGAGAGGACTGGAGATTTTGTCCCTCCTTGTCTTCTCAGATACGACACTGCCGTAGTATTGTCTGACAATATGTGGACGTGACAATCTTTTAGGAGAATGGTATTTGTTCTCAGGGCTTCCCAGACTGCTCTCAGCTCCCGATAGTTGGAAGGTCTCTTTGATTGGGAAGGGGTCTATGATCCTTGGGCGTAGTGAGAAGGGAAGACTGCTCCCCAACCCACACTGCTTGCGTCGGTTGTGATAGTAAGACACGGAAGGCAGTGCCAAGGAACCCCTTTTTCCAGATTTTCCGTTTTTAACCACCATTGTAGGTCTCTCTTTATTGAGGACGGAATGGTGACTTTTTTCTCTAGACCCAAGGTACTTCGATTCCAAGATCTGAGGATCCAGTTTTGCAGGGTGTGAGAGTGGTTTTGGCTCCAAGCTACCGATGGAAGGTAGGCCGTAAGGAGGCCCAGGATCTTCATTGCCCCTCGGACCGAAATGGAAGTCCTTCTCCTGAAGGAATGAAAATGACGTCTTAAGTTCTCTACTTTTTCCTGGGGAAGGAAAGACATCTGGTAAGCATAATTCTACATTACTCCCAAAAATTTCTTGTGAGTGAAGGGTGATAAATCAGATTTCTGGGTGTTGATTAACCACCCCAGATCTGAGAGTTTCTTGATAGTAATGTCTCTTGTAACAATTAGATTCGATCTGTCTTTCCCTATAATAAGAAGGTCGTCTAGGTAAGGAATGACTGAGACATTCTGTAGCCTTAAGAAGGCTACAACCTCCACCATGATTTCTGTGAAAACTCTCGGAGCTGAGGAGATACCGAAAGGGAGTGCTTCAAACTGAAAATGGAGGATAGAACCCTCTGGAGAAAAGACAAAGAACCTGAGAAATTATTGAGAAGAGGAGTGAATTGGGATGTGATAGTAAGCATCCTTGAGATCTATCGTGCACATACAGTAATTGGTGTAAATGAGTTGAGTAGCGGATCTTACAGACTCCATGTGAAACTTCCTGTAGGTGATAAAGTTGTTTAGGTATTTTAAGTTTATGATCAGCCGGTTTGATCCGTTGGGTTTCTTGACCAGGAACAGCGGAGAATAAAATCCGGTCTTTTCTTGGTGTTGGGGAACCTGAATCACCACTCCAGAATGAACGAGGGAAGAGACTTCCTGCCAGATGAGAAAGTGAGTAGAAGAGGTAGAGTATGATAGGGGAAGGAATCTTGAAGGAGGGGGAGCACTGAATTCTATACTGTATCCAGATCTGATGATGTTCAGGACCCAATGGTTTGAGGTGATATGTTCCCATTGAGACATGAACCCTAGAAGACGCCCCCCCCCCCCCACTCTGGCATCACTGCTTCTTCCCCCCGGCGTTGTCAGACGAATTGGAAAAAAGAAATCCCCTTCCTCTACCTCCTTTGGGATAGGTCCAGCGTCCCTGTTTGCCTTTCCCACGAAAGGAATCTTTGGGGGTCTTGAAGGGACGAAAAGGAAGGTTCCTTAGAGGCTGTTCTGTTTTCAGGAAATCCTTTCTTCTTATCAGAGGCCTTTTCCAAAACAGCGTCCAGTTCTGGACCGAAAACGAAGTCCCCAGTGAAGGGAATGCTGCAAAGCTTAGATTTTGAGCGAATGTCCCTGCCCCACTGCTTCAGCCACAAGGCCCTTGTCGTATTAGTTAAGGCCCCCTATTTAGCTGCAAAATGAACACCTTCGGCAGAAGCATCAGCCAAGAACGCAGTGGCGGATCTCAGTAACGGGATGCTTTCCAGTAAAACCGCTCTGGGAGTACCTTCCCTGATGTGCGATTCGGGTTCATTCAGCCAGAAGAAGAGGGTCCTTGCTACCGAAGTAGCAGATAAATTAGACTTCAAGCTATAGGATCTCTGAGCTGCGCCAAGACTTCAAAGGGAATGTCCGTCTTTTTGACTACTTTGGTCACCTGAACATCCACTTTAGGAACCGTGTCCCAAACTTTAGAGACCTCCTGGTCGAAAACAAGACGTCTTTTAAAACTTTTAGAGATAATGACCTTCTTTTCTGGGTCCTTCCACTCTTCAGTAATTAGTCACAACAATGTGTCATTAACCGGGAAGACCCGCTGTTTTCTGGCCCTTAGGCCACCAAAAAGCTCGTCCTCCCTAGACATAGAGGGAACCTCTTCTTCAATCTTGAGGGTCTCACATATAGCCTTTAATAGATTATCCAGATCCTCAACCTGGAAGAGATAGTGGGAGTCAAGCTTTTGACTGAAATCCTGGGAATCCTTATCAACCATCTTCGATTTAAATTTGTCCATAAAAGATTTAAATTTGTCCATAAAGGACGTTTTTTCTTCACGCATAAACCCTTCTATACAGGGTCTGCATATGGGCTTCACGTATGAGATGGGCATGGGGTGAAGACACATGTTACACTTCTTAGCAGCGGTCTTGCTCTTCACAGAACGATCAGACTTGCTAGATTTTTCAGATCTTTCTGATCTATCCTTGCCTTTCCCCTTAGACCCTTGATCCTTATCCTAAGGGAGGAAGGCAAGGAAAATACTTACTTGGGGTTGTAATACACAATAGTAACATAGTTAGAACATGCCATACAGTACCACTTACATGACCAGGAGGGTGGAGTAGGCCCAAGTCTGCCTCATCAGCCATAACGATGTCTGGGACGGCAAAGGTACAAGCTGCACACCTATTAGACCTCAGATCAGCATGACCTGCCGCTGAGTAGTCGAATAAATACCTTATTCGGGGAGCCCATCCCCCTCGCAGGTGGCTGATGTAACTCACTAGGGCCTCCAGGAGTGCAAAGGACTCCTGGGAACGGAATCGGACGCGCGTCCTCGCATAGGCCACATCCGCGCGACGCCGGAAAGTAGGCAATCCGGATCCTCCAGGCCCAGGGAAGGAAGCGTCACCACCAGCTCCGAATGCGGACCCGACCCAGAGGAGAACTACAGCCTGCAATAGGCCGGCGTAACCCAGGTAAGTGAGACGTTCCCTCTTCCACCAACCACCTGGAGGAGAGAGAGAGAACCTCTCTTGACCTGACCCCTGTAGGGACAGGAAGAACACTGGCGGGAGGATGCAGGTGGGGGCCTTTAAACCTTCTTCTTCTTCTTCCTGTCCCTACAGAGGTCAAGGGGCATCCTCCAGGTGGGCCGTCATGGAAATAAAAGCTGAGCTCTTCTGATAAGTTTCCATAAAATAGGACTTCAATATCAGATTTAGTGGGTCCTTGGCCCAGCACCCTAACAAATAAGTAGTTCTCAGCAGTTAAATAATGGAACAGGAAACAGACAGCTCCATTCTCTGTGTAGTGGTTAGATTAGTATATTGCAGATCAGCTCCAAATAACTGAAATATACTGTAGCCTAGCTTTCAGGGACTCTGTTCATACACTACACTGAAATCAGAGCCGTCTGTTCCCTGCTCCATTTTCTGTTAATCAGCTGCTGGGTTGTGTGGCTGACTTGGCGCAAGGCTAACACCAATGTTATATTGAGGACCCTTGGGTTCCCCAGAACTCTGGGACATTATGAATTTAACACTACCAAATAGACTGTCCATGAGCTCAGTGATGCCCTCATACTGCTCTGTGTAGTAGCCACATATGTTTTCAGGTGTGCACAAAGCCAAACTACTGAGTCACATTATCTGTTGTGGGAATTAAATTCACCCAAACTCAAATCTGCCTGTAATTTAAATTTTTACTTTACTTTTTAGTATGATTTAGAATCCATCTCTCATAATTGGTAGATTATTTTGGAGTCCACTGACATTTGTCATTTTGTTGATTCATGATTTGAAACTTGACTATTTCCCTGTTCCCTATAAAGCAGTAGTGCAGGAAAGAACAGAGCAAATAATACTACATTTTTTGGTTAAATGAATGGAAAGACAGAAAAGCGTTCCTGTTAACATAACGAATTTTAAGGCCAAGTAGGTAATACATGTGTTCCAGTATATTATGAGGTTACTCTAACCAAACCTGGTAGTGTGATTACTGCACTAGAACTTACTACTTTAAGAAATTTTGCTCTATGTCACTGCTATGTGCAGGCATATTTTTATGGTTAAATCTGGGTTGACAATAGTTTTTATCTTACACTTACTGTAGTAACTATTTACTGTGAAATATGCTTCACTGGTTCAGGTGCCTCCCAAAAGACAAATACAAGATTTAATTTGCCACTTTATCAGTGCAAAATATATCTTACCCAGTTGGGATTTTGCCAACCACATTAACATCATAGGATTTTTCTAGACTGAGTCCAGCTGAAACTCCAGTTGAAATTATCACCTAAAAATATGAAGGTGAAATAATCAAAACATATATGTTACAAATGCATAGAGAATGCAAAGCATGAATTTCTTTAGTAAAAGGCAGTGCGAGACAAACAACTTAAAGAGAACCGGTCATCAGTAAAAATCCTTCATGTCCCAGTGTGATGGCATAAACCAGAAATTCAACTTTGAAGTGAGTTGTAAATTGATTGTATAAAATCAAGGATGCAGAGATCTTAACACTGAAGACCAAATGGGGAGCTCTGAACGCACCCGTCATCTGTGACGGACATCAGGCATCATCTGCATGAACTTCAGTGTTAAAATCTCTGCCTTATAGAACCAATTTACAACTCACTTCAAAGTTGATTTTACAGATGAAGCCACCACACTGAGTCACGCAAAAAACATGATCTTGAAGGTGTTAATCTGCCCGGCAACATAATGATGGTGGTTTATTAGGTCAACATCCTATTGTACCTCTAGGGGGCCACCTTTAGAAGAAAGAAGCCACACTAATAAAAATATATGGATAATGAAAAAAAAAAAAATGTACTTTTAGACAATTCATAAAAACATATAAAAAATCCAGGTAATGGTGAGAACAGAGGAATAGGTGGGCATCACCGGACACAGCAGGTGGAGAAACATATATGTACATATGAATGGGCAAGACTTAATTATAAGAGATGAAAAATGTGGACCAACAATAGGGCTGTGTATAATGCAGATATTGCACAGAGTAATAGAAGAACATGACAACTCGTCCTGAAGAGAAGTCTTACCCCAGGGGAGGTGCCATCCCGGACAGTGGAGCGTTACCTTGCTAACACCAGGGTAAGACTTCTCTTCAGGACGAGTTGTCATGTTCTTCTATTACTCTGTGCAATATCTGCATTATACACAGCCCTATTGTTGGTCCACATTTAAGTGTTCCATTTTTCATCTCTTATAATTAAGTCTTACCCATTCATATGTACATATATGTTTCTCCACCTGCTGTGTCCAGTGATGCCCCCCTATTCCTCAGTTTTCACCATTACCTGGATTTTTATATGTTTTTATGAATTGTCTAAATAAAGTAATTTTTTTTTTTTTTCATTATCCATATAATTTTTTTAGTCTGGCTTCTTTCTTCTAGGGGTGGCCCCCTAGAGGTAGAATAGGATGTTGGTATAGCTACTAGCCATTGTCTAGGGTGCAATTATAGGGGATCTTGACGCTTAGGCAAATGAAATGTGATGATCCCATTACACCTGTCTCAATTTTGTTTTCTAATGGTTTATTAGGTCATTTTCTACTGGCAGGTGCCCTTTAAGTTTCTTAGAAATCTAAACTTAAGGCAAATTTCTGGTTAGTTTTCTCCCCTATTCTTTCCTCCTCAATAGCTGTGATGAATCTCATTACACATCTTCTTAATCACCTTTACTTGATAAAATAAGCGGACTACCACTGGACTGCTTTGTTGTATTACTTATGCATCCTTGTGCCCTGCTAGGGCATCTTTTGGGCAGTCCCTTGCCCCTGTATTCTCGGTTTTCCATTCAATAAAACTCTTTTGACATTAAGTTTCTCAGAGTTCTGTCCTTTCAGGTAAATTCACATCTTTTAACTTGGGCTTCTTGCGCCACTTGGGTTAGGATGTGACTGTTGGTAAACCTGCTTTTTCCTTCTACACCTTATTTCGATGTGGGATGTCAATTATTGTTTACAGGGGTGATGTAGAGTAGTGATTGGCTCAATAGAAAGAAGATAATGGATGCACCAGAAAGCACAACCCACACTCTGAACAGAGCAGCTCATGTGCAAACAGAAAATATTTTTCTCGAAACGACAAATGAAACAGGACAGGTAAATCTGGAAAGCTTATAAAGTGCCTTGAGCCTGCCAGAACCAATTGCAGCTGGTGTCTGCTGTATAATACACCTGCCCTGCATACTCCTTATGACCAGTACTCTATTACTTTACCATAACAATTTTATAATAATAAGCTTTATTTAAATAGGAATTTATATTCCTTAGTGCTTTACATATACCATTTAAAAAGAGTACAATACTTACAACTATAATCTCCATGGGAATAGGAACTGGCAATTTCTTTTTAAATCGATCATTCACTTCCTTAGCCCCCAGCAGTAATACCATACATATGATCCCGATAATCAGCGTGGCAATATTGGTTTCTGTGATGTTAGACAGTACGGCTATTAAACTCTGAAACAAAAAAAGATATAGTGAAGGTTACTTTTTATAGCATCTGAAAAAAGAAAAGCAAAGTTTATTCCATATACCATGATAAACTGCTCTAAAGTTGAACATCAGGGGAAAAAAAGGAATGCCCAATTTATCAATATCAATTTGAATATAATAATAATAATCTTTATTTATAGAGCACCATCATATTCTGTAGCACATTACAAAACATGGGGTACATATACAAATAAAATAAAACAAAGTAAAAAAAAACAAACAGTCATATGAAACAATGGGAGTGAGGGCCCTGCTCGCAAGAGCTTACAGTCTATGAGGATGAAGGGTGGACATAAGAAGTATAAGAACTTGTATAATGGTCCAACCATTATTTATAAGGGAACAGAATGAAAATATATAAAAATGCTGCTGCATGAACTAGCCATCAGCCTGTATCTTATATAAAGAGCCCAAAGTCAGAACTGCAGAGAACGCTGGAGCATGGTATTTGGTGTCTACCAGATGATGGGAGGAGTAGATAGGATGGGTTAAAGGTGTATGCCCATGAAAGCAAATATTCATAGTTTATACGGTTGAAAAAAGACACTTGTCCATCAAGTTCAACCAAGGAAGGGTAGGGATTGGATGAGGAAGGGATTTAGGGGAAACAATTCTCTATAACATAACCATCAATGTTATTTAGGTGTAAAAAGGCATCTAGACCCTTCTTGAAGCTTTCCTCTGTCCCTGCTGTGACCAGCGCCTGAGGCAGGCTATTCCACAGATTGACCGTTCTCATAGTAAAAAAGCCCTGTCGCCTCCAGTGATTAAACCTTGATTTCTTCAAACGGAGACAGTGCCCCCTCGTCTTTTGATTTGATTTAATCTGGAACAACTTACCACCATATTTTTTGTATGGACCATTCATATATTTATATAAATTAATCATGTCCCCTCTTAGTCATCTCTTTTCCAGACTAAATAAATCTAGTTGTTTTAATCTTTCCTCATTACTAAGACCCTGCATACCCCATATCATTTTTGTGGCTCTACGTTGAACCCTCTCCAGCTCCAGGGCATCCTTTTTATGGACCGGTGCCCAGAACTGGACAGCATATTCCAGGTGAGGCCAAACCAATGCCTTGTACAGTGGTAATATTACATCCCTATCACGAGAGTCCATACCACTTTTGATACATGACAAGATCCTACTAGCTTTAGAGGCAGCTGATTGACATTGCATGCTGTTGTTCAATTTATGATCTACTAGTACCCCCAAGTCCTTCTCAACAAGGGACTCTCCCAGATTTACTCCCCCAAGGACATATTTTGCCTTTGGATTATTGGCCCCCAGGTGCATAACCTTACATTTATCCACATTAAACCTCATTTGCCAAGTGGATGACCAAACATTCAGTTTGTCCAAGTCACCCTGCAGCCTATGAACATCCTCCATAGACTGTATTACACTACACAGTTTGGTGTCATCTGCAAAAATAGACACACTGCTATTAATTCCTACCTCTATATCATTAATAAATATATTAAATAGTAGTGGGCCAAACACAGAACCCTGGGGTACACCACTCATAACTGGTGACCATTCCGAGTAGGAATCATTGACCACAACTCTCTGGATATGATCCTTCAGCCAGTTTTCAATCCAATTGCAAATGATTTCTGCCAAACCAATAGCCCTAATTTTACCCATCAGGCGTCTATGAGGGACATTGTCAAATGCCTTTGCAAAGTCCAAGAACACAATATCAACAGCTGCTCCTCCATCCAGGCACCTGCTCACCTCTTCATAGAAGCAGATAAGGTTAGTTTGACAACTTCTATTCTTAGTAAACTCATGCTGGCTGTCACTTATTATACTATTTGATGTCACATACTCCAGTATATAGTCTTTTACTAACCCTTCCAATACTTTCCCTACAATGGAAGTTAAGCTTAGAGGCCTGTAATTGTCTGGCAAAGTTCTAGAGCCCTTTTTATATATTGGCACCACATTTGCCTTGCACCAGTCACTTGGCACCAAACCAGACATTACGGAATCCCTGAAGATTTTAGACAGTGGTACAGCAATAACAGAGCTGAGTTCTTTAAGAACTCTGGGGTGTAACCCATCTGGTCCAGGAGCCTTGTACACATTGATTTTATTGAGCTTAGATTGGATAAGGTCTACATTTAGCCAGTCTAGTATATTACAGGGTGCATGACCCGCACTGGCACCACCCAAGTCAGAAGTTCTCTCTTCTATTGTATAAACGGAGATAAAAAATCTATTAAGTATCTCCACCTTCTCTTGGTCTCCAGTCACTGATGCCCCATTTTCAGAATAAAGGGGTCCAACCTGTTCTGACCCTTTTTTTTTTTAATTGATATACCTAAAAAATTTCTTGGGATTTGCTTTGCTATCTTTAGCCACCTGTCTTTCATTTTGTATTTTGGCGGATTTGATTTCCTTTTTACAGATTTTGGTAAGTTTTTTGTAAGTATTGAAAGCCTCAGGTGACCCATCAGATTTATATTTTTTAAATGCCCTCTTTTTCTCATTAATTGCCCTTTTAACTGTAGCTGTAAGCCACGCGGGGTGTAATCTAGCCGTCTATACTTGTTACCTATTGGAATAAATTTAGAAGTAAAAAAACCCAGGATAGATTTGAATTTCTCCCATTTAACATTAGTATCATCATGTGACAGTATCTGATCCCAGTCTATATCCATTAGTGCAGCCCTGAATTTCTGGAAATTAGCCCTCTTAAAATTCAAAGTTTTCGATTTTCCCACCGATTTCTGCTTTTTAAAGTTTAAGAGGAAAATAATTATATTATGATCGCTGTTCCCAAGGGGTTCCCAGACACTGACATTTTGGACAATGTCCTCATTGTTAGAAATCACAAGGTCCAACAATGCGTCACCTCTTGTGGGATCTTCTACAAGCTGCACCATAAAATTATCCTGAAGAATGTTCATAAAATGTCTCCCCTTCACAGATGAAGATGAGCCCGGACCCCAATTTATATTTGGAAAGTTAAAGTCTCCCATTATCACTACTATCCCCTCCTGTGCAGCCCACTCTGTTTATATAGGTGACCCTCTATTTCCTCACAGATGTTAGGGGGTCTATAAATTACACCAAAAATTATTTTTTCAAAGCTCTCTTGGCTTTGAATTTCAACCCACAAAGTTTCAGCCTCCTCACACTCTTCTGAGACCACTGACTCATTCACAATTGCTTTTAAGTCTCTTCTGACATACAGACATACACCACCTCCCCTCCTATTTGCCCTGTCTTTCCGAAAGAGTGTAAAACCTTGAATATTAACACCCCAATCATGTGATGCATCAAGCCATGTCTCTGCTACACCAACAACATCTAACTGTTCCTCTAATATCAGAGCCTCAAGCTCGCCCATTTTGCCTGTGATACTTCTGGCATTTGTGAACATACAATTTAATTTTCCACAGTTATTTATCTGATTTAAAGTATTTTACTGGCACATATATCCTCACCACTGTTCTGCAACTTGTGGATCTCCTTATCTACTACCTTAGGCCCCCATACACCGCCCACCAACTTAGGCTGTCCCCTCTCTGACCTGTCTACCCCTTTAGTGTCTTCCTTTTCCTCCTCCCCCGATCCTAGTTTAAATACTCCGCCACCCCTGCTAGGATCTTCTCCCCCAGCACAGCAGCCCCCCTTCCACTTAGGTGCAAGTTATCTGCGGAAAACAGCTTGCACCCCAGTGAAAAGTCAGCCCAATGCTCTAGAAAACCAAATCCCTCTGCTCTACACCAGGATTTGAGCCATGCATTTAACTCCCTGAGCTCCCGCTGTCTGCTCTGTGTAGTGCATGGCACAGGTAGAATTCCGGAGAATACTACCTTGGAGGTCCTTTCCTTAACCTTTGAACCTAGTTCTTTAAAATTATTCTTCAGGCTCCTCCAGGGCCGCCGATAGGGCAGTACAACTGGTACTGCCCTATGGGGCCCGGACTCTAAGACACTAGGGGGGGGGGGGCCCGGCCGGTGGGGTAATATGCGGTAATAGTACGTCAAACTTCTGGCCCCGGCTCCTGAATGGAGCCGGGGCCAGAAGCTGCGGGTGTCGGCTATATATTATAGCCGACACCCTCCTCTAACACCCGCGATCGGAGATTTCTCCGATCGCGGGTGTTAACCCCTAACACGCCGCGGTCGCGCTGACCGCGGCGTGCTAGGGGCATTTAACAGGATTCGGACCCCCCGCGGCGCTTACCGGGGGGGTCCCGCTGCTCTGATCGCAGCCCCGGGACTGCCGGTGCCCGGGGCTGCGCGATCTTCTTCCGGGTGCCGGGTCCCTGCCTCCTGGCAGGACCCGGCTGTGACACACTGAGCATGCGCAGCATGCTCAGTGTTTCACATAATACAGTGTAATACATCTGTATTACACTGTATTAGGTGAAGAATAGCTTGAACAAGTGATCAGTGGATCACTTGTTCAAGCTAACCTGTAAAAGTAAAGAAAAAAAAGTTAAAAACACTGAATAAACACAATTTTTAATAAAAATAATTAATTAAATAGAGTTAAAGTCCCCTAAACACAAACATTCCCTATACACATCTAATAAAGTAAAAATACCTGAAAATCACCAAAACCCCCCACATATTTGGTATCACCGCGTCCGTAACAATCTGTACAATAAGTCAGAAACATTATTGGACCCGTACGGTGAACGCCGTAAAAACAAAACCCGAAAAACTCGCCAAAAATATAAATTTTCATAAAATCCCTTTACAAAAATGTTCTAAAAAGTGATCAAAAAAAGTTATGTGCCCCAAAATGGTACCAATTGAAAGAACAACTCAACACGTAAAAAATAAGCCCTAAACTAGCTCTGTCAACCAAAAAATATTAAGGTTAAGTTCCCGAAAAGATGGCGATGCAGAAACAAATAAGATTTCCTCTGTATTAGTTTTTCTCCAGTAAAATTGTAAAAATAAATGAAAAACTATATAAATGAGGTATCACCGTAATCGTAGTGATCTATAGAATGAAAATATTATAGTATTTTTAGTGTATGGTGTACGACCCCCAAAATATACAAAAAAAAGAAACCCCAAATTGACAATTTTCTTTTCCTCCATACATTAAAGAGTTAATAAAATCTCATCGAAAAGCTATAGACCCACTTAAATGAAGTATTTGTAAAGTGCATCTCATGTCGCAAAAAATAAGCCCTTAAATGTCCAAATTGCCAAAAAAATAAAGATTGTATAGCCAATAAAAAGTGACAATGCATAACCTGCTCTGAATGGCGCAGCTCCCCCTCAATGCCCTGGCGTGTGCCCATACAGCAGGTTACCACCACATATGGGGTATTGTTATACGCGGGAGAGATGGGGGATCAAATTTTGAGGAGCGTTTTGGAATTTTATCCACTGAGAATTTGTACATTTTATGAAAAACACATTAATTTAGCCAAATAAAATGTAATTTCGAAATTGCATCCGATTTTGTTTTAACCCCTGTAAACCAATTAAAGGGTTAACAAACTTCATAAAAGTTGTTTTACGTACGTTGAGGGGTGTAGTTTCTATAATGGAGTAATTTATGGGGTTTTACTTTATTTAGGCCTCTCAAAGTGACTTGAAACCTGAGCAGGTCCCTCAATAGCAGGATTTAGCTTTTTTTATGAAAATGTGAAAAATTGCACGTGACGTTCAATAGTATGACTCCTATTGGCAATCTACCAGAAGAGTGTGCCTTGTCGTAGCAACAGGCCTCAAACCCTGTTTGTGAAAGGTCACTGCGGGGGGCAGGAGGCTTGTTCGGTTTTGGGGTGTGTTGGGGCCCAGACACTTTTGCTGTATGGGGCCCCGAATTTCCTGATGGCTGCCCTGGGCTCCTCCACCTACCATCTATTCTGTCATTGGTACCAACATGGACCACGACAGCTGGGTCATCTCCAGCCCCTCCCAGTAATTTATCCACCCTTTCCACCGCATGCCGAACCCTGGCACCAGGGAGACAGCAAACCATTCGGTTGAGGCGGTCTTGGCGACAAATTATTCTATCCGTCTTCCTGATTATAGAGTCCCCTACAACCACTAGCTGCCTTGGCTTACCTGCACTCCCATCCACCTTACTACTAGCTGGTCTGCTCCCCCGGCTGTGAGGGAGAGCAGGATCCACTAGGGCTGCCATTTCTGACACGGATGTCCTTACATCATTGCACAATTTTGCTTGGAGTCAGAGTTGGCCTTCCTTTTCTTTGACCCCTTCCTACCCCCTCTAGTTACAGTAACCCAGCTACCCACCTGGCCCTGCTGGCTTTCTTCTCCACCCTCCACTTCTACCCCGCTTATTGCTTGCTCAGTGAGAAGCATACTCCTCTCAAGATTGTCAATTGCTCGCAGCCGTGCAATATCTTCCTCCAGATCTCTAACACGAGCTTCCAGTAGAAAAATATGGGCACATCTGTCACAGCGGTATTCACCCTGGAACTCTTGCTCCAGCAGTGTATACATGCGGCAGAGTGTGCACTGGAGCATACCACCAATCTTGCTAGCCATATCCTAGTAACAAAACTGTGATGAGTATATAAATCAAGAGATATAAAATGTGGATTACTTACAGTTCTGTGGACTTCTCTTTTTCAAACTCCGCTTTTTTCAACTCCACTTAAAGAGAACCCGTCATGCAAAATAACGCCCCTAATCTAAATAGATTTTCATAAACTGCCATTAGAAAGCATTAGCTCTATCCCTTCATTGTCCCTCTACATGCCTGTAAACCGAAGTAATGAGGTTCTAAAGCTGTATGCAAATGACCTGTGAAATGTCCAATGAAGCATTAGCATATTCAAGCTGTCCAGCTTATTCATGAGTGGGAGGTACAGCCACAACCCCAGTGCTTGACTGACAGCTGCTCCATGTAATGGCTGCTGCATGTGCTTGCTGGTGGCCACGCCTCCTGCAGCCTGTGTGTGTATGTGTATGTGAAAGATGCAACAGCTCCAGGATGCAGCAATGTTATAGCAGAACATGTCAGGTACTTGTGTAGCTGATGTCTGTGTCTCTGTGTATTAGGAGGGCGCATGTCAGCAGATGCAGCACACACACTAGCAATGCTTTACTATACATTACACACAGACATGAGCAGGGGGAGGAAAGGGGAGGGGTAACAGCGGTGACATCACTGCCTCTGACCATGTGACCAGCCTCATTTACATAATAAAGAATAGATGATTTTATAATGATTAATGTATGAAATAACTAGATAAAGGCTGAGATGGATCCTTGTGAGCTGCTCCAACAGGTAGTAGTGACAGGACTAGTGACAGAGACCTGATGACAGGTGCCCTTTAAGCTCACTAGCCACTTAGAATCACAAGCCAAAACTGAGCGAGCTCAAAAGTGAGTTGCTAGACCTTAATTTAACAGGTGTGAACACTAATTCCTCCTCCCAATCAGCAGACCAGGCAAAGAAAAGAAAAATATATATATTTAAAATTGTGACACTAAGAAAAGTGCTATCACCTATATACTCAGTCCACAATCACCCAAACAACAGATTCACTCTTAACACACACAAAACTCTGCTTTTTTCAACACCACTTAAGCTCTCTAGCTACTTAGAATAACAAGCCAAAACTGAGCGAGCATATTTCAATCCCCTAGTTTACAGGGGTAAAGGGCAGAATTATAGGTTCTAAGCATAAATTTGAAGCAAAGGAGGTCTGTTGATGAGCACATTCTTCTCCACAAACGCACTCCTGAAGCACTAGCAAAAGAAAAAAAGTTTAGGATCCAGCCAATCATTCTCTCATCCAATTTATCCACTAGCAGCTCCGGTACAATACATTTAAAGGTGCTGCTGAAATCAAAGAATCGTACAGCATTGCCCAAAGAATCTAAGTGGGAGTACACCCTTTCTAATAAATATATCAATTCGTCAGCAGTCCCTAAGCCCGGTAAGCAAAGTGGAGTCAAGATGCAGGGACACGATTTCACTCAGTCTATTTAATACCAAGCATTCAAAGACTTTCATAATAAGTGCCGTTAGGGTAATTGCTATATAATCATTTAAATCCAACCTTACTCAGTAGCACTTTAGTAGTTGTCTTTCTTAGTTTTGCTATATATGTATTGTCTAGCCTGATGTTAAAAATCTTAGTAAACCCCAGCTCAATTCGTTCCCTCAGGATCAGAGGACTCTTACAGTGATATAATCCGAACCAGATTCCAAGTTAGATTTTTTTTTAAGCTGTTTTAGCAACTCCCTAATTTCAATGTGACTAATATGATAGTTTACTTTATCATCGACCAATGGATTACCCCAGCCAGCAGCCGATGTAGCCTGCACTAGCTCCCTCTGTAAAATAACTAGCCACCCTCTGCCTCCGATGTAAACCTATTGAAAAAGCGATTTAGTTTTTCTGCCAACTCCCTACAGCCGTCTGATTGCCCCACCTTAGATGGTAACCCCGTTATCATTTTTAAACCTTTCCATTCTTCTCTGGGGTCACTGTGATAATTTACTCTCCAATTTATCACTGTATGGTTTCTTACATTCTTTAATTTTTTGTTTAACTTTACACACAATCTTAAAATCTGCCCCATCCTTATTAAGAAATGTTCTGAATTCAGAATGATATGTTATTTAGGTATGGTTTTACAGTTTTCTCAGGGACTATATTTTTTACACAAAAATTGATATAGTCCGAAATGGTACACGCACAGCCATCCATATACATCACAAAGTCACTCAGGAATATGCCCCAGTTTGGGGTTTCAAAACAAACCCTTAATTCCTTCAGACCACTGAGAGATAGTTCTTGTAGTGACTGGGCGCCTTAGCCTTACTGGGCAGTACAACTGTCAGAGGAATATTAACCCTTAAACGACCCATCACGGGTCGGCTGCAGGTGCATGGAGAGGGCATGCGGGCCGACCCCTCTCAAAAGCCGGTAAGTCTTTGCTGCCTGTCGCAGCAAAGACTTACCGGTAACACCCGTTCGCGGGTGGGAACCGCAGCTTTGTTGGCAGCTTCAAAAAGGTGTCGGCGCCACCCACAGCATAATAAAGTTATTGGCGCCAGAAGATGGCAAAAATCTAAAAAAAAATTTTGTACCAGAGGTTTTAATTTCTTTAAATATATGAAAACATTATAAAACCTATACAAATTTGTTATCCCCATGATCGCACCGACCCAAAGAATAAAGTAGACATGTCATTTGTGGCGCACAGTGAAAACCGTAAAATCCAAGCCCACAAGAAAATGGCAAAAATGCAGGTTTACAACAATTTCACTGCATTTGGATTTTTTTTCCCCGCTTCCCAGTACACGGTATGGAATAATAAATACAGTCACTATGAAGTGCAATTTATTATGCAGAAAACAAGCACACCGCTCTTTACGTTTAAAAGAAAAAAAAGTTACAGATTTTTGATTGTGGGGAGTGAAAAATGGAAATGAAAAAACAAAAAAGGGCCAGGACCTTAAAAGGTTAAATTATGATCCGAACTGCCTAAGCGAACTAGCATAACTGGTCTATAGGCAATCTTAGCATTTACAAACAAGAGATCAAACATTGTTTAACCTCTTGAGGGTGCCGTTATATAGTGCACAAACTTCGAGAGAACAGCATTTTTCCAGTTGAAATCTCCTGTTATAAAATGAAAATAACTTCTTAGTACCTACTGTGTAAGACACCCACCTCTGTTAATAACAAATCACAAGCTACTGCTCCATTTCCAGATGGCGGTATGTATTCTAATATCACAATCACCACCCGAAATTCTCTAGGCAGATAACTAGCTCTTAACACTAAAGCTATTACCTCTATGTCTGGGGAATGCATTTAGCTGCGTACTGTGATATGATTGACACAGCACAAGTTCTTATTAATATACACACCATTAAGTTATATGTATGGTAGATATACACTCACCGGCCACTTTAAGAGGTACACCCGTCCAACTGCTCGTTAACACTTAATTTCTAATCAGCCAATCACATGGCGGCAACTCAGTGCATTTAGGCATGTAGACATGGTCAAGACAATCTCCTGCAGTTCAAACCGAGCATCAGTATGGGGAAGAAAGGTGATTTGAGTGCCTTTGAACGTGGCATGGTTGTTGGTGCCAGAAGGGCTGGTCTGAGTATTTCAGAAACTGCTGATCTACTGGGATTTTCACGCACAACCATCTACAGAGAATGGTCCGAAAAAGAAAAAACATCCAGTGAGCGGCAGTTCTGTGGGCGGAAATGCCTTGTTGATGCCAGAGGTCAGAGGAGAATGGGCAGACTGGTTCGAGCTGATAGAAAGGCAACAGTGACTCAAATCGCCACCCGTTACAACCAAGGTAGGCAGAAGAGCATCTCTGAACACACAGTACGTCGAACTTTGAGGCAGATGGGCTACAGCAGCAGAAGACCACACCGGGTGCCACTCCTTTCAGCTAAGAACAGGAAACTGAGGCTACAATTTGCACAAGCTCATCGAAATTGGACAGTAGAAGATTGCAAAAACGTTGCCTGGTCTGACGAGTCTCGATTTCTGCTGCGACATTCAGATGGTAGGGTCAGAATTTGGCGTCAACAACATGAAAGCATGGATCCATCCTGCCTTGTATCAACGGTTCAGGCTGGTGGTGGTGGCGTCATGGTGTGGGGAATATTTTCTTGGCACTCTTTGGGCCCCTTGGTACCAATTGAGCATCGTTGCAACGCCACAGCCTACCTGAGTATTGTTGCTGACCATGTCCATCCCTTTATGACCACAATGTACCCAACATCTGAAGGCTACTTTCAGCAGGATAATGCGCCATGTCATAAAGCTGGAATCATCTCAGACTGGTTTTTTTGAACATGACAATGAGTTCACTGTACTCAAATGGCCTCCACAGTCACCAGATCTCAATCCAATAGAGCATCTTTGGGATGTGGTGGAACGGGAGATTCGCATCATGGATGTGCAGCCGACAAATCTGCGGCAACTGTGTGATGCCATCATGTCAATATGGACCAAAATCTCTGAGGAATGCTTCCAGCACCTTGTTGAATCTATGCCACGAAGAATTGAGGCAGTTCTGAAGGCAAAAGGGGGTCCAACCCGTTACTAGCATGGTGTACCTAATAAAGTGGCCGGTGAGTGTATACAGAGATCTATCTATATCCATCCATATCTCTCTCTCTATCTATCCCAACATGTGTCCTGTAAGCTACGTTTCGACTCCCCAGGTGTGAGGAGCTGAACTGTAGCTTACAGGACACATGTTGGAATAAACGAGCATGTTTTTATTCATATTGAAATCTTATAGTGCTGCTTTTTTTTGTATTTTACACGTGGAGTGGCTTTGGTCCAAGTCCTGGGAAGTGCACCTGAGTCGAAACCCTTTAGAGTGAGTGCTGCCACAATCTATCTATCTATCTATCTATTATACACATATACACACACACCACATCAATGATACAACACTGTCAGGTATATTCAGACAACACTGCAGCTTCTGTACAGTCTTCACACACATGCCGGGTTAACATTGGTCTAGTTCATAATTGACCTGATTTTCATGAAGAAAACCCATGTTTTTGTTTTGCACAGCTAATCCAAGGATCGGCAAAACAGTTACTAGTAATAATGGATGTTAGCACACACTGGGCTGTTCACACTAAGATGTACTGAGGGATTTGCCGTGATATAGGCATTTACAGTGGAGCCCATGAACACGGACAAGTCAGATGACAGGATTAATGGGCATATTCTGTAAGAGAGAAAAACTATTGACCGTAAAAGACACAAGAGTATATTGCTGCAGAATAAAAATCACACCACAACTTACATATATGACTGCTAGAGGTCCGCTGTATCTTTTTGTATTAATTCCCAAGAGGTATTTCAGCTGAGATGTGAAGACGTGAACTGCTGCCGCTGTGGTGAATCCTCGTACCAAAGGTTCGGTCAGATAGATGGCTACAAAGCCAAATCTAAGTATGCCTAAGCAGAGCTAAAAGAAATATACAGCATATTAGTACGTCCTATACAGTGGCTTGTTTTCCAAGTTCATGGGCAGTTCACTCCTCAGTTGTTTCATCAGGTATTTCATAGGTATTGCAAGCCAAAGCCTAGAACCAAAACACTTAGGTGCATAGCTTTCCACTATACCTCATCTCTTTGTACACTATGTCAATAAGTGACTCAAAAAAAAAAAAAAAAATGGAACGTGAAGTGGCCTTTATTTAAGGGCATGTGTAATTTTATGACATAATTCTACAGAATCGTCTTTCTTTTATCATCAAAATACCGAAAAAGTTGTTTCAAGAACACAATCCATATGTCTTGTTGGGATGTTATAGATGGGCTTCCCCTGGCAGGCATAACTGCTCGCCTAAAAAAGCCCCCAATACAGGTTATTGAGCTTGGTGTTATACAAAGCACTAAATGTAAAAGCACATACAGTATTGGAGTGTATTTCTTAGTTAAAACACACCCAAACTTTGGATTATTTGATGCCAAAGTAGCGGCATACATGCCTTATACCACATTTATTATACTAAAAAATGCTAAGTATTCCTTTCATCTATTTTGCTTATAATTGAAACACATGTCAGGCAGTGTACACTCTTCTTTGTAAATGTACACCATTGGTTATGATAGTATGATTGTATTATGTTTATCATTGGTACCAATTTCCCAGCTATAATGCCAGTGCTATGCAGAGATACTGACCGCTTGCATGGTACTTAGTTTGATTACGTGTTCTTTCCTGCATATCTTCTTTACTAGACAGCAGATTTGTGTTTATATTCATGTGCGATGTTCTTCATGCGGTGGCTGTGCAGCCATTGTGTCCTACTGCGTTAGCTTAAATGAGGAGGTGGGGTAGTGGGTTATACAGAGAGTGAGGAACCCCAAGAGCCCCGAACAGTATTCCTGCTACTCATGCCACTATTTTCAGCACAGATCTCCTGCCAAGAAACCACTATTGCAATAGGAGCCCTGATCAAGTTCGGACCATTCTTTTGCCTGTTTAACAGCAGTTGTCGATGAGTAGCAATGCGAGAATAAGGGGGCTTTCGGAGCGAAACTCCTTCTCGTTGCCAAAAGTAGATAGCACAGTGGGACAATAAAGTAATATTGCAGGGCTTCGTTAAACACAATATTGGGGCTCATTTACTAAGGGTTCACGGAACACATTTTCGTCGGGTTCCCTGGCGATTTCTGTTTTGCGCCGCATTTAACAGGGTATTTTGGTGCATGCGATTGGATTTTGGAGCATCAGCGCCAGCTTGCACGGGACAAAAATCGGGGGGGTGGGCCCATCGGACTACGTGCGGGATTTAACATTTCGAATTGTGTTACAAGACACGCACCAGGAGGTGAACTCCATTTGGAAATCTCACTGAACACATTGGAGGCCACCATATCCAAAGCTTCAGCAATATCAAGGCAGCCAGACGGAACTGATGGAAGCTTGGCTGCCTCAGTCATAGTCTGAGATTAATTAAGGAGCATTTTGTACTTATCCTAAGAACATCTTATATCTATATACAAAAACAGACAAGAAAGTACTGTATATAAGGATTAAAAGTTCTAGAGTACCTGAATGAGACCAGACAGGAGAGTGATGGCCACAGCAACTCTCACCCTCATTGCATCTCTTGCGTCAATCTTCTTTAAGAGCTCTGTGCTGTTTGTGACATTGGCTTCCACTATATCAAACCTTTCATCTGGGGCTATCCGCACAGCAACCCCACCGATCATCAGGCTGATAACAGCAAATGTACCTGTAGTAGAGCAACACTGTGTTATATATATATAGCATTTATCAATCTGCTATGATAAAGTAACCAAAGAAACACAACATTTCATAAAACGCTTATAACAACAAAAAAGAATAAAAAATAAAACATTTTTTATAAATGAAAAGCCAATCACAATGTAACCATCAACAGTGCCAGATTATTGCTATAGTTAGAGCAACAGAAAGATGTGGTATTACCATTTCACAGCATCACATTCCATATCACCATGAGGCTCCTTCTTTACTTGTAGTTCCAAAACCCCATTAATCAAATGCCAGAACTATATGGAAGGCTAACATAGCAATAAAGGTCAGGGAGATTCATCTAGTATCATTCAGAATCTATGTAAAGCTGGGCGACTTGGAGATCACCCACCATCAGTAATTTGTTCAAGATAAAGCAGAAACCATAGAAATTTCTGCATAAACTACAATTCAGAAAACTGCTCTTTTATAAAAATTGGTTGACATTTAAAGGACACCTGTCATCAGGTCTGTGTCACTTATCCTGTCACTACTACCTGTTGGAGCAGCTCACAAGGATCCCATCCCAGCCTTTATCTAGTTATTTCATACATTATTCATTGTAAAATCATCTATTTTTTATCATGTAAATGAGGCTGGTCACATGGTCAGAGGCAGTGATGTCACCCCTGTTACCCCTCCCCTCTCCTCCCCCTGCTCATGTCTCTGTGTAATGTACAGTAAAGCATGGCTGGTGTGTGTATGTCATCTGCATCTGTATGACATGCTGCATCCTCCTAATATACAGGTGAGAGACACAGACATCAGCTACACATGAATCTGACATGTTCTGCTGTAACATGGCTGCCTGGAGCTGTTGTACCTGTCCTATACACACACACACATGCACACACAGGCTGCAGGGGGCGTGGCCACCAGCACCAGGAAGCACATCATTATACAGGCTGTCAGTCATGCACTGGGGGTGTGGCTGTGCCTCCCACTCATGAATAGAGTGGACAGCTTGAATATGCTAATGCTTCATTGGACATTTCACAGGTCATTTGCATACAGCTTTAGGACCTCATTGCTTAGGTTTACAGGCATGTAGAGGGACAATGAAGGGATAGAGGCAATGCTCTCTAATGGCAGTTTATGAAAATATCTTTAGTTTAGGGGGGTTATTTTGCATGACGGGTTCTCTTTAAACACTCAACGGTTATTTGGAAAAAAGTCTGGAGATAAGAAACACATAATAGTGACTTGGAAAATATGAGATATTAGACATTTTACAACCCAGAAGGCAGCTGTGGTTCCCAATGATTTCTGGCCCTGCAGCTGTTATGTGCCATTATCCTAGTCAGGCTGATGATAAGCTATCACAATGTCCATGTTATTATAGGTTACTTGTCCATATGTTTATCTAGCAAATGAGGATCATTTGGCCTTACAAAAATAACAATTTTGCAATCTGTTGTACCATTACCGGTATATTGCTTGGGTGTCTGCCTGCCCAGGCTCAGAAAAACATATGCCATACAGGACCTTCTCAACATATTGTATTCACAGTGCATGGTGACAATTAAACGAAATAGGGAAATCAGGATGACATAGATTACCTATTGATACATGTCTGGATGTTCCAAAGAAAGTATATAGGAACACTGGATAAAATGAAGAATATAATCCAAACACAGGTGGTACAGCTGCTAGCAAAGCATAGGCTAAACCTAAAAGAAAAAGAAAGAATGTTTTACTTTTGTACATAAAAATATATATTACACAGCACTTTATAGGAGCTGAACTGCTTGGACAACATGTCCTTATTCATATGATGTGACAGCTGAGGCTCCTGGCAGAAGGCATCAGAGATTAAAGCATAAGGGCTTGCAGAAAAATCACACCCTCAATACTAAGGAAATCCTGATAATTTGAAGGATTGACAGTCTAATTGTGAAATGGCTTCTGTTGGGTCATACTGTAACTGGGTCACAATTCTCCCATGCTCTTGTATAGGGCTTCAGAAAGCACAGGAGTACCACTAGTCACATGTCCAATACCAGAGAAGCCAATGGTAGACAATGAGTAAGGAGCATTATTATCTGACTACAGGGACCAGGCACAGATCTCAGACAGCACACCTGTATAGATCTTGTTTTCTATAAAGTAATCATAAAAAAGGAGGATGCTGGAAAAGATGACCGGCTTCATGGCCCAGCATTCCCCAAGATTAAAAAGAAATTTGAGGATTTGGCTGGCCCCATCACATGACTGCACTGATGGAGCTCACAGAGTGCCAACATTGGGGCAGATTTAAAGTGTCACCAGCCACTATCTATGTGAAAAGATACAGAGATAGTCATGGAAAGAAACCTGTAGAGGTTAACCCCTTATCACCAATGCTAGTGTTCTAATTTTAGAATCATTTGTCACGTTAATTGAAATATCCAGGTAATTTTCAGATTGTTTTCTTGTGAAATATTGCACTTCATTGCAATTTAAGTTATAATTTTGAGCTGCCAAGACTCGCTGAAATATCTGGGTACTACGATATCAGCACAGGTACAAGACTATGACCTTCTGAATTTGAAACCCCTAATAAGTTCTGTTAGATGCAGGATTCATATCTGGGATAAACTACCTCTCTCCTTTGCAGATAGGATTGCATTAATAAAGATGGTCCTTCTGCCGCAGATTTTATTTTTCCTAATCTCATGTCCAATCTGGATAGATAGCTCTTTTTTTAAAGCATTGGAAGCACTGTTCAATGAACTTATTTGGGGTCGGAAAAGAACCTGAATCAAACTTAGCTATCTATATGCACCTATGGGAGAAGGAGGACTGGGAATCCCTTTCTTGTATGGATACTTCCTCGCAGCTCAGATGTCCCGTATAGTGGGGTGGAAGGATAGAAAGGAACCGTTAAAAACATTACTTATGGAAGATGGGAAAACCTACACAGTTTTTGAAGCATTAGAGAGCGGGATAGAACAAAATAAACAAGATAAGAACCTGATAAAAGAAGCCATTCATAAAGGATGGAAAGCTTTAAAAAAAATTAATCTTATCAATGGCATTATGGAGGATACTCCTCTGTGGTCAAATGTTAACTTTCCAGAGCTACGAGACCTTCCTGACCCCATATTTTGGGAAAACGGGGGTGCGTTTGTTTTCAAAGGTTTTGGAAGAGGGGAAAGTCATGAGTTTCTCAGCACTTAAAGATAAAGCAAATTTGAATAATGGTGATTTTTTGAGATATTTACAGTTGACACATGCAATAAAAACCCACAGGAGTATAAAATTTGAAACACATCAATGTATAGAGTTTATTAAGCACACTGGGAGGAAAAAAGGTTTGATATCAGGGATTTATAGATTCCTGATCAAAGGGAATAATTTAGGGCTTAAACACAAGTCACAGGAACACTGGGAAGATAAGATAGGAATGATTCCGAGGGAGGGATGGGGGGAATATACAGGAATGTAAAAATTGGATCAATTAACGAAAACCACAGAGCCATACAGACAAAAATTTTATATATGCTGTACTATACACCGTCCGCTCTGTGCAAGATGAAACTAAGGGAATCTTCCAAATGCTATAGATGTGAAAGGGAGGAGGCTGACTTCCTTCACTTAATTTGGATATGCCCAAGTATAAAAATATTTTGGGATAAAATATTCTCGAGGATAAATGAAGTTCTGGGGAAATCCCTGATCCCATCAATTAATGTTGCAGTTATGGGAATTTGCGGACCCAGCCATAATATTAGCGTAAAGGAAGGTGTATTAATAACTAAATTAGTGATGATTGCTAAAGTCCTCATAACTCGAACTTGGGGAAGTCATATATCGCCAAATATGGTTTAACCTTACTCAAAGAATCAAAAGATATGAGCAAATTTACGCTAACAAAGCTGGGAAAAGTGGGAAATGGGCAGAGATATGGATGAGGTGGAGATAGAGAGAAAGAGGAGAGGAGAAGGGAAAAAAAAAAAAAAAAAAGGCAATAGTGAACTCAACAAGAACTTCCCTTTTTTTTTTTTTTTTCTGTCAGTAGGCGGGAGGGATGGGGAGGGTAGGGGATGATTAACTTTAATATGAATTATTGATGTATATACGGGTGATGATATGTACCTATATGAAATTGATTTGTATAGACTATGGTGAATGTCTCTCTCCCCCGTTTTTGTAAACAAATCATGAAGGGTGGGCAGGGGAGGGAATATATGGGTAATTAATATGGGAATTGCAAATTTGGTATATACTTATTAATGGAAGTAAGAATTGCTGATAATTATTGTCACGTTTTGTATTGATGTACACTTTGCATATGATAATAAAAAAATATACTCAAAAAAAAAAAGTTATAATTTTTGGATTATGTTCTGGCAAAAATTATTTTAAAAAATTTAAAATAAAAGCATGAAATGTTTTACTTTCTGGGCAGATAGTCAGACCACCCAAAAAGCTTGATAGCTAACATTTCTGGAATTTCTGCTTTATGATGACAGTTTTTATGTGCCCTCTCATTTTTCTAGGATGTTATGAGGTTTAGAACTTTAGTTGTGATTTTTTTCATTTTCATGAAAATCTCCAAGACTCGTAAATAATAGTAACACCCTATGAAAAAAATAATATTGTATCTTTTTTCTCTGGCTCACTACGATTACAGTGATACCTTATTTATATAGTTTCTCATCTTTGCTTAATTTTACCAATTTTGGAGAAAATCGCATTTGTTTTATTATCAGAGACATAATTTCTGTATTTTTCTGCTGACATAGCTGATTGAGGCCTTTTTTTGCGAAAACAGTTTCATTTCTGGTATCATTTTGTGGGTCATAATGCGGGGTTAGTTTGCCATCAGCGTGCATGTCTGCCGCCAGCCCTATGGGTGCACTGCGCATGTGGCAGTAATGTGCATGGCGCTGATGTGGTGCACCTGTAGGGCTGGCCATGGACGCACATGCCAGCGCCAAACAAACATGCAGACTACACATGCGGGAAACTTTGAAGCTGGGGAAGCAGTGACGTAGAGCTTGGGATTGTGTTTTGGGTGTGGGTAGGCGCCAGAGCAGCCGCGAGTAGGCGGGCAGAGCTTGAGTGGATCAGAAAGCTCTCCTGCCTCCTTCATGTAAAAAGATATGGAATATAAATAATAGGATAAATGAAAGACGGCAAAAAGAATAAAAGATTGGCCTCTCCTGACGAAGCATTGTGCGAAACGCGCGTCGGGGTGTACCATTTGGCCTCCCTTTGATTGCCCCTTGTCTGCTCATTATCATGCTTTCGGGTAAGTGTGTTATAGGGATATGGTATTGTTAATACTGGATGGTACCGCCGGTTTTTACAATTTATTTCACTGCACTATTGGCACTTTACCCTTATTGGCCTTCCTATTGGTCTGATTTCTCTTTATATCCTGGGCATAAATTCTGTGACTCTGGGGCACATGGGGAAAAAAGGGGGGTTATAGGTACTCTGTGGATGCCCCTTTTTCCAACTGGGGCTACTTGTTTCCCCTATGTATTTGATTTTCCCATTTGTGGAAGATATATGTGTATAATATTTTGTGGAGAATCTTAATAAAGAATATATATTGTTTTGATAATTTTTGCAGCTCTTTCTTTTCGGTACTTCTGTGACCTAAAATGCACCTACATAAGACTTTGGACACTTTCCTCCACCTGTTGTGGTCCTTTCTGCTGTCAAAGGATTTTGGATGTAAGCTCCCAAATTTTATCTTTGACAAGATGGGCGTATTGGACCCAGACGACCCTAAAGTGTGTCTTCTCCTGGTGAATCCAGAACAGTCCCATCCGTAGTGGAGAGGGCCTTCCTTATTGAGATTCTGTCCTCTGGTGAGGTTTTGGATGTCCATCCACTCGCCTACCCTCCCTGACTGGATTTAGACAGTCATTGTTACTGTTCCCGTTAAAAAATGGTGTTAACTTAAAAAGAGGCCATGAAATGTGACAGCACCACATGGGCGCCACCATCTTGGATGCAGTATGCACTCCCACTGACATCATTCGTGGGTATCGGCTGGTTGCTAGGTCAGCCAGAACCCTAACAGTGGGAACCATGACTGTCATAGCAGAAGCTGTAAAGGAGTCTGCAATTAGCAGGCTTTTTCGTGGATCCAGTGAATTTACAATATACTGCAATACCCAAAGTACCCAATGGGGTCTAGAAAAACAGATAAGAAAAAAAAAAAAAAGTTTAACCAAAGGAAAAAAAAAAACAGTAAAAAACAGTAAAGAACCTCTGTCTTTGGTGATGGTAGAATCGCCTCTCCTCTAGGCGCCTTGGTAAAAAAGATCTTTAGAGAGATCCTTGTACTGTCTGAACTTCATACTCCTGTTTATAATATTTAAGTAACCCTTCCAATATTTTCCTGCTGACATACACTGTAGTGAAGAATTAAAATGCTACTGGCCCTTTAATCAGTCCTCTGCAGGGAGAAGACACAGGACAGAAGATGGCTGCTGGTCACATGTCCACATCACATGTTCTGCACCTGCCTGGGCAGGTCATGTGATCATCACTATGTTTGGCTGTACACATCATTACTATGGTAACAGAGCAGGACAGTCTGTTACATCATCACAGGGAGCAGAGCATAAGAGGGAGGAGTTACTGAGAACTAAAGGATCATGGAACTTGTAGTTTCCAGTGTTGGCCAACTAGGTGATAACTCCACCTACTTTTGAGAGGCCATAAATTTTGTAAATTATAAAATCAGCTGAGCAATATCAGCACACAAAGTAGCTGGCGTGGCACTGCCGTTTGTGGAAAAAAGCAGCATTGCCATTTAAGAGAGGAGAATGTGTTTTATATGGGACTGTATGCTGGAGAGGAGAGATGGCCTTTACATGGAGAGGACAATCACCCTGCCAGGACCTTAATCTTATATTCATAAATACTATTATAAGGTCCTATCGGGGCAATTGTTCATGGACAAATGACATGACCCTCCATCTGCAGCCATCTTATGGTCAGGAATGTCTGGCTGATTAAGTTAATGACAGGAGGCTTCACTTACATATAAAGAGAGCAGAACTTTTAATACCCTTACACTTACACACATTTTACAAAAAAAACACGAGGTCAAGTGGCCATGATAAAAGGCTAGTACCGTAAACGTCATAGGCTTAAATAAATATGTATGACAACCTTTAGTGTTCCATCAATAAAATATACTAACCTTGAGGTAACTGCATGACTCCTGTACTCAGTCCTGATATAACGTCCCCTATAAGATACTCCTTTACTGGATAACGTGGAAGCCATTTTAAAATTGGGAGAAAACTGTACAGTTGAGATTTTGCTTTTCTGGCAGTACATCTGTAACATAAGAAATATTTATGAATGTAAATCTCAGACAAGATGCAGGGGTTTTTTTTCACACCGAAAATGGTATGTGCCATTTTGTACATCCACAGAGTGTCAATTTTATCATAATTTTCACGAAAGTCCCCATAAAAATTCTGACAGTGTGCAGATTTCCTATAAGGAAGCACAGGGTTGGTAGACAGGGTCTGTAGAGAGTTGCGTAGCTGCACACTGCCTGGCAACCCTGTGCTCGACGAGTTGCATGAACAGGTCCGCGACAAGATCCAGGGAGGCAAGAAGGAATTTAGTAGAGGTGGGAGGGGTTTTTCAATTCAAAATCGAGGAGGACGAGATTTTTTTGCGGAGGGGAGCACTTACTTTGAGCAAGGACAACCACGCCAGGGACGACCAGGTAAAGTTTTAACAGTTATAGTTTGAAAGAAAAAAGCCAGAAATCTGATAAAATGTTTTTTTTCGGATATGATTGGTATGGACTGTGGGAACATGGGAAAACCTTAAAACAGTGTTCTGGTGACAGGTTCCCCTTAAAGCGCACCCAGTATTTTTTGTTAAGAATGTAAAAATTTACATTGAGCTCGGTAGTCCTCAGTCATTAAGAACAGAGCCCACACTATTGTAGAAGTCTTCATCTGAAGGCCAACAAGAAAAGTTCATAAAAATGAAAGTCTACATTCCTCCAGTAAAATTCCCAGCATTACTATCCAAAGCAGGGGACATCCCAAAATACAACAGTACTGAAGAGTCATGGGAGGTGACATTGATCTAAATCAATAAAGTGACTATATCCCTAATCTAGCCCTCTCTTAATAATCTGTCTCCTGTAAGGATCAGTAGAGCCAACCCTGGGGCATCTAACAAAATGCTATCATATTTCTCTTTTTAAAAACAAATTTGTCGAAGCGTAATGTAAGATTTACTCGAGCAATAAACTCAGAGTATGGGGGGGTGGGGGGTTAGCATCTTTCAAAGAAAGTCAATAAACTATTTAGCTACATGATATAATCTCAGAGCTAATTTATGACTCTCCAACATATTAAGATCAGATACATAGCCTAAAATACCGACAAGTGGAGTTCGTACAACATTGGTAGAATAAGTTTTATCAATTATGTCGAGGACTTTCGTCCAGTATCAACAAAACTTCAGCTCCACATCAGATGGATTAAATCTGTGTTAGACATGTTACACCTAGGGCAAAGATCATCACTCTTACACCCCAGAGATATTACCGACATCTGGCTTTCATTTGGAACGTATCCCTAAGGCTATATTCACACTGCCGTTGCCCGCCCGTACCGTACCGTAGCGGGCAACGGCAGTGTACGGGGAGAGGAGGAGGAGGTGAGCGCAGCTCACCCCCGCCCCTCTCCATAGCAACCTATGGCGCACGGCGCCGTATTACGGGGAAAGATAGGACAGGTCCTATCTTTCTCCCGGGTACGGAACGGTACGGTGCCGCACGTGTGCCGTGCGCCCATAGGAGTGTATGGGGGACGTATATCGGCCGTATATACGTCCCCCATACGTTCGTGTGAATGTAGCCTTAGGATGCGTTAACATGTTCAGTTTTTCAAAGCCAAAAGCAGGTGTGGATCATAATGTGAGCACATACCACTGAGGAGGTTCTACTCCTCCTCTTTTTTCACTCCACTCCTGGTTTAGACATCAAAAACTGCATCAGAAAAACTGAATGTGGGAACACAACCCAAGGCTGGCTGTACACAAACGTTCTTAGCAGTGTGCAGGCCAGATCCCACACACCGAGCACGATAAAGTGATATATGTCTGCTGGCCAAGCATCTCCACTGACACTATAACAACTGTTACAATGTTAGCACTGCTGATGGACAAGCAGGCAGAGACTTCTTGTATTATATTTTACCATGATGCAAGGACACCTGTCCACTGCACTGTTCTCAGTCCGTGTAATCTAACCAGCACAAGGGTCCATTTCCACAGAGTGTAGGAGACCTAAGGGCTTAAAACACACTTGTAGCGTGCCCATGAATCACATACTACCCCATGTCCTATTTCACAGATCAACCACACTGCCAGGGCCATGTGTTTGTGCATCAGAGTGATATATATGATGCACAAAGTGCCTTCTTCCCGCTAGCAGTGCTAATATTGCCATCCCTGGCTGCGCGATTGGTCCGTGAAACAGGACATGTCATGTTCCAAGGCCTTGTGTTTTAGCCCTTACTAAGAGTCTGCAAGGTTATGGGAGCCATCATGTAAAACATTCTTTGAAGTTGTTTGAAACAACAGATCTCTCCAAAAGTAGGGTTTGTTAGAAGGGACTACGGGATAGAGAAGTGACCTCAAAAGAACTAACAGAAAGCCTAAAATGTAGACTGAACCTTTAGTGGTGGTGTATGTCTTTTATGCACAGCACACAGCCACAATCTTCCAATTGCTGATAACAAGTATTAAACAAGGACCTGGCAGCTTCCATCAATTTTTTTTTTCACTGAGATAGACAACAATGTCAAAAAGGAAAGTCATGAGAGTGAACCAGAGGAGTCACTACAGCCATTACAGACCCTGACATAGGGAAATCCAATCATCACTCACAGTACTGGAAGTGCTGAATCAGATCATACAGGAAGGGGAAGTCAGATATTCCTGCACCTCATGACTAAGGGTGGACTCACATTGGGGGGGGGGGTTCACAACAGTGATTTTTCACTGAACCCATTTTGGCATGTAAACACACAGATTGGTTCTCTCTCCCTGGCTTCAATGATTTGTCGCCGAGGCCTTACTGAACCATTCTTTACAATGGGCTTTTTCACACTTCAGTTTTTTTCCACTGATCCAAACTTGTCAGTGAACACAAAAAGAACAGCTTCTAAATTGACCACTGAACAGTAAAAAACATCTGAAGTGTGAAAAGCCTGTTGAAAAGAAATGTTCAGCAAGACATCAGTGAAAAATGACTTATGTCAAGAAAAGAAAACCCATCTGTAGGTGTCCATAAGCCAAAAAGGATTAGGTGAAAAATCACTGCTGTGAAAAAAAATAACCCCAATGTGAGTCCACCCTTAAAGAGACAGGGTTTTTGTAGCTTTTTCTTAAAAATAAATGTAAAAAAGATGCATCTTATTGTCGGAAAAATATGACAAGTTCCTCCACTCAAAGAGCGGTAAGCCATGTCCAAGAAGTGTTTTATATGCGGTAACACTAATGTGGTCCTTTACTGGAAAAGCCTGGTGAAAGCCCTGCAAAAAAGACCAAATGACAATGCACACATGACACTTTATGATTGTATTCTTAGGTAAAATATTATGACAAATATAGAAAATCCCCAACGGAACGTATAAGGATTAGTCAGCACAGATAAAGCTCCTTCCTGTGCACATTCAAGGAGTGGCTGAATAAAGAAAGCCTAATTACACAAGATTATGTCTAAATGATATCACAGGCAATTTACAGGGTATTAGAAGAGGAAGCCATACATGTCCTTTAATATAAATCAGCCCACAGAGGTTTTACCTTCACTGCAGTACCAGATCGCGGCCATAATAGAGGTCTATGGCACCTGGTCACATGCAGTGAGAAAACCGTGTCTCACTGCACCGTGACCTGGCGGACAGCCATGCCGCAAAGGACAGGACATGTCTGGGCGAGAACATGGCCGTGTGCAGGAAACCTTCATTATATACACAAAGCCTTCATTTTTTACACAAAATAACATAGTTACACGTAAGGATTGCTCTGCAGAAGAGTCCGCCATGTCCATGTGAAGTAGTCTTTCACACGTTCACCCTTGCAACACATACACAGTGTGGGGAAGGGAACAAAACTAGAAGTACAAGATTCCTACCGGCAAGAGTGTGCTACTTTATTTACAAAGGATGTTGGCTCTTTCTTCCTTAAATGTAAATGTTCTTGCAAATATTCCTGGGTGTATATGGGCCGATCCACACAGTATTTCTCGCTCTGGCATAGGCATTCATCTTCCCCTGAAGCTAATTCCATAGCACATGTCACGTCTTTGATAGGTATCTCAAGGTCACTGGAGAAAGACATAAAATTTATGTTAACAATCACCACCCCAGATAAAAGTGTACAATTATGCACATGAATGGTCCATTAATATGACACCCTTACTAACACCCATCACCATTACGCCATATCCTGGCCATATCTATATTACGGGACAGAACAGATCTTATTAAATACAAATGCATTAGTGCAACTATTTATACTTTATTAATTCTAAGATATCTGCTGTTTGTCTAAAGAGAAAACAGGAGTGAACCTAGGACGAAGCCCTGAAGAACAGGCGTATTTCTTCTTTTGACTACAGTTTCCTGGTCTGCACTGATAAAGAGGAGAAAAAAAATCCAAAACAGCATCCGTCCGTAGAGGGGACTCTGATCAAACTATATGGCTTATAAAAACACTGGGCCGTGGCTCAGGGATCTCCATTCCAAAGGGTGGCATGAGAGGCAGATTTTTGCCAATTTTCCTCTTTTGCATATTGCCTTTCAAGTTCACCATCAAATATACTCAGTTAGCCTCAAAGAGGTATCACCCAATTTCTTCACAAGTCTTCTGCTCTCCATGGCTAACACGGTACAAATCTACACGACTATTACCTTTCTGGAAATACCGAGTGGAGCAGGCATGGCCTAGAAGTCTCCATATACCTGCAATGGTGGAGCCTAACTTAAAGAGCCTCAGAGAATGGGATTGAGACATTCATAAACAACAGGGTTTATAATTCCGTGACCTAGACATAGTGAACAGGAAGTTTGGTCGTGTGCTGCAACCAAGGATCACAATGACTTTTTCCTGTTATAAAATATTCTTGCCAAATCACATGTTCCTGACATTCATGCCAGGAAATGTATTTATGATATAATGTTCCTGTATATGAAGGCCACCACATCTCTCTTCTATTCTACTGGTCCCATGAGCAGCCTTATACATTCTCTTTATGTGTCTACATCCTCTAAGCTAGATTTGCTCAATACCAGAATCTTTTTTTTTTTTTATTCAGACAGACAATGAAAGGACTTGTATGTCATGTTTTTTTTTTTAATTAACATTTTTGAAGGGGTTGTCCAAGAGCATAAAGACGTGGTGGGTTAAAAAGAACAAACATGTACTTACCTCTGTGCTCCCTCCCGGCATCCAGCGCTGCTATCTCTCCGGTCCATGCCCCATTTAAACAAACAGAGGCACGGAAGCCGGCCACTTTGGCCATCCAGAAGCTGAATGCAGCGTGGCTTCCATGCCCGTTTGTTTACATGGGGCACGGACCGGAGAGATCGCAGCACTGGATGCCAAGAGGGAGGGCAGAGGCAAGTACATGTTTTTTCTTTTTAAGCCGCCCCATCCTGGCCACCCAAGGGCTTTTTATGCTCTTGGACAACCCCTTCAAAAATGTGAATTTAAAAAAAAACATGGAATAAAGTCCTTGCATTGTCTGAATAAAAAATGGTTATCAAAAACAAAAGTCTCATTTGGCTTTTAGTTCCATGGTTTTCAGTAAGAGATTTTTAAAGTGCTGCAGGATTTGATGGCGCTATATAAATAAAGATTATTATTAGGAGTCCCAGGAATGTTACAGCAGGTCAGAGGGGCTTCTGCAGAAAGAAGGTGTTCAGAGACTCAATAGGCACCTGTAGTGCCCACTCACTGTAATGAGCGGCAGATACCAGCTGCACAATGCGGCATCGTATCAACAGTTCCGCATATACAACCATTTGGAATAAAAATCTATTCAAACTTCAGTTCATCATAGAGGAAAGCACAGGCAACACAACATTCTTCCAGAGAATTTAGGACACACGGAGGGCATAGATATAGTATAATCAAATACACACATGCAAGAATTCAGTACAAACTAAGCATTTACAGTCAGGCCATATACCTTGATATGACATTGGGGAAACAGACAATATGCCTCCATAATAAGGTGAACATATCAGCTTGCAATTATTTTGGAGCTTTTCTCATACCCTATGACAGTGGTGGCGAACCTCTGGCACGGGTGCCAGAGGTGGCACTCAGAGCCCTTTCTGTGGGCACCCAGGCCTTCACCCCAACACATAGTTTGCCAGATAGGACTCAAGGCTTTCTCCTGTGATCCAATACATCCCAAGACGCGCCATTTTAAAGAGACATCTTTGGCTGCCAGGACTACAGGAGGAGCGAGAATGTGTAGATAGAGATGAATTGTCATTGGAGCTCCTGCTCTGGGTCCCCTGATTCTTCCTCTTCAGGGGACACTGGAGGGAAGCTACAATCCTTTATTGGTTCTGTGGGTTTCAGTCCAGCTGAGAGGGGCTTGCAGGGTTACTACCGTCTACACACAGATTAAGCAAGACACATGTGAAATGTCCCTAAGGGCAGGGATATTTATCGGACTCACAGAAATGAAATCATTCACCCACTGGCCAGAAAGTCCCAATGTGTAGCCTGAGAGATTATTGAAATTGCAATGTCCTCACATGTTGGTAATTTGGAGCAGTGCGCGAGTGACATTTGTTATACAAGAAACACGAGCACTGAAGATGAATAGTCCGAGGCTGGAATGTTCCGCTTGCATTGCATTTTGTATGTGGACGGGGCTTGGTCCGGTTTTTATGCGTTTCCATTAAAAGTAGCATTGTTTTGCATTGTTGCAGCAAACACCCACCGGTAACATCCAGGGACGGGGCTGGCACCGATCACTGGTGTTAACCCTGTAAATGCCTCTGGCAAAGCTGCAGGAGCCATCTAAGTCCTGGCGGCGCGTGTGCACCGCCATCTTTGCTTCGATCGCCACCCATTGTGCGGTCATCGGAGTGGGCGGTAATCGGTTGCCATGACAGCTTCTGGTATCACCAAGGCGGTCTGGTTTTAACCTATTCATTACAATTGCACAATGTAATGAATGATGTGGTTATGTGGTTAATCCCCATATACTGCTATACAGTAGGAAGGCAGTATATGGTAGGATCAATCAGGCAGCCTAGGGTTAAAGTATCCAAGGGCGGGTGTGTGTGTGTGTGTGTGTGTAAAAAAAAAAAAAAAATTGTAAAAAGTTATGTGAAAATAACAATAACTAAAAAAAAATAAATAAAATCATAAACATGTTAGGTATCGGTGGGTCCCAAATGTATGATCTATCAAAATATAATAACAGTTATGCCGGGTGCTTAAAATTGAGCCCGAAGTCAGAAACAACACTTTGGGATTTTGCAAATATATAAAACTTCAATAAAAAGTAATGAAAAGGTCGTACAGTCCTAAAATTGGTAACATTGAAAACGTCGCAAAAAATTTACACCACCCACAGCTCCGTACACCAAAGTATGAAAAAGTTATTAGTGCCAGAAGATGGCAAAATTTTTTTTTTGTACAGGAGGTTTTAATTTCTGGAAATGCATGAAAACATAAAAAAAAACTATACAAATTTGTTATCCCCATGATCATACCGACCCAAAGAATAAAGTAGACATATCATTTGGGGCACACAGTGAAAGCCGTAAAATCCAAGCACAGAAGAAAATTGAGAAAATATGTTTTTTCACCATTTTCACTGCATTTGTAATTTTCCCTGCTTCCCTAATAAAAAAAAAAAAGTTATAGATTTTTTTAAAGGTGCAGAGTAAAAAGTGGAAACACAAAAACAAAAAAGGGCCTTGGTGTTAAGGGGTGAAAGCATAGGTCCCTTTTACATGCGTGATCTGTACTTTTTTGAGGTGCCGAAGTCCCATCGCACTCTGTCCCATTGTATTCAATGGATTTTGTTAGACTTGCATTTTTTAATGCGGTTGAAACTCTCACCATTCTCTACTTTTGCAAGTCACACACATGAAAAACGCCCCATAGAAATCTATTTAGACACATGAAAAATGCATTGCACTCTGAGACATGAAAGCGCATTGTGTTTTTCACTGATCAACTGCAATAGAAAAGATAAACCACAGTCATGAGTCTTTTTCATGCACTTGTATGCACTCATGATCTGCAACACAGGTGTGAAAGGGGACTTAAAGGGGACATCTGTGTCCCAGGGAGGTTTAAATCTGACATCTTTCACAAATGCATTATCTGTAGTCCAATATAAGTAACAGTTATACAACATGAAGCACAACTACAGTTTTATGTACCAAATCTTTTCTTCTGCAAGTAGGTACCCCACTAGGGCACCCAAATACCAAAGGAAGGAGGGACATGTATATATTTTATATACTTTATAAAGTAGCGTTGCATACTGTTGTATTACAGTTTCTTAAACCCTTGTGGGTCTGATGGCTTATACCAGTGATGGCGAACCTTTTAGAGACAGAGTGCCCAACCTACAACCAAAACCTACTTTTATGTCTCAAAGTGCCAACATGACAATTTAAGCAGTAACCCATTGATCCCAGCTGTATCACAAGTTTCAATCGTATTGGCGTCCTGAGGATACCAATGCAACAGAAGGAAGATGGAGAAATTATAGCTTCCTTCCAGGTTCCCCTGAAGAGAAACAATTAGGGGACCCAGAGCAGGAGCTCCAATGATAATCCATCTCTGTCCACACGTTCTCGCTTCTTGTGTAGTCCTGACAGCCAAGGAGGTGTTGCTTTAGGATGGCATGTCCATGGCTGTCTTGGACCGCAGGAAAAAGCCATTAGTCACATCTAGCAAATTCTGTGCTGAGGTAAAGGCCTGGGTGCCCACAGAAAGGGCTCTGAGTGCCACTTCTGGCATCCGTGCCATAGGTTCGCCATCGCTGGCTTATACAATGTACTGCTGCTGGAATACAGTATATGCTCATTTTACAACATATAAATAAGACCCTGCCTCCAGTAAAGTCTTATTCAGATCATTCTATGATATGTCAGACTCAAAGGGACTCCTGGCTGCAATACAGGCCATCGCTGGGATACATACAAGATAAGGTCCATAGGTTTGTTCTTAAGTTGAATTTGTATGCAAGTTGAAACTATATATTTTACAATTGCAGTTCCAAAAAAAAAATGTTTTGACCCAGTGATTATTGGATTTTCAACATTTTTTGCTGTAATTGGACCAAGGATTATCAATAAAGCTTCATGACAGACACCTTACAGCTGATCATTGCAGTCTCGGACTATAGTAACATCCAGAGATCTTTACTAGAGGTCACAGGGGTCAGTCTGTAACTAGGGGGCGTCTGTAACACGGGTGTCCTTAAGTAGGGGACTGCCTGTAATACAACCCAATATGGTTGTCATGTAAGTGCCATGGGCGGCTTTGCCTGCTGCCCTTATGTTAACTTACGCTATTGGTGGCAGCACTGATTGCCGATGTTAGTGGTGTTTAGGCCTCTTCAAACGGCACCATGACGTATAGATCAGTCACATATCATAAAGGAGTTAAAAAGATTGGAGATATTTCATTATTATTTTTTTTTAACGTTTCCATGTCGCTATCTACCTCCTTAGTATTTACTAACATGTCTTTTTATTAATAGACTGACACTTGCTGATTCTGTGGGGTTTTCTATGCAGCAGTCGCTTCTTTTACACCACATTATTTACACAACCGGTGCCGCCATGTGGTGATGTATCCCCATTAAAGTGTAAGGTGCTGTGTGCCACCCATGGGTGTGCTGAGCAATCATATGCTTCTCAGGTAGCCCAGGTGAATACAATCCAGAATAAAAATACACATTGTGGACCATTTGTTCTCTCTCACCTTAATAGGCACCTTGTGTACAGCTGAGTAAGTAGACCTCACTCCATGGTCCTGAAGGGAGCGTACACTGTCCCCTCCTATATTAATGCACAGTGCTATCTATTATCAGCAAGGGAAATATTCTGTGAGGTAAAAGTGACCCCAAAAATCACAATATCTAGTAAAATATCAGTTGTGCACATATATCACTACAAACACTGTTTCTACAGCCTGAGACGTTGTTATGGTCCTTCACAAGGGCTGACAACACAGTGATAAGATGTCCATGGTAAGGTGCCTGTAATCTGACAGTAATGATGAGACATATTACCTCCATGAGCAGATCTGCCTGACAAGAAGTGACAGTCAATGGCTCCAGATGTCACATCTCACTTCCCTGTAGAGGAATGGAAGACAGTGGAGCCTCCTGACAGCTTCTTACCTCAGTCAGCAGAGCGGAGGATCCCGGTGTAAGTGACAGCACAGTAGCTGCTAATGTCCTGCACTAGTTACAATTTAACAGCAGCCGCAGCAGTCACTTATGCTTGGACAACTATCAGCTCCTTGAAATGTGAGACGCTGATGATAGGACACCAGTACGCCTGTGTAACTAACGAACCCCTCCAGGGGGCTGACGGGTAATGTAGTCCTCTGGCTTCTACAAACACAGTGCGGAGCCGGCATAGGGACTTCAATGGCCACAATGCACTGCTTTGGAGTTAAAGGTCAGCCTGTGAGCAATATGCAGGCCACGCCCTCGTGTCTTGGTTGTTATGTTACTAGCAGTGTCACAGAGCTCAGTGTATAGTAGTGACAGGCTGCTGGCGATGGTCGGATCAGTGATAGTGTGGAGACAAGCGATGTGTCACCAGACACCTGGCAGTGCCATGCTCTGACATGACATGGTGTCTAAACAGATGTATGTAAGCAGGAGCACTTACCACCACCTACCAATAGCTGGGATCCGGATGATGGCACATGCTCAGTCCTGTAACCAGAGTATAATAAATAAATCTTTATATAGTGCGGTTATATTTACAGATCATGGGACATGTACAAACAAGATAAGACATTACAGAGTAATAACGTCATGTGAATCATTAGGAATGAGGGCCCTGTTTGCTAGGCTGTGTTTACCACTCAAGCTGCCCCTCCCCCTAATTACACTTTACAAGTCTCATGATTTGCTGTTTTTTTTAATTTGTTGTGAAATTTTGTTGGTGTTAACAAAGCATAAAAGTATAAAACAAGACAATTCCTACCCTCTTGTGCTCCCTGTGTAATGACCCAGAGGGCATTACTGAATTGTTATTATTAATGCCATATACTGTGTGCATATGTAATGCAATTGTCATGACAAATGTAATGTTTACCCCTAGAAGCTATTTATTATTACTACTGGTTGATTAGGTCTGGATGGATAGGTACCACATCCTTATTTGCCAGAAAGGAGTTATTCCCATCAATAAAATCAACTGTGAGCAATCAACTCCCGGGAAACGCATATGCAATCGGTTCGAGCACCGCCCCCTGTGCGCTAGCATCGCGTTATGAACGCAATGCTAGGGGAACGTGTGAACGCACCCTTAGATATAGTGGTAGTGTAGTCTTAGGGTGGTGGCACACGTGGCGTTTTTGGGTCGTTTTAGTATGCGTTTTTAATTAAGATAATTGGCAAAACCAATCAAAAACTGATGCATTTTCAAAAAACGCAAGTGTTTTTCACAATCTGAAAACACACAACTAAAAACGGCCTAAAAACGCCACCTGTGCCACCACCCTCACCTGTCCACTCATCCAGCGAATACTTCATCTCACGATCACACTCTTACCTAGAAGTCCGTTTTCCCTCTCAAGGCGCATGCGCGTTCTTACGGTACGCGCATGCGCAGTAAGCACTCCATGCATTACATAAGTCCCGTCACCGCGCATGCACGCCGCCGTGCGCGCACACGCACATTGTACCTCTCAGTCTCTATTTAAACCTCTCGCAGAGCCGGCGGGGACACGATACACAGCGCCCTTGCCGGCTCGCGATCCTAATAATGTAAGTACTCCATCTATCTACTACCACCTCATATAGCTACATTAAGCAATCCAAAAGTCTGAATATACTCCGATATAGTCAACATCCGATTGGTGAGACACTTATCACTTACGTTTACTACTTTTGTCTCTGCCACTACTATATATATATGTATATATAAGTGTATATTTGTGTACTTTATTATCATCATACAACTTGCGCTGTGTTAAGATTTGTTGTTTTTATATATGTAATAAACTGTCCGGTAATATACCATATGTTTTGATATTACCGGTGTTAACCACTAGAATATACAGATCCACAGATCCTATTCCTATACAGGTGCAGCAAGTATAATGGATTACTATCACGATAGGTGGGCGCATCGTGAAACCCTCCTACGTAAGCTGTCTGAAATTAACAACCTACACAAACCTCCCGCTACTAGAGAAACTCAGTTCTCAGAAAACCAAACCAAGATCATGACAGATTTGTATTTAAAATTAGAGAACCTTCTTAAGGTGGAAATCCAACACACCATAGATATTGCTTTCCTTGAAATTTATCTTAAGGAAAACATTGCACCTAGGGGATTGAGACTACCATTTCAATCCACCTTTCCCAATGATACCACATTCTCTATGGAGTGGGAGCTATATATGGAGGAATGCTCTAAGGGCATGATGAGGAGACTCATTACCAAGAGATCCTCCATTGTAGAATCCACCACCCGATCCATAGACTCAATCAGACAAGACCTAGAGTCATTCTTTACACACCCTGATTACCACTCTCTTAACGTTTCTACTTCACACCGACTCAGAGCCTTCGAACAAAACCTCATTTACAGAAAAACAAAACAACTAACGAGAGATCGTTCTGAGTATGCCACTAATGCTCAAAGATGCTGGGAACCAGACAGAGACATTATGGCCGACCTTCCCACATCAGCCACTATCACCACGGAACGAGTCATACCCCAACCCGTAACTAGGAGGAAGCAGGTAATAGCTTCAACTCACAAAACACTGCCCACCCCTGCATACAAGCCTAAGACCACTACCTCCAATAAGGATAGAACATTTCATAACCAAAGTATGAAACTACAAAACAGCCATTCTTCCAATGCGAACCACTCTGCTAGTAAAACTTCAACGAGTCTTCATACCAAACTCTCAGCCCCCATGATAGTACCCCCACCTCCTTCTCTCACTTCAACTCAACAAGACCCAAAAGAACCATTTCCTCTCCCTACAGAACAGTTGAACACTGACATGAGCACACTCTCCATTTACACCATCCATGAGAAGACTGAACCGCCTAGTGTAGACGAATACTCCAACAGCATCCGGGAGGCTAATGAAACGCTATCAAACAGTATATTGCCGTCTTTTTTAGATCTTCCCCCAACACAAAAAGATCCCCCCTTACAAAAAACAGATATAATCCTTCCGGCCCTCGAGATTCCGAAAGCCACATTTTCAATCTTCACGGCACAAACATCAAGGACAAAACGAAAAGAAGGACCAGAGGGAAGAGAGGAGGGAGAAAACATGCTAAAAAAGAAAAATCACCAACAGACACCACCATCACCCGAAACTAGTGAAGATTTTTAATCTTTCCTCCCACACTCTATCAGAAGCTGAGAATAGCCTTTTGAGCAAAGGCCTCTCCTTCTGTCCCACCACAAAATCCAAGGAATTCGATCTGTTTATGGACCTGAACAGTTACATCAGAAAACTCACTCTCAAACGGCACTTTGCCATCAATCAAGCGAAAAGCAAGACTGAACAAGATACCCAAGAAGATCCATTTATTCACACTTCACTACGTCCACCTGCAAGATTTTATCCCACTCACAGCAAAGGACCACATATCGAGACCTTTTATTCTATGGTTGCCTCGGATTTCAGATCCCTACATACCTCAGAAAAAGCACACCCAAAGAACAACCTAACCCTACCAGAGAGAAAGGCACTAAAAGAACTATGGACAAACCCGAACCTTATGATCAAACCGGCAGACAAAGGCGGTGGAACAGTCATACTTGATAGAAAGGACTACTTGGAGGAGAGTTACAGAATTTTATCAGATCTAGAATACTATGAAAGGTTGACCACAGATCCAAGCTTGGAACATCTGGAAACCCTTAAGTCTTTTGTCATGGAAGCGTACAGTAAAGGAATTCTGAATAAATTCGAAAAGGATTTCATCCTCCTCACCAACCCAAGGATGGCCCTTTTCTATTACCTCCCTAAAATACACAAAAACTCCAAGTGCCCACCAGGAAGGCCCATCATCTCAGGGATCAACTCCATAACTTGTAACCTTTCAGAGTATGTAGATCATTTCCTACAACCGTATGTGAAGAGATTACCCACCTATCTTAGGGACTCCTCGCAACTAATTCTAGAGTTAGAAAACTTTGTCTGGGGACCATCCATGAAACTCCTCACTCTGGATGTTACGTCATTATATACAAAAATCACACACACATTAGGGGTAAATGCAGTACGAAGTACCCTTCAAAGAGACCAGAATGTACCTCCTCCACAAACGGATTTTCTTATTCAAAGTATCAACTTCATCCTTGAACATAATGTATTTGCGTTTCAGAAAGATCTTTTTCAGCAAAAACGAGGAACGGCAATGGGCACACGTTTCACGCCAAGCTACACGAACATCTATATGGGCGAGTTCGAAACGGCCCTGATCAGCGAAAACACCCGTTTCTCAAACAAAATCGCACTTTTCAAGAGGTACATCGATGACATTCTGATCATTTGGGATGGCTGCGAACAGGAGATCATTGACTTTGTCAATGAAATTAATTCCAACACATGGGGAATCAATCTCACCCTAAACTTCTCCGAAACCAAGATCGAATTTCTAGACCTCCTTATATCAGTTAATAAGGACCAGTTGGTCTAACCACATCCACATATTTCAAACAGGTGGATGTCAACAGCTTTTTGGAATTCGACAGTGCACACCTCAAAAGCTGGCTTACGAACGTTCCGTATAGCCAGTTTAAACGGATCAGAAAAAACTGCACAGAAGATACCACGTTCCATGAACAATCACAAGTCCTCCGCAAAAGGTTTAAAGAAAAAGGCTATCCAAAAGACATCATACGTGATGCCTACTCAAAGACCAAAAACCTTACACAAAAGGATTCTGATGCCAAAAAACAAGAAGAAAAATATAGGTCAAATGGAAGACAGAGCACCCAATTTCATTACTACATTTACATCTGACCACAGGACGATAAAGGCCATATTATCAAAATATTGGCCTATTCTCCATAAGGACCCCCATCTTAAGGAAGCCATACCACCACATCAGCAACTCACGTTCAGGAGGGCCCCGACCCTGAAAACCATCCTGGCTCCCACAAGAATTCGACAAACTAAGAATTTGGACAACACCACACGAACAAAACCCTCTTTCTTTCCGGACCTGAAAGGAAGCTTCAAATGCAATGGCACTAAGTGCCTCACGTGTGGCATTATTCTTCCTCGCACACACTCCTTTAGTTCCACGGCAACAGGAGAAACCTTTAAAATCGAAAAATTCCTCAACTGCTCATCAGATTATGTTATCTATCTACTCCAGTGCCCCTGCCCACTCCAATATGTGGGCAGAACAACTCAAGCATTAAGGGATAGGATGAACACCCATAGGAGCAAAATCAAAAGTGGCTTTCAGTTTCACAGTGTCTCACGACACTGTCACCAACATCATAGTAATGACATCAACCAGCTCTCTCTTCTTGCGATCAAACAGATTCCCAAGGACCATCCAGACCGTTTATCACAACTTATCAAAAGAGAAAATTACTGAATATTTAAGCTGAATACCATGTGTCCATATGGACTTAACGAATCTCTGGAGCGCATCTAATTTGTATTTCAGCACAAAATACCACGAACTCTGTCATTATTACTAATTTCATACATCGATTTATTACTGTCCCGATCATCATCAGTATTTGATATATCGATATAAATTATATTCCTTGAGGAATCCTCCTCTCATCACACTCCTATAATTATATTTTCTATATCCTCCAAACCTATTGTTGTTCTCCATACTAATCCTTATCTATGGTATCCAAGATTTACCCTATTTACCATTTCTGTTTTTGTCCTTGCCTCATAGTACCCATCTTTACTAATCCTATCCATGATATTTACCCCATTTACCATGTTTGTCTCTACACCATGTCAGTCCTAAGTACCCAGGAACAGGTCCATAACTTCTACTCACCTGTCCACTCATCCAGCGAATACTTCATCTCACGATCACACTCTTACCTAGAAGTCCGTTTTCCCTCTCAAGGCGCATGCGCGTTCTTACGGTACGCGCATGCGCAGTAAGCACTCTATGCATTACATAAGTCCCATCACTGCGCATGCGTGCCGCCTTGCGCGCACGCGCACATTGTACCTCTCAGTCTCTATTTAAACCTCTCGCAGAGCCGGCGGAGACACGATATACAGCGCCCTTGCCGGCTCGCGATCCTAATAATGTAAGAACTCCATCTATCTACTACCACCTCATATAGCTACATTAAGCAATCCAAAAGTCTGAATATACTCCTGTTATTTCAGATTCCTTTATATTCAACGCTGATCCATACTACAGGTATCTCTATGTCTGAATTTACTTATCACTCATCACAGTACATTCATCATTTAATTAATTATATTCCTTCCTCTATGTAAACAACACAGCCTATAGGACAGCTTGAGTATCCCTACTATATCCATCTGGGGCAGACTACCCGAAAGAGAATTATAGGGTAGGGATCAACTCACTTACTAATTTATTGATTTACTAAATTATTGATCCATTAATTCATTAATTTATTAAACTAATTTATTTATTATGAATTCATTAATTTGTTAATTTATTAAATTAATTTATTTATTTGTTCTACATTTATCTTCTCTGGTTCACTATATATATGCAAAAATATGTTTTTACAATTATGATGGTTTTTTACGATTTTATGTCACTTCTTTTTATTCATTCTTATCTATGTGTATTTTTTTGAAATATACTTAATTGGTCATTATCTATTAGACTATGTATCAAAAAAATATTTTGTACTTGTTTTAGAAATTGTATTCTTGGACCTGATGAAGGAGGCGTTTCGCTTCCGAAACGCGTAGTCCACTGTGATTCTGAATTAAATATGGAAAATTGAGCAGCGCGACCTCAGCCTGTTTTTTACCCTTCCAAACCCCTCGTTATCATCCACTACAGACAAGCAAGTAAGTTTGGGACATCTACAGTCTATCTGGTGAGCCAGCACAACACATCCATAAGCTACTGCTAGGCAAACTTAGTAATTGCAGCTGTAGCCACTACCTGGTAAGGCAAGAGTTAACCATGTGGAATGTTCTGGTGCAATGATGTTTCTTGTGATACAGTTAAAACTGCATCACAATTAGCTTTGAGGTGTTTTTAGGTGCAGTTTTGGCAATTTCACAGGTGAAAGACATGAACTGAATGGGTGAATTTGATTTTGAAGGAGAAAGCTGTTCCACAAATTTCATTCACCTGTTGATTTGATGTCTTTTACTTGTTAAAATAAGTAATACCACCTAAAACCAACCCAAAACTAATTGCGATGCAGTTTTAACTGCTATGTGATTGGAGAAATGCTTCCACCTGACAAGAGAGTATATAAACCCCTGGTGGGTGAGAGCTCATGGTCTTGGATTCCAGTCAATAGGTATAGACGCAGGTCCAGTGTGCAGCTCCCTGCAGAGCTTCTCTCCAGACCCACTAACAGGAAGAAGAGTTACCTCAGGCAGCTGCCTGATATCTGAGGGCAAGTCAGGAGACTTAAAGGAAACCTACCACTTCGGATAGGGATTATAAGCAGCACATGCCGTGCACCAGCTCTAGGTGAGCTGGTGCCGGCACTTATCTTCGTTATGTTTTTAAACTGTTTTAACACTTTATTAATGTTTATATCTGAACTAGCTTCCCCCCACCGAGGTCCGTGCTCGGCGTACTATGCGCCCGACCGTGTGTGCGTCTGAATAGGAAGTGGTAGCGCACATGGTGCGCCGAGCACGGACCTCGGTGCGGGGAAGCTAGTTCGGATATAAACATTAATAAAGTGTTAAAACGCTTTAAAACCGTTTAAAAACATAACAAAGATAAGTGCCGGCACCAGCTCACCCTGCTTATAAGCCCTATCCGAAGTGGTAGGTTTATCTTTAAGCCTCAGAGCAGAGTTCCCATTCTGGACTCAGCTCCATACTAGCCCAGCCTGCAGTTCCTACTAGGCTGAGAGTAACCTTCCTGCGGACCAAGTATCTCCCACCAGCTCACCAGCCTGCTGAAATCTGCTGTTAATCCTTTGTCTGTTGCCTGCTGTTGAATAAACAACTGTAAGTTTATTTGTACAACGTCCCTCCGTCTGATCCCTGGATCCAGGCTGCTTACCACCATGGGCTTTCCGATCCATCACCCAGGGATTCATCTACATATACCTCAGGGTTTGCCCCAGGAAATTGCTTCGGCCTCTCCCTCCCTATTTCTTGCACATATCACCGCTGTAGACCTGCCAGGTTGTAGACCCGTCCTCCGGTCCCCATACCAAGCATAATGACCACAGTGTCCCCGAGGTAGCACTAGCCAGCCACTCCGGTATTCTATCCCCCAGCTGCCTCCAGGCCACAAGAAAAGGCCAGGCCCTGGTGGAGGATGTTGCAGATGATAAAGGTTGTTTGGGTTCAATAATGGTATCGTTTTATTGTAAGGATTGTTACAGATTTGTCAATATCTTAACCCCTACGGGACTCAGCCTCTTTTGGCCTTAAGGATGCGTCCCCATTTTTCAAATCCCTGTGTCACTGTAAGTGGTTATAGCTTTGGAACGCTATGAGATATCAAGGGGATTTTGAGACTGTTTTCTCTTGACACATTGTACTTCAAATTAGTTTCAAAATTTGGATGAAATCTTTTGTGTTTAGTTATGAAAAAAAACTAAATTTGGCAAAAATTTGGAAAAAATCTTTATTTTCAACATTCTAAATTCTCTACTTTTGATGCAGATAGTCATAGCTCCCAAATAAATTCATAATTTACATTTCCCAAATGTCTGCTTTATGTTGGATGGTTTTTTAAGATTCCACATATTTTACTGGAATGTTATGAGGCTCAGCATTTAGGTATCATTTTACAAATTTTTTGTAAAATTATCAAAACCTGTATTTAGATGGACCTGCTTAACTTCTAATTGACACTGAGAGGCCTAAATAATAGCGAGACTCATAAATTACCCCATTATGGAAACTACACCCTCAACGTATGAAAAACCACTTTTAAGAAGTTTGTTAACCTTTTAGGTTTTTTTTTATAGGGGTTAAAACAAAATGGAGGTGCAGTCTACAAATTGTAATATTTTTTCACAATACACTCATTTTGGGTGGAAAATTAAACATTTACAATGGATTAATTGAAAAAAGGCTCCACAAGGTTTGATACCCAATTCCTCCCGAGTACACGGATACTCTATATGTGGTGGTAACCTGCTGTATGGGTGCACGGCCGGGCATAGAAGGGAAGGAGGCGCCATCCAGATCAGATTTGCTATGTCACATTGTACAGGCTATAATTTTTTTCTTTTTTTAACGTGCACCTATAGGGGCTTATTTCTTTTGCCACATGAGATGCACTTTTCTGGTACGTAATTTTGGGGCATCTATAGCTAATTGGTGAGATTTTATTAACTCTTTGTTAACTCATCAATTTTAGGAAAATTTTTATGTGTTTTTTTTTTTGCCGTTAACCATACCATAAAAATAGTATATTATTCGTATTCTATTATTCGATTATGAAAATATTTCATTTATATAGATTTCTTTTTTTCCCATTTTTACTGAATAAAAAGTAATATGGCAAAATGTTGTTAATTTTAGCATCACCGTCTTTCATATGCATAACTTTTTTATTTTTCGCCTCACAAATCTGTTTAAGGGCTTATTTTTTGCGACCTAAAGATTCACTAGATACAGACCACCTCACCCCCATGGATTACTTATGTACAGCCTTATGTGGGTAGGTATGCCCAGATATGCCCAGTGCTGGCTTCTCCTGACACAGTGGGGCAGATTTATCAAGCTGTCTGAAGTCAGAATATTTCTAGTTGCCCATGGCAACCAATCACAGCTCAGCTTTCATTTTACCAGTCCTCATGAATATTTTAAAGGGGAGCTGTGATTGGTTGCCATGGGCAACTAGAAATATTCTGACATTCAGACAGCTTGATAAATCTGCCCCAATGTTTCTAAATTATTTCATGTTATTCAATTAAATAATTTTTTTGCTGATATGGGGATTTCAATTCAAAGCCTCCACTGTCTACCTGCCATAGAGATACCTATCATCAGGCTCAATGCACTGATATATAGAGATGGATCTTCTCAGAGATCTCTCTATATATCACTATATTATCTGTTTTTGTTTTGTTTTTTATATACAATTAATACAGTTAAATTAATAAAAATATATATGACACAAAATAAATTATACATTTTATATTAACTTTACCAGGACAACCTTCACCTTGATTGTTACTGATAGCACAGTAGCGCAGAACACATAAGCGATTAGCCTGAGCCTCGCCCAATGTGACTCCACCCTAAACATTGAATCCAGATAATATATTTTTTCTTTTCTAGAAAGTATTGTATCGGTATCAAGTATCGTGATACTTCTCCAGGTATTTGTATCACACTCAAAATTCTGGTATAAGTGCAAACCTAGGAGGACTGGTGCACTTCATAAAATAGAAGGCATCACAAGTAAAGAACATTGGGGATTATTCACTAAGGGTTGCGGATCGCACTTTCATTGGACTGTACGCTGTTTTGGGGATTTGCACGGCTTTGACAGATATTTAGCAGGGGTCTGTGCTGGGATTGTGTCGCATGCGATTGGTTTTGGGCGCAGCTCCGCTGGTTTTCTTGCAAAATCAAGGGTAAGGGGAGAGCGACACCTGCAGGGTATAAGGCGCACAATATTATCAAGTGAATCGCGGCAGAGTGCATTATCGTCGGACAATACACTTTCTGTGAACTCTGCACACCAGGTAAGTAAATGTGCCCCATTATGTTGCAATACTAAAAACATCCCAAAACATCAGCCAGGAAGTTAAAGCTTGGGTCTTCCAAATGGACAATGACCTGAAACATATTTCCAAACTGTATACAAAGTGGCTTAAAGAACAACTGTAAATCAATAGCTCTTGGGATGTAGAACAACTTTGCCTATTATCTTTGTTACCTATTTCCAGCAGTTTCTTTTAGTGATGGGTCGCCCGGGAATGAGGCGTTTCTAAGATCCTGCTCTTGTTTGTGAACAATGGGAGATGCCTCCCGTCAGTGAGACGGTGCCTCACTTTACACCACCCCTAACCAGCTAACCACGCCCTCTTTGTATCGAGTTGAAAGTGGAGTGGTGTGGGTTGATTGACTGGCTTGCAGCTCCATATTATATATTTAATAGGGAGCTGTTCAGGAGCGAGAAGAGCTGTAATTCCCATCACTAGTTTCTTTGCTGGACCCTCAGATTATCTCAGTGCTGAAGTAGCTCCTTCCTCTACCTGTGCTGACAAGCCCTGGAGTCCATGCTCACAGAAGCGGCGGTCAGCTTTCTCTGTGTATGTAGCCGAGCTGAGTGTGTACAGGACTGTGGATAGAGCTGTCTCCTACACAGAGTAGTGATGTACAAGATCTCCCCTGTTCCCTATCAGTTCCTCCATGCCAGTCTGCAATTCTACTTTTTCTGTCTCTCTCTTTACCTCATGCTGCTCCTTTCCCCACCTTGTACTCAGCACTTTGTGCTCTGTGCAGAGAAGCTAATAACCCTTAGTGATCACACAGCACAGGCTGTACACTTCATGTAACTGTTTGACTTATGATCTCTACCACTAATTACATGTTCCCTGCTACATCCTGTATGTACACCCTTGCAGTGTTCAGTGGATTTACTTGTGGGAAACTAAATGGATTTGCTCCTAAATTACTTTGAAAGGGAACACAAGGCATCATGGGATCTGTGAGCAGATTGAACTGGACTCAACTTCAAGGCAAGTACATGAAGTTGTTTATTTTTATTTTTTAACTTTATTTTGGGCCCGTAAGGGGGCTGATTGTGCATACCATATACTGCAGTACTACAGTATTGCAGTATATGGTGATTTAGTGCTGACCCAGTTACAGATCAGGCTGTATGACAAGAAGAAAATTTTAAAAAGAAACAGATTTTACACCCAATATACTCTAAGTGCTGGTCTGATTCATCAGAATGCTCAAATGAGCAGGTATTTCCCATGTTCTACTTGTAGAACAAGCTTTTAGGATGACTTTTACACTTAGTCTTGTCACTTTGAAAGTGCTTTGTCATTCCCTAAACATTGAATAAAATCTCAAATATTACTGAAGTAATATTAATTCTGTCAGCACGTGTTGGAAGCTAGCATATCCTAAAAAGATGGCAGATGTAAGGTACTACTGGGTGGTTCATCGCTGCTGTATCAACCTCAGTGGCATCACCGGCGAAGTAGGAGCAGTAGTGTGGTGAAGAATTAGCAATCTAATCTATCAAATCATCTGGAGGTGGCAGCCAAAACATTTTGAATGCTTAATAAGTTAATACATTTTTATCTATGGAATTTTTAAAACCCATAATTTTTGACTGGAAAAGATGGTACTAGTTGACCAAAAGAATAGATAATTTTTAACTCCTTCCTAGGGGGTGGGTCAGGACAGGGGAGGATGTGGGAGGGGTTTTATGGCATCATGTAGAGCGGGGAGCCGAGTCCATCTATTATGCAAACAAGCAAGTGTTAGAATTTGAAATGAGCAGCCACCGGGACTTCACAATCTGTGTGGTTAATGTGCTGCATTTCTGTCCCCTTGAATTTGCAAAGCTTGAATACTAGAAATTGAATACTAGAATGCTTTGGTCAACAGTGGAGGTTGTCTTAATGGGAAAGATTTATCAGGGCTTGTATACCAGAAAACTGGATTATGTCCCCAGTTCCGCCACCTCCATGACATGTGAAGAGCGGCACGGCCGGTGCCGGAGTGGCCCAGAGTGAGGCGTTCCTGCCCCAAGCCTGCTTATTATAGCCTACTTGAGCCTACTGGTGTTTCTGGTCAGGGCCGGCGCTAAGGGTAGGCAAAGGGGACAATTGCTCAGGGCCCCCTGGAAGGAGAGAATCTCTTCTTTCAAATGAATCTTGAATTGTGTTTCTAGGTGCCAGGGATCCAGAGATATTCAGGTTCAAAGTCAGAATATCAGGTGCCATTTTTATATATAAAAATCACTCATGATGGCATTTTAATAGTTAATAGCTCCGTTTTCCTAACACTTAGAAACACAAAATTAGATTCATATAAAAGAGGAGACTCACTTCTTTCATAGCAAATAAGAAGTGAGGTTCTATGTGTCACAGAGCCAGAGCTACAGCCCCCTGAATGTCCCCCCCTCCAGATTATTAGCCATCAGGCTACAGGGAGAATTTGCTGCACACAGGAGCTGCTGCACCTCACAGATAATGGAAATATTCACTTTATATGTTACTACATTTAGAGAAGGGATAATATCAACTTATATTCATGTTTTTAACCCTTCTCACACTTTCTCTCTTATTGCCTTTTATTTTGTGATAGTATTTTTCTGTTTGGAAAATCGACTGATACGATGAACGTTTGATCCTCTTCGCCTAATGTGGCTACATACTAACACCGCGACCAGAACATATCCATAAAGTTATATGTAACACCAAAAACACACACATGTTCTGGAATAAAGTTTTTATTTCACACCATCCTCCATTATTTACACCTATGTTATGACGTTCTCACTCAAATTCTTATGGCCCTCGGAGGGTTATAGTGCGGGTAATACAATGGCGCACATCTATAAGTGACTTCTGTTATCTCATTAGCTTGGTTTATGGATATATAGTTATTTGGGATACCATTGTGTAAGGAGCATATAATGATACATCTGTGTGATGCTCAGTGCAATTTTCTGCAGTTCCCTTTGCTGCATATTTTGGTGAATATACACATGTGGGGTCTGTATGATCTCCTCACAGCTTACGGTTTTAGGAAAGTATATTTTCTTTATATAAGTATCTGGATTTGTACATATTTTAGAGGAAATTTTGAATGTTAATTGCCAAATGTACCGCCTGGTTGTCTGCTTTCAAAATTGTATAGGTTTTATGGCGCCTTTACTGTTTTTTCTGTTTTATTGATATATTTTGCCGGTTGTGACTTAAAATTTGTAGCTGAAAAGCAGATATCTAGTTATTACAGTTTTAGTGATATTATGTGGATTTATTATATCAATATGGGACATTTGTGAACTGTACACATGTCCCTCTATTACATTTAGGAGATGTGAAGGTAAATATTTGGAATTTTTTGCCATCAAAGTCAAATTTCAAGTATATTTTATAAAATGTTTCAGTTTGAATCAAAATTGCATGAAGGTGCCTATGTCTATAAACTCTTTGATGCAATTTTGAAAATGGGGCAAGTGTCTGCTTTCAGAAAATATCAGTCCCTGTACCCAATGGGCCTCACAGTCTAATCAACCTACCAGTAATTTTTGGGAGTGTGGGAGGAAACCGGAGGACATGGAGGAAACCCACACAGACACAGAGAGAACATACAAACTCTTTGACCAGCGCTGCAAGGCTGTAGTGCTAACCACTGAGCCACCATGCTCCCTGTGATCTATCTCCTATAAAATTCTCCAAAATTACAGTTTGAATTACCATACTAAAGGGAGCCTCTTGCTGACTGTGACTAGTCATAAAATATTTTTATTTTGGGGCCCCACTTTTAGTTTTGCCCATGGCCCCACTTTGTCTAGAACCGGCCCTTTTTCTGGTGAACCAGAGAGGCTGGGAAGGGGACATCATATGCTGGTGCACCATGCACCATTGTATGATAAAAAAAAAAAACAGTCACTGCAAGTTTCCCAGGTCTTGTGGCTGCAAAATAAAGCGAAATCATAACCACTCCTCCAACATGCTTCACAATTGGTATGAGATATTTTTGCTGGATTTGCATAATGTGTGCATAATGGTTTTCCAATTCTACTTTGTTATTGCCTAAGCAAAAGACACTGGGCTTTTGTTTCCGTTTACTCTCCCTATAGCCTAAAACTGCCTTAAAGTTAGACCATAGAAATTTAGATAATATGGGGGAGATTTATAAGTGCTTTTACAACAGTTTTCTGACATAAAAGCATTGAAAAAAAAATCACAATTTCTTGCACACTAAAAGAAATTGTGATAAGGGGGGAGGGGGTTGTGAAGGGCTGATGCAGGGTATTTCTGCCCTGTGCTCGTGTACTCGCAATAGCCTGTGAACATTCACCACAGAATGTTTGCAGGTTTTTATTCAAAACTACACCAGGTCTGGCCTGGCAAAGCTTTGCCCAGTGATGCAGTCACCGAAGGATGCATCAGGCGGTCGAAGCCGGCTATATTTCTGATGCTGACAACATAATTGTCTCACTACTAGACTGTCTAGGCTAACTTTGCAACACATATTAGTTGTTGTATTAGTTTTGTTGTTTTACTTTAGATTGTTTAGATTCAAGTATGCAAAGCTAAACTGTGTTGCCATGTTCTTTATAGAAAAAAAAATACTTTCTTGTTATTTCAAACAGGTCATACTTGTTCAGTCTTTTACTATATGTATTGTAAACTGTAACGAAGTGAAGCCTGCAGATTCAAGAGGTAGCTCTTGTGCTTTTTGAAACTTTTCTGATCATTTGCTTATGAAGATTGTGAACTTTCAGAAAGTTCACATAGCTGGTTTTATAATGATTTTAAAGGAAAACTACCAGTATGTTTAACAAAAAACAAACTATACATACTCACCTATGCTTCTCTTCATTCCGATCCTGGCGGTGTTCTTTAATCCTTACATGCCGGGAGATGCCTGGAAAAAAGACTAATTAGCAGCGAGGAGCGTGAGTACAAGGTGCCAGGTGCTACTTATGCACGCCTCTGGAGAGGGAGGTAACGTAACATGAGAGGTGTTAACTCACGCCTCCTGCCACCTCCCTTTTCCAGAGGCAAAAATAATTAGCAGCCCAGAGTATCGGACATCTTGTCTTTTAAATGTGCGTTTCACATTGTGTGTTTCTCTGAATTATTGTATTTTTATATACAGGCGGTCCCCAACTTAAGGACACCCGACTTACAGACAACCCATAGTTACAGAAAGACCCCTCTGACCTCTGGTGAAGCTTTCTGAATGCTTTGCTATAATCCTAGATTGCAATGATCAGCTGTAAGGTGTCTGTAATGAAGCTTTATTGATAATCCTTGGTCCCATTACAGCAAAAAATGTTGAAACTCCAATTGTGACTGGGGCCAAAATGTTTTTTCTGGATCTACAATTATAAAATATACAGTTTCGACTTACATACAAATTCAACTTAAGAACAAACCTCCGGATCCTATCTTGTACGTAACCCGTGGACTGCCTGTATCTTAAAGCATTTTGTTAAAATCTTCCTTAGCCGTAGAGAACTCTAACTTTTCCTATCATTGCACTCAAGAAGCATACTACTTCAATTTCCATTTGTTTTTTAATGAAGTTTATTAGCTAAGCCAAAGACAATCCTGTGCCGTACAAGCTGCGCCTTCCTCCCACCAAGGGCAACCCAAACTCCTTCCATGTATCTCTACTCAAGCCAGTCATACTGAAGCGCTTCTTCTGTCAAGTTCGTGCTCCTGAGGCTGACTCCACCGATGTCTTCAAGGTAAAGGAGATTCTAGACATGAAGACGGTGAGAGGTAAGCTGTTCTTCTTGGTAGACTGGAAGGGGTTAGGGCCTGAGGAACCATTTGTATTGTTCCATGGAAATATTTTTTTAATGTTTTCTTAATAAATTTGTATCCTAATGGTCCTTTTTGCCTGCTGCTAATGGATCATCGTTATTCCTTCATTATACTCTATGTGGCACATTTACTTACCTGTCCAACAAAGCTTCCCGAAAGTGCATTGTCCAACGATAATGCACTGTGTCATGATTCACTGAGATCATGCGACTGTTATCATGAATGTGTCGCTTCCTCACTCAGGTCTGACAGAGTTCACCATCTTCTTCTAAGTGCATTGTCTTGCAACACAATTTGAAAGTTGTATCCCGCACTCAGTCTGAATCAGTTGGAATGTTCGATGGCACACCCCCACAATTTGTGTCACATGAAAGCCACCACAGCTGCACCAAAAAACAATTGTGTGTGACACAATCCCAGCGCAGACCCCTGTTAAATACCTGTCAAAGTCGTGCAATCCCTGAAAAGTCCAACAAAAGTGCATGTGCGGACCCTTAGTAAAGAAGCCCCTAGCTTTCCGGGACTGGATCTCCTACCATCGCTGAACGTACATTTCTTTATCCTGTCCTTGCAATTGCACACACACAATGTTGTAGAAGTGTTATCCAATAAAGTGTAACTGTACAATCCTACTTGTCATTTAAGTATGAGAACAAAAAGTGATTCGTGAAAATGGAGAGGCGCAGAATGTCTTTGCAAAACCTTCTTAGAAAATATATGCAAACTTCAATGTACTTCAGATTTATTTATGCCACTTATTTATGGCACACTTTGTCACATACCTGTGTGTTGCCGCACACATATACCATTCTCTTGATTCAAGGAGGTATAATATCATACATATAACTGTGTTGCCCTTAAAGGGAACATGGCATTAAAATGAACTCGGAAGCAGCAGAGAAGGTACCGTATATACCGGCGTATAAGACGACTTTTGAAGACAGAAAAATATTCTGTCTTCTCTGGGGTCGTCTTATACGCCGGTAATCGTCTTATACGGCGGGTCCCGGTGCATGGAGAGGGATCACGGGCTGAGCCCTCTCCATAGCCGGTAAGTCTTTGCTGCATATTGCAGCAAAGGCTTACCGGTAACACCGATCGCGGGTGTTTGCACAGCGATGGCTGCCGGCAGCCTCAAAAAGCTGCCGGCAGCCTCAAAAAGACATCGGGCGCATACTCACTCTCCGTTGGCCCCGATGTCCGCGCTGTGCTGTCTTCAGTCTTCCGCGCCGTCTTCTTTCTTCTGCTGGGTGCCGCCATGCTTTTCCCCGGGGCGGCGCGTCATACTAGGCGCCTGCCGGGGAAGATCAATGGCGGCGCCCGGCAGAAGAAAGAAGACGGCGTGGAACACTGAAGACGAGCCGCGCAGACATCGGGGGAGCAGCGCAGCACATTGGGGCCACCGGAGGGTGAGTATATAAGTTTATTTTTTTTTTAATGCTGGGCTGGGCTGTATACTACTGGGGGCAGTGCTGTATACTAATGGGGGCAGTGCTGTATACTACTGGGGGCTGTGCTGTATACTACTGGGGGCTGTGCTGTATACTACTGGGGGCAGTGCTGTATACTACTGGGGGCTGTGCTGTATACTACTGGGGGCTGTTCTGTATACTACTGGGGGCAGTGCTGTATACTACTGGGGGCAGTGCTGTATACTACTGGAGGCAGTGCTGTATACTACTGGGGGCTGTGCTGTATACTACCGGGGGCAGTGCTGTATACTACCGGGGGCTGTGCTGTATACTACTGGGGGCTGTGCTGTATACTACTGGGGGCAGTGCTGTATACTACCGGGGGCAGTGCTGTATACTACCGGGGGCTGTGCTGTATACTACCGGGGGCTGTGCTGTATACTACCGGGGGCTGTGCTGTATACTACTGGGGGCTGTGCTGTATACTACTGGGGGCAGTGCTGTATACTACTGGGGGCTTGCTGTATACTACTGGGGGCTGTGCTGTAATGGTAATGTTGTTGTTGTATGCCTTATGTTCATGAGCGACAGTTTTCCTGCTATATACCTGCATGTCATAAGAATTTACATTAAAAAAAGGACCATGTTAAATTCAAATCTGTTTTTTTTAAAATTTTTACCGGTGTTTTGTATGCGTTGGAAAAGGGGTAGTCTTATACGGCAAATATATCTTAAACTCTATATTTTAAACAGGAAAGTAGGGGGGTCATCTTATACACCAGGTCGTCTTATACGCTGGAATATACGGTATTTACATACATTTTTTTTTTACAGTCAGTCCCCCAGCCCATCTCTATCATTTTTAAGAAAGTCGGTCAACCCCCTGAAAAGCTATGATTAAAAAGCATCACCCTTATTATTAAATTGTTACTTTCCATGGCTGCAATGTTAAAAAATCGGTTTGTATGCTTATATCCTACTCACCTGAGGTAGGTCCAATCACATTGAAGCAAATCCTGCATATTCATTGTTGCTTGAACTACTTTGTCTCCATGCTGTCTGTATTGAACCAGTGCTTAGGGACCATCTGTCAATATTCAACTTCAGACATATGAAACTCCCTTTAATTTCCCCTCCTCACCACTGTGTGGGTGAAGAGAATTCCTGAGGATGGGATGAAGAGCAGTTGAGAGGGAGATGGTGGATCTGTGTGACCTGGCTCTACTACATCAATAACCAGAGAGAAGCTGGCTATATGAAGAGACATCAACCTTCAACCCTCTCTCAGGAATTCTCTTCAGTTGGGTTAGCAGTGTCAGCCTCAGTGAGGAGGGCTGGGTAGACTGTATACTATAGCCGTGCCTACATGCTGGGAACACATGACATCAATAAAGTTATTTTTTAAAAGTATGTTGGATAGAGGCATCAATGGAACATGTAAAAAGACATCTAAAAGGTAATGTGTGTGGTTTGTGGGGGGTTGCTGGTTAGATTTCTTTTCAGGGGCACTGTATGGCACAATGGGGCATTGGACATAATTTTATCTTTAGCAATTCCACTGAACACAATAACCATACTTAAATGGCTTTAAGAAAAGATATTCTTCAACTGTATATCAAATGTGGGTAACAAAGACCATCAGGGACATTTATCAAGCCTTTTAAGCTTGTTTTCTGATGCACAGGGCATGAAATAGTTGCACCCCCCCCCCCCCCCATGCTGCTGTAATGCCTAGTGGGTGTGATGGGGCATCCGGGGCATTTACTATAACCTGTTCCAGGATCAGACCAACAGATCTCTATGCCATGTTCATTCATATGCATGTTCATCGCTGGAACCTCTTAGTTTATCTGGCAAATCTTGCCTTTGTACAGGGATGTCAAGACAGCACCTTATTGCCAAAGGTCTTTTTGTTTTTTCTTTATTTCATGCCTTCCAAAAGCTCTGATGTTTTTATTTTTCCGTTTGCAGAGCCATATGAGGGCTTGGATTTTGCAGGATAAACTTTACTTCTTAGTAGAATTCTGTGCATTGTACTGGTGGGCTACAAAACATTCTGTTTTTCGTTTTTAATGTATATTTTTTAATGTACAACAACAAGTTTCAGGCTTGCAGGCCCTCAAAAACATTTATCATATGTCATGACATAGTCGTAGAAACCACGTCCGAACAGAGTACTATCACCTAGTTAAGTAGCAATCAGCTAAGGAAATCAAATAACACACATAAACGTCCAACATCCAGTTAACTATCAATTCCCTCCTATTTACCCCTATACCCCATCTGCTTAGAGACCCTTTCAACTGCTCCAGGAAGTACCATCGGGTCAAAGTGACAAAATATATGCCTCTTTTCAAACTCAGCTGCCAGTCTCAATTTTCCCCTCTCTGATTCCCGCCTGTCTAAATGGAATAGCCTCTTCATTTGCTTCAGAGTCTGTGGTTCAATTCACCTCTTTGCCACTATAATGACTGTATGAAATAGCATCAGAAGACCCACCCCTTCTGAATGTGTCTCTTTTTCCTGTGCTTGATCATAGTGAAATAGATATGTGACCAGGTCCCTCTGAACATTATGTCCTCAGATTTCGGTATCCATTTTCTGCACCTCCTCCTGAAGGAGTATGTGGGCCGTCCCAAAGATCAGTCTCTGGGTACCTGGCATTCATGGCATGCGGTCAAGTGGTCTGGGAAACTTGGTGATGGCGGCAGATTAAAAGTATAGATTGTCCATGTAAGATTCTGAATTGTGTGTCCCGCCACACTTCGTTCAAAAAAGGATGGGAATCATCGCAAAATATCACTGCCTTTCATGGTTTCCTACGCTAAATCTACCAGAACAGGAGAATGGTCAGAAGTACACCTGAACAATCTTTGTCATTAGGGGCAAACTCAAGAAAATATAATAAATCTGTGATCATGTGTCACGTGGGTGGGAGTAGTGGGTAAACTATGTCTTGCGGGTCTATCAAGCGCCACGCGTCATCCAAAGCCAAAGACTCTGCCCATTCCTTCAACAGAGAAGTCCCCTGTCTTCCTCACCCTCTCAAACCCTCCCTTGTACTCCTGTCCTCCCTATTATCCATTGCCAGATTAAAATCTCCCCCAAGTATCTTCATGGGCTTCCTGTCTGCCATGACCCTCACTCTCAACGTCTCATAAAATGAATTAGGGGCATACATGCTATAAATGCTCATAGTTTCTGCAGAGAAAGAAATCTTAACATGACTCGCCCTCCCCTCTTTGTTCAATCTCGTAAACAGAAGTTGATGTGGCAGTCCAGCTTTATGCTTCACTGTCCACCACCACCAAGAGTCTGCGCATCCTAGATAAATCTTAGGTGCGTTTCCTGTAATATGGCTATGTCCGCCTGAAGACGCTTCAAATGACTAAGCAACATTATACACTTTCGAGGGAAACGCACTCCCTTTACACTCCAGATGATCACCTTCATGTGGGCTACCTGCAAAGGTAACCCTCTGGTGGCCTGCAACTACTGGAGCAGCTGAAGCAACCCTACCACAAAATTCCCCCTCTACCCACCGCCGGTCCCTAAACCGTACAAATATCTTCCCCAAACAATGGAAAAGAAGAAAGAAAAAGGAAATACAGCTACCACTCTCTATTATGGACTCCCTTTTTTCTGATGGCATGGGTGTTTAATCTCTTCCACCCCATCCTTCCAGAACACACCCACAATGACACCGCCCTCCACCCCCCTCTATCTGCATAGAACAGTTACGATTGTATAATCCACCCCAAAAAATAGCATAAAACAATTACAGTTATCTTCACCCCTCTCTCATCACAAGTAACCCCACATAAAGCCCATGTGGTTTATGAGCAAATCAAGAGTCCCCTTTTGTTATCCCATATTGAGGAATAACCCCTCATACCGCCTAAGCCAACTCCAGCGGTGCTCCTCAAATTTGTGGGCACCCTCACAGGTCTCTGTATGTTTCCTTGGTGGTCTAGGTGGTCTGAATCACCTGAACACCAGTGCAGATGTTTCTTCTATGGTTTCTGCTGCAACAACCCCATAGCAGGCGTATATCGTCAGTCTCATTTGGGAAAAGACTCCAAAAATGCCTCTGCTTCTGCTGGGTCATGAAAACATGCTGTGCACCGTCAGTGGTAGTAAGGCGCTGGATAGGCCAGCTGAAAACAGATGTTCCTATGCGACAAGGTGGATCAAACCAGAACAAATAATTTACGCTTCTTTGTGAAAGCCAAGGAAAAGTCCTCAAACAGTAAGAGCTTGTGCCGCTGAATAAGCAGTGGAGAATGAGAGTTACAATAGACTCTCAACAGGTCCTCTTTGTAATTTTGCTATGTTTTATCACCTTTAACACCTTAACATGTGAAGTACATGTCGCCACATGTTTAGTCAAAGCTGTATGGAGGGGGCTTATGGGCTCTGTTGACTCCATGCACAGCAGGTGCATTTACCGATCGGGGAGGGGGGAGCTGGGAGGTTAGTCACTTAGGTGCCACCATCATTAATAGAGCCACATGGGGGGCCGGCTGAATCAAAGATGGGGCGCCCATATGGCACCACTGTGATGTCATCAGAGGGCATCAGCTGGTTGCCATATGGCTGTCATATCAAGACCTTTGAAAGATTTTACTGATCAAGTAATTTTAGTATATTGTATCAGTGATCAGACCCTAATAGGGTAATAGGGTTCAAGTACCAAAGGGATACTAGAAATAAAGTAAAGAAAAAAAGTTAAAAAATGGAAAAAAAATGGAAAAACTAAAAGTTCAAAAATTAACATGGTAGATATTGTAGGGTCCCAATAAAAACCCTGCTTAAAGGGAACCTACCACCACGGATCTACCTATGAAGACAGATGGGATGGTAGGTGCATCTATCATGAGGGTAACAAATTTATGTAGGTTTTAATAGTTTTTAAAAATGTAAAACCTTTTATACTGAAAAAAAAAATTTCATTTCGCCTTATTCTGACACTGATAATTTTTTATACTTTGGTGTACAAACCTTTGTAAGGTGTAATTATTTTGCAGGGGAAAGCTTACATTTTCTACAAAATTTATATGTGTTGTGGAACAGCAAAAAAGTGGTGATTTTTTGCTACTGGGGCGTGGATTAGCCAGAGCTGAGGCTACACGGCGCGGCTACTCCACGCCCCTCGTAGCTGTGCGCCCTCGTCCAAGAAACCTGCCATCTTGGCATGCGCAAAACAGCAGGCCCGCGGCTGCGCGGACACTGCTCTGAAGCTCCGAACTGTGCGCCGAAGACATCTGGTAGGAGGGTCAAAGGGACTACTGTGGCGTGGAGTAGCCGCGCCGTGTAGCCTCAGCTCCAGCTATACCCTGCCCCAGTAGCCTCTTTACAAAATTTACATATTAGAGAATTAAAAGTTAGTAAAATATTGCGGGGACGTAAGGATTAGTCCTTAAAAGGGCTATCTTCACATCCTATAGATGCACCTACCACCTGATCTATCTTTATAGGTAGATCCGTGGTGGTAGGTTCCCTTTTGTGTTCAAATCACCACTTTTTTGCTGTTCCACAACACATATAAATTTTGTAGAAAATGTAAGCTTTCCCCTGCAAAATAATTACACCTTACAAAGGTTTGTACACCAAAGTATAAAAAAATTATCAGTGTCAGAATAAGGCGAAATGAAATTTTTTTTTTCAGTATAAAAGGTTTTACATTTTTAAAAACTATTAAAACCTACATAAATTTGTTACCCTCATGATCCTACTGACCCGAAGAATAAAGCAGAGGTGTCATTTGGAGCATAGCAGAGAAAGTTGTAAAAATAAAGCCCATAAGAAAATTTAAATTGTCAATTTCACTGCATAAGAAATGTATTTACAGCTACCCACAGCATGACATGAAATATGAAATACCACCATTAGAAAGTGGAATTTGTAGAACATTTGCCCTCACACAGCTCCATACACAAAAAATTACAGAAATTCTTTGTATCACCACATTCTATCATACTTTGTTGCTCTGCTCTCTAGCCCGGCCCCTGCTTGCTGCATGCATGGTACTAGCAGCTAATTAGGACGTAAATAAGCACATTGGTAGAGTTAAACCATTGAGATTAAAAAGCTGAAAAAAGAATATGAATCTATATATAAATCCATCTTACAAATTAACTTTGTAATTGCTGATTAAAAATATATTGTGGATTGGTTTCTATTTCTGTCAAGCAGAGTCATGCATCTCTATGGTGACAGACTGTTTCTCCAAGGACCATCCCAAATCAATGGATCCGTGCCATTAATGGTTCAAAACTTCCAAACAATTCTTGGCCCCAAGTAGCATAAAAGGTCTACCATCTTCGGAATGAAAAAAAAGTGACATGCAGCAGGTTTTTATAATAACCAGCAGTTTCTATATTTTGCATTCTACAATCAACATTCTACATAAAGCTGTACCATATAAAGCTATATATTTCATCCAGATTGTCTCTGTGAAAAAAGCAAGTTTAAAGGGATTGTGGGGATAAAAACATTTGATATATGACTGGGGTGCTTTTAGGGGGGGCTTAAATAACAATAAACTACTACTCTGGGTGCACTGTCACTGTCAGCATCTGTTGTTTTCTCCAGAGCCGATGGTGTTGTCTTGGCTTCTGGCCTGCTACAGGAAATTTTTTTACATTAATTGACAACCCCTTTAATGTTAAGTTGGATTTATATAAAGCACAAAAATATTTAATACCAATTGCTGAAACTCCTGAACAAATTTCCTTCTGGCTGAGTAGTCATATGTAGCCATCCGCACCGCATAGCCATTCTGTATGAGTGACCTGTACAATGCTACAAACTTGGTTTTATTTTTTCCTAATGTTTTATTCAAGCTGAAGACAAAAGGGATTAATAACCTTTTATAAATGAAGCTTTTGATGTCACTTTTTAGGTACTGTGGTAGTGTCCCCAAGAATTGATTGGGACTACACTAAAGTACCTAAAACCGCCACTATAAAAAGTATGGCAAGTGAGCCGCATAATGTAAATAATATTGGTTGCTCCATTGTTCCAGAAACAAGTGTCATGCCCTTAAAGCGGGTCATAAAAGTGTCTGAAACTCTTGATAGATGTGGAATAAAGCACTGCAGATCTTCAAAGGTGATCATACAAGGCTAGCAATGTTTCTGACTCTAATTAAGCCATTATCTCTGTTGTTTCGATCTCTCAGAAAAAAAGACACCCTTATTAACTAAAGCCTAAAAATTAAAGCAATGGTCACAACTCCCATTCTTCTCTGTCACAGTAGTTACCAGCTGCAACTTACCTTTCTGAGAAAACCAAGAGATGGTAAAAAGCTGGGTTGGACAGGAAAGTTTGGTGCACTGCTTGTGTCATTATTGAAGCCCTGTTTTTACCTTATGTTTTGTGAATAGAGAAATAAAAGGAGCAATTTTCTTCTAAAAAGTGGTATATGCTACGTGTACAGATTTTCTTCAAAGGAACAACTTGAAAAAGTGCAAAGCATTATATGGGAAGTTTCAAGAAACGCAAAGCAAAACGTCAGTCGGTATGGGGGTTAATTCACCTTTGTGGAAAGGATATTTTTTAAACCAACTCCATTATCTGAAAAAAATGGTAATACATGTAAGTACAACTCTGTATGATGATATGATAGTGCTTATTTATTTACAACGAAACGTGTATTGAGATCTTTGACTTGGCGTATTCAAATGCTCGGCGTTGGTGGCCAATCTAAAAATGAAATAGATTAAAGGAGTGTGAGAGTCAGCTCGGGGTGTCCTAAAGGTTAGAATATACAATGAAAATGGGCTCACCTCCGTAGTTACGTACGTCTCAAAACTTCCAAGTGTGGGATCTGTGAGACTCCTTGGAAAGTAGTGTCAGGGATAATGCTACCCCAGAGTCAGTAAGAGGATAGTTAATGGTCACAGTGGGGTAGATGAATGATTCATGAGGAGTGCACAGAATACATAAAAGAAAGGGTGAAAAGATAAGCGTTATGTCCGTGTGGGTTAGGGTCTTGATGACACTGTAGTCACAAAGTAAATCCCTATAAAACCCTAGTTTGGAACATAGATCTAATACACCCTGATAGCCTAGCCTCGGGACTGTGGTCCTATTCAACCACAGGCCCGACTGGAACCTGACCCTGTAATAGCTGGCCCTGTTATAGACCTATTTAGCAGGTGAAGTCAGGTTATGGTCCTTATTATGTCACAGAGGTGTCACAAATGGAGTTGTGGCTCCTGTGTTATAAGATGCATGTCCTGAATGGAGTATGAATCCCAAATCCTGACAACTCCATTATCTGTCCTGAATTATTAAGAGGTTCTGGCCTAGGGTAGATTTCAGCTATAGCCTTCACCAATGTTATGGCACAAGTAGTGAACCAACCAGGATAATGCCACTTTCATTTCTGCCCCACTCTACTCACTTTTTTGAATAGTCTTCACAGGTGCAACTTTTCTGCATGCCAATTTTCTTGTGTGCAATGCTTAATACGTTGGATTTCTTAAAAAATATGTAAGCAATTCAAAAGGAACAAACATTCAGAACAGTTTATTTCTGTATTAACATTAATATAACAGAAAATGATACTTTCTATCAATATGCTCAGAGGGTCATGGTATATACAAATTTAGGGATATGAAACAAGTGGGCACATAGTAATAATTGGTATTGCATTAAAAATATTTTATGAGGTGATTACGAAGTGGTTAATATGGACATAGTATAAAAGTGTCATACAGTTCATAAACACAACAAATCAGTCTATTACAGTAAATTTTAAACACTGCTTATATCTTTATTTTATCTTGGAAACTGTAACATGTTGATCATCTAATTTGATGCGTAATGTTACCATGTGATGCCATGTTACTATTGCTGGTGGTATATATATATTTAAGCAGAGAATACATAAAACTGCAGTAAGGACATATTACAAATGGCAAACAAATAACACAACCACAAACTACAAACCACTCTAATGCCACAGACACCACTATGCAGTTACTGTTGTGTTATTGGCCTTTGAAACTAAAAAACACTGCCACTGCCAATAATGAAATGCTGATGCATCTTTTAAGGATGTATTCACAATTCTTATAGGAAAACGTTTAAGATAACATATCTATAGTCTTTTTAACATTACAGCTGTTGCTCTTTACCAGCTTTATGACACCACTAATGTAACTTTCAGTGATATCTGGTTTGTTATAAACATATGTTCATTGGGACATAGATCACATAAAACACTGTATTGTATCTAATATGATGGTATGTTTAAGAGGACAAAAACATGATAATTTAACTGCATAAAATATGACACATAGATGGATTACAGTGCACTTAATATCTAAGTGTCAACATCTTGTTAAATACTGAGCTTTTTCATACGTTCCCACATGTCTCTGTGCTTAAGGATGATCTCATGTTAAACAAATGATATTGCTTAACTGAAATATTGCCTATTAAACTGCTACAAAGATTACATACTTTCACGGACATATCAACATTATAAGATTTACTGATGAGAAAATAAGTTACTTCTCATTAGTTCACAGTGAGAAAAGTGGAGTATGGTCAGTCTTAAAGGAGGTCCTTGGTTATTTAAGCCAACTGCAGGAATGTTTTGAATCTGGACGCAGTTTTGGGATTGGACAACAATGAAAAGCAAACACTTCATATGGTGGCAGAAATTTTACATATTTGACTTCTTCATGGGTAGATTCTCAGAGCCCTCCTTCGTCTGTTGTAGAAATGTCTAAGCCCATGCTGCCGTGAAAAATTCATCATGTAATTTTGTTTGCGAGTGCTGAAAAAAAAAAAAATGAAACATTTGTGAAGATAATATAACCTAGCATACAAGGAAAAATAAAAAAATAACAGGTTTTTGTACAGGTGGCACAGTACTTAACAACGAGGACTTACTTTGCCAGGCTCATGATATAATGAGTTATCAATATCAGCTTTTGTGGGAGTCTAACATTTGAGATCCCCCCCCCCCCATATAAGTGATTCAAGCAGCTCGGGTCACAGCCTCGGGTCACACAAAGATCCGAGGCTATCATGATCTATGCTATCTATTACAATGCGATTTGCACATTATAATAAATGGTGTGCAAAATCCCCATATACTGCTATACTTTAGTATGGCAGCATATGGTAGGATCAATTGGACAACCTAGGGTTAACGTACCCTAGGGAGTCTGAAAAATAGTAAAAATAAAAAAGTAAAAAAAAAACTATTTATATTAAAAGAAACCTAAAAATTCAAATCCCCCCCTTTCGCTAGAAGTCATATAAATATAAATAAAGAGTAAAAATCATAAACACATTAGGTATCGCCATGTCCAAAAATGCCCTATCAAAATATAATAACACATTTTATTGCCATTTTGAAAAATATAAAAAATTCTATAAAAAGTGATCAAAAGGTTGTACAGTTCTAAAAATCGAAGCATTGAAAACGTCATCAAAAGTTGCAAAAAATTACACCACCCACAGCTCTGTACACCAAAGTATGAAATAGTTATTAGCACCAGAACACGGCAAAATGAAGAATTTTTTTTTGTACTGGAGGTTTTAATTTTTGTAATGTTTTGAAAACATTATAAAACCTATACAAATTTGGTATATCAGTGATCGTAGTGACCCAATGAATGAAGTAGACCTGTCATTTGGGGCACACAGTGAAAGCCGTAAAATCCAAGCCCACAAGAAAATGACGCAAATGCGTTTTTTCATCGTTTTCACAGCATTCAGAACTTTTTTCCTGCTTCCAAGTATATGGCACAGAATATGAAATACCACCACTATGAAGTGCAATTTGTTGCAATGGGCAGAAAACAAGCCCATACACAGCTCTTTACATGGAAAAATAAAAAAGTTATAGATTTCTGAAGGTGGGGAGTGAAAAATAAAGACACAAAAAGGGCCTGGTACTTAAGGGGTTAATCATCAATAATGTGTGGTAATTAATCTAGGTTGTTAAGCCCCACTGTTACCTTGGGCCCATAGCAACCTGCTACAGTGGTAGTTACAACTGTGGTATTACTACTCCTATCCTACATATAAAGGCCCATCCTACTACTACTCTGATCCCCCTGTACAGTGCTACTCCTATCCTTCATATCTGGGCATAACACAGAACTACTTCTCCCCTTTACTAAATATTTGGGCATGTCACAGCTCGTCTACTCATATTCTATTTATAAGGGGACCAATACTAATACTCATATCCTACATAAATAGGCACAATACAATATATTACTATTCTGCATGAATATATTGGGACAGCTCAGTACCATCACTTCTATCGTACATACTATATTGGCACCACACTCTACTACTACAACACAATGGGGAGAATCTATTGAGATTTTAAATGACAGTCTTCATAGCCTCCCCTCCCCACTAGTGCATGGCATACATGGCCGGATATACTAAGAGGCTTCTGACTGTTAGTAGATCTGGACACAATCTCTGCCAGTTCAGACCTGTTAAGACTTAGCAGAGATTTCAGATATTCAGTTTTTGCCACTCGTAAATTCGTAGGCAGTGGCGTTCACCCCCCTGCTCACTCTTTCACACCCAAAGTGTTGTGTGGGTCAGAAAACAAAAATAAAAGATGGTCTTTTTACATGTCTTCTGTTGGAGAAGTCTTAGTAGATCAGTGTGCCTACCCCTAAATATATGGGTACAGTACTTCTACACCTAGATAGCAAATATGGGCTTAGTATAGAACTTGTACATTTATGAGAACATACTACTGCTTCTAGCAAGGACATATGAGCAAAGAATATTTTACGAGCACACGAGAGCACTGCTACTTCCACATGGACGAAGCAAGGTACTACTACTCGTATGCAGCAAAAATGTAGGCACAGTACTATTACTCCTGTTATGTACATATACGCACAGAACAATACAACTTTTATCCTCCATATATAGGCACAGCAAGAAGGCCAGATTGATTAATATACATGTAAGGCTTTCCTTACAATTTTAAAATGAAAGGCCTCTCCGACAATCAGCTTTCTGACATTTTAGGCTTTGCAAATACAAGGCACTGTTTGAAGAAGTGGTCATGGCGACCCTGACCAAATATAACAGAGAGGAACTATGGCGGAAAACAGTCAGAGATTGTTCCTGTAAGGTACTTTATTTAAAGAGCACCATAATTATTCATGTAGAGTACTGATCACTTACTGGAGCCAGTATCTGGTCACTTTATTTGGAATTTGCTCCCATGCTTAACAACTAGCTATGCTTTGACTACTATGTATATTTTTTAATTTATAATCCTTTGTTGAACATTATGGGGCACATGTAGCATAATTCTGGCTTTGCCTGTCAGGTTTTTTTTTTTTTTTACTTTTCTGCTGGTCAGATGTATCTAATGAGGCATTTGATCTTTAGGGAATTTGCGACTTTTTGAAAGAAAAGTGTCAAAAAGTCTCCAAAATTTGCAATCAGCTCTAAGCTAATTTCTACACCTGGTCAGGGCGCCTATAGATTTGTGCCAAAATAGTTTTTTTTTTTTAAAAGTCACAACTTTCACATCTAGATTCATGTGATAACTCAGGGAACACCAGAGAAAACTAGACAATGGCCAACTTTGAAGGGAGATGGTGTTAGGAGCAAAAAAAGTAGCAAAAGAATAATGCAAGCAAAAAGTTTGATACATATGCCCCTATATGTTACAAGTATGCAATACGGAGTAGAATTGTAGGAGGTGGTGTTATCTATTACCAAACCTACATCTAATTACCATAGTGACAGATTTTTATATACATACACACACACATATATATAAATTTTATTTACGGAGCTATTAATGATATACTTAACCTCTTAACGCTCAGCGTCCGATATATCGGACGCTGAGCGCAGTGACTTAGCGCTCAGCGTCCGATATATCGGACGCTGAGCTGATGCCGGTTCAGCTCAAGATCTGAGCCGAACCGGCATCGGGAAAGACGGGGTGCCGGCTGTGACTGATAGCCGGCACCCCAGTGTAACACCCGCGATCGGAGTTGTCTCCGATCGCGGGTGCTTAACCCGTTAAATGCCGCGGTCAGCGCGACCGCGGCATCTAACATGTATCTGGGGGATCTTTCCCCCACGATCGGCCCCCCCGAACAGTTTTCGGGGTGCGCCGATCGTTGCTATAGTAACTCTGGGGTCCGATCTGGACCCCAGAGTTACCTGCAAGAATTGCCAGTAAGATGGCGTCTGTGACGTCATCTTACTGGCACAGTGCCAGCCTATGCAAGTGTATAGGCTGACACTGATAATACTCTGCAATACATCAGTATTGCAGAATATTATCATGATGAAGCAATCAGATGATTGCTTGTTCATATCCCATGGTATAAAAGTGAAAAAGTAAAAAAAAAAGTTATTCAATAAAAAAATAAAGTCATAAATCACTAAAAATGCCCCAAACCCCCAAAACATATAAAGAGACATATAACTCAAAAAAAAGTCTAAATCATAACACAAACCCCACATATATAGTATCACCGCGTCCGTAACAACCCGTAGAATAAAAGTAAATCATTATTGAACCCGCACGATAAACGCCGTAAAAAAAAACTGTTATAAACCCTCCAAAAATTATGATTTTTACCTTTTCAATCCCACAAAAAATGCTATAAAATGTGATCAAAAAACCATATGTACTGCGACATGATACTGGTGCAATGTACAACATGTCCCGCAAAAAACAAGCCATCAACCAGCTCCGTAGCCAAAAAAGTAACAAAGTTATGCCACTTGGAAGACGGCAATACATAAATGATAGATTTTTCCCCACATTAGGGTTTTGTTTGACAAATTTAGTAAAACGTAAGAAAATATATTCATGTTTGGTATCCCCGTAATCGTATCAACCCATAGAATAAAGATAACATGATTATTAGTCTATACGGTGAACACCAAAAAAAAAAGAAGTAAAAAATCCAGTACAGAATTGATGCTTTTCTACTCCTGTCCTCAAAAAACGTTCCTAAATTTTCAACAATAGGTGATACAAACCCCAAAATGGTAACATTGGAAAAAGCATCTCATCCCGCAAAAAAAATGGCATCACATGGCCCCAATAACGAAAAAGCGAAAATTTTATAGCCTTCAAAAGGGGCCAATGAGGAAACTAAAATCCTGGCAGCTGCAGCGCCCTCCTTCCCTTCTGCACCTCGCTGTGCCCCCATAACACAAGTCACAGCCACATGTGGGGGGTCTTTGTACTCAGGAGAAATTGCAGAACAAATTGTATGGTGGGTTTTCTCTTTTTATCTTTTGGAAATGTGTAAATTTTAGGGCTAAATGAACGTATAAGGGAACAATATGACCATTCTAAATTTCACCTCCATTTTGATTCAATTACTATGAAGATCTCAAGGGGTTAACAATCTTCGTAAAAGCTGTTTCTGATAGCTTGAGGGGTGCAGATTTGAAAATGGGTTGGTTATATAGGGGGTTTTGATGCTAAATATGTAAAATTTCATTCCAAACTGTATTTATCCCCAAAATAGTCAATTCTGAAAATCCGGAAAAGCGATATTCTATTTGCAAGCCGCGTGACATCAAAATAAATTATCCAGACATTTCAGAAATTATGAAAATGTAAAGTAGAGAAATGGGAAATGTTATTCAGCAACTTATTTAGGTGGTAAATCGATCTGCCTGAAAACGCAATGATTTTGAATTTCGAAAATGGCAAATTTTTCCAAAAATTTATCATATTTTCTTTTTTTTTGTAAATAAATGCAAAACTTATCTGCCAAAATTTACCACTAAAATGAAGTACAACATGTGGGGAAAAAACAATCTCAGAATCGCTTTGATAAGTAACAGTGTTCAAAAGTTATAACCGTATAAAGAGACGCAAGTCAGAATCCAAAAAATCGGGCTGAGCCTTAAGCTACAAAATGGCTGCGTCCTTAAGGGGTTAATAACACCCTTCTACCTAAGTATTCAATTGTTGTCATAGCCACATGAACATTATAAGAAGACAACAAATACAGTACACACTTACCTTACTCTAGGGTAAAACCAATGAAAGCAAATAATGAAATATAACACAAGTTAGAAAATGCCTTTCTATGCATGCAGCACTGTGATTACTCATAAAAGACGGATGAAGATTAGAGGCAATATACGATTTTTCGTCTCTTATAAAAAGAAATTAGAAACATTACTTTTGTGGTTGCATACATTGATATTACTCATAACATATGCCATGCAGTATTTGCTCACAATACAGAGATGTACTGAACATTCATGATGTAATGAAAAATGTCTGGAGGTGATGGTGACTTCATTTTTATGTTAATATTAAATCTGTGTACAATAACATTTTGCACAAAAATACTTTAGCGTACATTATGCCATCAGCCATATATAGTTAAAGATCTTAAACAGATTAAAGCTGTAAATTATTAGAACTGTCTGGAATCTCAGCAGTGTCATAATAGGAAAAGAGCCAAGAGCAAGATCTATATACACATACTACACATATAAGGGTGTGCAAATGTTAAAGGGGCTTTCAAGGTTATTGACTCTGATAAACGGTGTAGAATACGGCATCAATATGAGATCAGTAGAGCTGCAAAGTGTTGGACCCTCACAGATCAGCTCAGGAAATAAACATGTCATCAATATCAATAACCTGGAAAAAAACCTTTAAAACAATATTTTGTTTCAGTTACAAGAACTCCAGATGCACATGCAATAATTGTGTGACTATTTTCCTTTTTGGTGCGGTAGACAAGAGAGTGTTTTGGGAGGAGGTAAAGGGAAGATGTACACACAGGCAGTTCCAGCAATTTACAAGTGCATATACACAAATAGTGGTAGCATCTAAAAGGACCTGTTTTTACATAACATCGCGTCACGTCAGCCTTTTGCCCAGAATACTGTGTCAGGATATATGAAAGGGAGGAGCAAACTAGTGTTAACCATTTAAAACAGCAATACTTTCTTGCTAACACTACCCCAATCCTGCTATTTGTTGCTATGTCCAGTAGACATTGAAAATGTTGCAAAAGAACACCTCTTTCAGAAGACCAGAACAGATTTCTGTTACAAATTGTAATAAATTATGTACAGAGGTCAGACATCCTCTTTGAGAAAACTACTGTACCTTCTTAGAGGACACTTTTCAATGCTATTTATAGTGATCATCTGAAAGAGCTTTTACTGTAAGACATGATTGTATTATAGTTATGGTGAAAAATTTAGAAATTAGGTCCTTATTATTACTAAACAAAATGCAAGGAAACATGGCATGCTTGAAACTTATTGGGGAAGATTTATCAAGCTGTCTGAAAGGCAGAATATTTCTAGTTGCCTATGGAAACCAATCACAGCTCTGCTTTCATTTTACCAGTGCTCATGAATATTTTAAAGGGGAGCTGTGATTGGTTGCGTGGGCAACTAGAAATATTCTGACTTTCAGACAGCTTGATAAATCTGCCCCAGTGTATTTTGGAGACTTCTGCAACTGTCTTAACAGTTTGCCAGTAATTAGCGCAGATGAGCGCCAGTCGTGATGTATTGTCAGGAAGAGAAACCTACCTAGTGGGCAAAAATTGGGTTTTAAGATAATAAAGTAATATTTTTCAGGATAAAAAGAGAACTATCACTTCTTCTACAGTATCACATAGTATAGACAAGTAGCACAAACAAAAAGAACCTAGATTGTACATCATTAGCCACATAATGCCACAGCCTTTTTTTCCCGTAACTTGGAACAGTGGAAATCTCTGTTTCAGAGAAACATCCAAACATTATCTTTGCATTAAATGAAAGTCAAGCAGTGGAAATCAGCAATGGCCACAACAGCAGTAACTTCAACTAGGTTCCGATGGCTGGTTGAATATAGTTCCACAAGAGGTGTTCACAGCCTGGTAAAGGTAGCTTCAGGCTGGAGAGGACAGTTGGCTGCTTCAGCAGCAGGATAAGACAGACTCCTGAAGGTGGATGTCTGCTTGGGGACTGATGGTTGCAAGTTGTGCCTCAGCACCCTCTGGGCTCTCCCAGGAGAGGCCTCAGGAGAAAGAGACCAGAACTTTCCACACCAAAGGTTTATGTAACCTTTGGAAGTGTCCAGCTTAGGCATACCATCCAACCAGCACCACTTTACAATGCAATAACAACTGTGCATCTGATTGGTCACACAATTACATATTCCTTCTAAGGCAGATATTTATTAGCTGCATTACTACTTCCAAACACTTGAGGCTCTCCTTGAGTTGATCAGGTCACAAGAGAAAATCCTACTGAATGGAGAAAGTTGTATGATAAAATGATCTATGATTTATTTTGATGCAAAAAGTATTTCTGTATTTGTTTGTTTTATACTAATAAAAATTGCCCCCTATGTACAGGGATATAACTACTATAATACTGCCCCCTATGTACAGGAATATAACTACTATAATACTGCCCCCTATGTACAGGAATATAACTACTATAATACTGCCCCCTATGTACAGGAATATAACTACTATAATACTGCCCCCTATGTACAGGAATATAACTACTATAATACTGCCCCCTATGTACAAAAATATAATTACTATAATACTGCCCCCTATGTACAGTAATATAACTACTATAATACTGCCCCCTATGTACAAGAATATAACTACTATGATACTTCCCCCTATGTACAAGAATATAACTACTATAATTCTGCCCACTATGTACAGGAATATAACTACTACAATACTGCCCCCTATGTACAAGAATATAACTACTATAATACTGCCCCCTATGAACCTTTGTCTATGTTGATGGTAGAAGCACTTCTCCTCTAGGCGTAGAGGATGCCCCCTTGTCCTGGTCACAGGCCTAGATATAAAAAGATCTTTCGAGAGATCCTTATACTGCCTGTTCAGTTCTAAACTGAAAACCCCCAAATTTTGTAATCTGTCAGTGTATTCTAGTCCCCCCATTCCCTTAATAATCCAGGTTGCTCTCCTCTGCACCCGCTCCAGTTCTACTATGTCCTTTTTATACACTGGTGCCCAAAACTGTACACAATATTCCAGGTTTAAGGTGACCAGGTGACTATGTTCTTATCATAAGAATCTATTCCTCTCTTGATACACCCGATAATTTTATTTGCTTCAGCAGCAGCTGCCTGGCTCTTCTCACTAAAATTAAGTTTACCATCCACCAATACCCCCAAGTATTCAGCTGCAGTTTTACCAAGTATTTAACTGTTTAGAACATAATTGTACTTTCTGTTTCCATGGCTAAAGTGCATAACCTTACATTTATCCACATTAAACCTCATCAACCATTTCTCTGCCCACTCCTCAAGCTTTCAAAGATCCTTCTGTAATGCTATACTACCGGCCTCAGTATTTATTACTTTACAGAGCTTAGTATAATCTGCAAATATTGAAACTTATGTAAAGCCACTACAAGGTTATTAATAAAAATATTAAAAAGAAGTGGCCCCAATACTGACCCCTGTGGCAATCCACTGGTAACGTCAACCCAATCTGAGAATGTGCCATTAATGATGACCATCTGTTTTCTATCACTAAGCTAATTACTTACCCAAATACACAAACTTTCCAGCAGTCTTATTTTATGTACCAACCTTTTATGTGGCACGGTGTCAAATGCCTTGGATAAGTCAAGATGTACAACATCCACAGCCTCCCCCAGATCCAGGTCTGTACCCCTGAGGAAGGGTGGCCGAAACACGCGTTGGGGAGTCCGGGGGGGTGGGGGGGACGATCACATAGCACCATTGGTCACTGTGAAATATACTGTAAACTTCTGATGTGAGATATTTATTACGGCAGACTTTTTTTAGTTGGTGGATACACCCTGTATGTTGTATATGTGACCTGGCCCAGCTGGACCATAGTATTTGGTTCTCTGATTGCATCAATTGTACATGTCTTTTTTGTATGTCTTTTAACATATCTAATAAAGTTTTATGTATTTACATATTTTTATATAAAGAACTGTGTAACTCAAGTATTCTTTGGTAGTATAATTATTCTGTATTCTTTGGTAGTATAATTATGTTGTTGGAGTAATTCTATAATAGAATGGTGGAAGGTTATATACCTGATGTCTCAAAATGGAGATAAGATATCTCCCCCCGATCCAGCCTGGAATTTACCTCCTCATAGAAGCCAATCAGATTAGTCTGACAGGACCGATGCCTCATAAACCCATGCTGATGCTAGGTCATAACGTTATTTACAGTGAGATACTCCAGGGAAGCATGTCTAACAAACTCCTCAGATATTTTCCCCACAACAGAAATTAGACTTACAGATCTGTAGTTTCCAGGATTGCTTTTTGATGCTTTTTTGTATATTGGTACCACATTTTCTTTGAGCCAGTCATTTGAGAACTGTCAGGCTCGCAAGGGAGGATTCTGGGACTTCTGGTCCTTCCTCCGACAGCAGCGTTCTCCGACCTCCTGCGTGTCTCCATGCAGACTCCACCTCTCGTCTGCTACCAGCGGTCTCTGGCGCGTGCTCCGCTTGGTTTGAATTGTTGTGATCTCGGCTAGTTTTTGACGTAGACCCTTTTGCTTACTGATTTTGCTCTTGACGTACTACTCTTTTGTATTTTATGTTTGTTAGTCTGTTTGTGTTGTTCCCTTCCTGCACTTATCTAGTGTATTCCGAGTAATCAAGTAGTCGCCTCACGGTTTAGCACGAGTGGGCTATAGGAAGGGATAGAGGTTGGGGCAAGCTCTGGGAACACTATCCCCTGTCTTCTGTGTTACCCAACCCTAACAGAAACACTGGCCGCACGTAGGTCTGCCTCCTGTATCCGACCTGCTACATTCTCTCCTCCCATGGAGCCTTTGTCATCTGTGATCGCTCAGGTCCAGACCTTAACTCAGCTTGTTCAGGGTCTGTCTGCCTGTATTCAAATGCAGGAAGTAATGCAAGTGCCGGAGCAGACACCACTGCAGGCTCCACTGCCACCTGCGCCAGAACCTAAGGTTCCCTTCCCTGAATTTTTTTTTTCATTTCGGGTGGTATGTAAACTTTATTTTTCTTTACACCCTCTCTCATCGGGCACAGAGACACAAAGGGTGGGCGTGGTCATTTCCCTTTTGCACGGGGATCTGAAAAATTGGGCCTTCTCTCTCCCACCTGACTCTCCATCGCATTCTTCTCTTGATGCCCTGTTTTCTGCTTTAGGCCAGATTTATGATGAACCTGACTGCCAGACCGAGTACAGGACTTAGTCCTAGCTTATGCCGAGCCTGAGACATTAGATGAAGCTATGACTCTGGTCATCCGAGTTGATCATCGCCTAAGATCCAAACGATCGCCTAGGATGTCCCCTGACTGTCAGCCAGTGGCCAGTCTGTCTCCAGGCCATCAAGAATTGGAATCCATGGAGCTGGATAGCATCTCTTTTGCACATCGGAAGCAACATCGGTAAGACGTCAGCTTTGTTTCTACATCAGATCAACACCTGTTCCAAGAGGTAGCAGCAGGAAAACTTCTGCTCCTAGGTAGTAATTGGGGGGGGGGGCTGCTTAGGAGCTTGGGTACTACCAGTTGTGTCTAGAATGTATATACCTTGTACGGTTAAGTTTCAATCTGTTTCCTGTTTCGGAAACTCTGAAGCTGGTTCATTGGGGTCCTCACTGTAAGGATCACCTGACCAGTGTTTCATTATGTACAGTAGTGGCAGAAGGTCAGAGTCTTCCAGGTTTTCTTTCTAATTACTCAGATGTGTTTTCTAAACCCTTGTCCCAAGTTCTTCCTCCTCACAGGGAATTTGATTGTAAAATTGACCTTCATCCTGATGTTAGATTGCCAAAGGGTTGTATATACAACCTGTCACTACCAGATAAGGAGTCTCTGAAGGGTTATATTGACGAGAGTTTGGCTATCGGACATATCCGTCTCTCTGAGTCGTCCAATGTGGCCGGGTTCTTTTTGGTTGAAAAGAAGGAGTTAAATAATATAACGGTAAAACACTCAGGTCCTCTCCCCTTGATCCCGGATCTCTTAAATCAGGTTTCTGGGGCCCAAGTTTTCTCTAAATTAGATCTTCGAGGGGCTTATTAACTGATTCGCATTTGGGAGGGGGATGAGTGGAAGACCGCATTTAATATACCTTTGGGACACTTTGAATACCTAGTTATGGCTTTTGGTTTAGTAGTGCTCCAGCAGTTTTTCAAGGGTTTATGAACTCCATCTTTCATGATTACATTGGTGTGTTTATGGTGGTGTATATTGACAATATTTTGATTTTCTCTCCGGATTTGGTTTCACACCAGCAGCATCTCTGCCAGGTACTTAGCAGGTTACACAAAAACCACCTCTTCGCTAAGCTGTGTTTTTTATGTTGTTACTCCCTCTGATGTACAGAGGGATCCGAGTAAGGTTCAGGCGCTCACGGACTGGGTTAGGCCTACCAATCTTCAGGCCTTAAAACTTTTTTTTGGTTTTCGCTAATTATTATCGGAACTTTATTAAGAACTTTTCCGTGATCGCTAAACCCCTCAAGGATCTAACCTGTAAGGGTGTTGATCCAAGTAATTGATCCCCTACCTCTTGCTCCACATTTGAAACGCTAAAAGCGGCTTTCTCGTCAGCTCCAGTTTTGTTCAACCTGACCTCTCTCAACTGTTTGTTGTGGAGGTAGATGCCTCCGAGGATGGAGTAGGTGCAGTGTTGTCTCTCACCAGACTAAGACCCTGTGCATATTTCTCTAGAAAGTTCTCTTCTTGTGAGAAGAATTATGATATTGGTAATCGAGAGCTCCTTACCATAAAGTGGGCATTTGAAGTCTGGCAACACTTTTTGGAGGGAGCTCTTTATCCGATAACTGTGCTCACGGATCATAAGAACTTAGTATATTTGGATACTGCTAAGCGCTTGAACTCACGTCAGGCTAGGTTGGCCTTGTTTTTCTCGCACTTTAATTTTGTGGTGACCTACCAACCTGGTAGGCTGATGCCTTGTCCCGTAGCTTAGGAACTCCTGAGCTTCCAGAGGCACCAGTAATATTTTGACTCCTGGTGTTGTGCTGGCAGCTGTCTCCTCCCACCTCTCCTCTCAAATTTTAGCAGGACAAAGATCTGCACCTAAAGACCTTTCGGGAAGGCAAATTATTTGTTCCTCTTTCCTGTCGTTTGAGAGTGTTGGAGGAGATGCATTGCTCGTATTGGCCGGTCATCCGGGAATGCGGAGTACCTTGGATCTCTTAAAGAGAAGTTACTGGTGGCATCACATGACTAATGATGTGCGTGCATTCATACAAGCTTGTCAGGTCTGTGTGCGAGGAAAGACTCCCAGGAGATGTCCTGAGGGGTCTCTTCTTCTACTTCCAGTTCCTACCAGGCCATGGACAAATGGATTTTGTCACTGATCTGCCAGCATCTCAAGGGTACACAGTGATTTGGGTGGTAGTGGATCCTTTCTCTTTGTTTCGTTAAAAAAAGTTGCCTTCAGCTGAAGAGTTGGCTGAACTGATTATACAGAATATTGTACGCCTCCATGGTATAGCAGATGATATTGTGTCAGATAGGGGCGTACTATTTGTCTCCAAGTTTTGGCGAGCATTTTGTTCTAGACTGGAAGTGAATTTGTTGTTCATGTCGGCGTTTCACCCTGAGACTAATGGTCAGTCCAAGAGAATGAATCAGGAGATGATTCAATATCTGCGACTCTTTGCCTCAGACAGTCAGGACCAGTGGGTGAAATTCCTTCCGTTGGCAGAATTTGCTATTAATAACCACTGTAATTCTTCCACTCAGGTTTCTCCTTTTTTCTGCAACTATGGTTTTCATCCTCGTTTCTCCTTTTCATCTGTGCCTGTCCCCAATATTCCTTGGGCTGAAGCTAATACGTCCAAGTTGCGCACACTCTACTCATAAGTTCAGCAGAATATTCGGAGGGCACAAAATTTTAAGGTCCAATGGACTGAAAGAAGGCGCACTAACTCCGATAGGTTTGTGGTATGGGATAAAGTGTGGTTATCCACAAAAAACCTTCAATTGAAGGACCCCTCTTTAAAGTTTGCACCCAGGTTTGTAGGTCCTTTTGTTATTTCTCAAATTGCTAACCCGGTTTCCTTCAAGGTTACTCTTCTAGCAGGGCTTAAGAGTCTTCTTAAGCGGTATGTTGAGCCAGTTTTGCCTCTTCCTGATCCTCCTTCTCCATCTATTGTGGAGGGGAATCTGGAGTTTGAGGTGGAAAAGGTAGTGAATTCCAGATGGGTAGGTAACTCCCTGCAGTACCTGGTCCATTGGAAAGGTTTTGGTCCTGAGGATAGGTCTTGGGTTCTGGCTAGAGATGTTCATGCTCCGCGGTTACTCAGGTTATTTCATCAGGCCTATCCTCAGAAGCCATCTTTCCGGTCTAGGGGTCCAAAGGCCCCCCGTCAGGGGGAGGTACTGTCAGGTTCGCAGGGGAGAACGATGGGACTTCTGGTCCTTCCTCCAGTGCTTCTGGTGGTGCTAGCAGCGTTCTCTGACCTCCTGTGCGTCTCCTGCAGACTCCGCCTCTCGTCCGCTAACAGCGGCCTCTGGTGTGCGCTCCGGGCAGCGGCTGCTAAGACCTCGCGCTGTTTAGGGGTTATGTTGTGGACTGATGGGAGTTGTGGTACCTCTACATGGTGTCTGCAATTATGCTTGGTTATTCTGCACCATGAGGAGTTAATTCCCAGAAGTTGTCCAGCTCCAATCAGGTTCTGGAGGTGGTGTTCCGGCTGCATAAATTGTAGCTTCACTAGTCACCTGTGCCAGTGTTTCAAATCCCTTCATCACTTGCTCCTTGCTTTAGGTTTGACTTGCTCAGTGTTCTGAATTGTTGTGATCTCGGTTAGTTTTTGACGTTGACCCTTTTGCTTACTGATTTTTCTCTTGACTGATTTCTCTCGTTGTGACTCCGGCTAGTTTACTACTCTTTTGTGGGGGGCTATAGGAAGGGACAGAGGTCAGGGCAAGCTCAGGGCACACTATCCCCTGTCTTCTGTGTTACCCAACCCTAACAGGAACAGAACCAGTCCTCAGAGAATCTTCAAATATTAAAAATAACAATCTGTCTATCACAGTACATAGATCATGCAGAACCCGGGGGTGTATGCCATCTAGGCCGGGTGATTTGTGGTTGTGAGGCAGCACTGTCCTGGGTTAAGCTGTTAACATTCCAAAGAGAATTTACATTATTCCTCATCATGTCTCCCACCGGGGGATATTCCTTGGTAAAGACAAAAAGGTCAAAAAGGTGACATTCAGTCACATTTCCTCATCTCCTTCTACCTTGACCCCCAGGTTATTCTTTAGAGGGCCCACACTCTCCATTTTTAGTTTCTTATCATTTATATGCTTGAAAAATTATTTGGGATTATTTTTACTCTCTTTCTTCTTTCAGTCTCTATTTTTGCTGCCTTTAATCGCCTTATCCTTCTGGTTTATCACTCTCCTTAAAGTACTAATTAACAACATTGGCTTTTTCTTGTTTCTATTATGCTTTTCCCCATATGGTTTGTGTTTCTCACAGGCCTTTTTTTAGAATATTTGTGAAAAAGTCCCATTGTTTTTGAGTGCTTTTGTCTTTGAGGACATTGGGGCTCATTTTCTAAGGGTCTCACTGGTCACTTTCGTCCGACTTTGCACCTTTTTCAGGGAAAAGCTTGAACAGGTATTTAAGAAGTGTCTGTGCTGGGCCTGTTGTTTTGCGCATGCGCAGACAGCAGGTTCCTCGGACGAGGGTGCGCAGCTACAAGGAGCTGTGCGGCGAAGATTTTGGGTAGGAAGATTGAAGAGGCTACTGGGGTGTGGAGTAGCCGCGCCGTGTAGCCTCACCTCTGGCTACTCCACGCCCCAGTAGCCTCTTTATAAGATTTACATATTAGGGGAATAAAAGTTATAAAAAAATTGCGGGGATGTGAGGATAAGCCCTAAAAAGGGCTATCCTCACAATCTATAGATCCACCTACCACCCGATCTACCTTTATAGGTAGATTCGTGGTGGTAGGTTCCCTTTAATGTGCAACTAAACTTTAAATAAAATTGCTTAAATCATCTTTCTGTCCCATCTATCACTGACAGATGACAGAATAACGGCTGATAAAGTTTCCAGACAGTCACTGTATAAGTCACTCTAATCACTGTCATTGACAGTCACTGTAATAAATATGTTACATCTTCTGGCAATCTGTGTGTAAACCTAGCAGTATGCTTACTGTAAAGCTTGGTCTGATTACCATGGAAGCAAGTAAAGATTCCTGCAGGAGTAGATACAGAACAAGAATCAGCTACTGAATCTTTACTATCACATTGTGCAGCTGGATTTCTGAAACAAGGGCATTGGTAACAACCTACATTGTAAAAGCTTATTGTCAATAATGCTGCATATAATATTTTTAATTAAAAATGGAGGTACACTTTAAGGCTAAAGCAACACAAAATGTGGCAGTTAACAGTGTTTTTTTTTTTTAAATCGCTTTATTGGAACAGAAATGAAACGGTACACTCTTTTGAACTCATTCTAACAGCCGTGGTGTTTGTAAACTATATTCTCGTGAGGTAAAGACAGATGAACTAATTTCTTCCACTGAGAGACAGTAGGAGAGCGATCAGCCATCCAGCTTATAGCAATGGCCTTACGGGCCAAAAACAGAGTTTCCTTCAGAAAAATATTTTCATAATGGGACCAGTCATCCTCACGGGTAATTCCCAACAGGCATAGGGCAGGCGAGGTAGCGACCAGTTTATTCAGGATATCAGTCAGCAGAGAAACTACTTCTCTCCAGAATATGGCTATGTAATCGAAAGTCCATATTAGGTGGATGAAATCTGCCTGGTCCACATGACATCTGTGACATCTAGAGTTCGGCAATCTATTCATATGGATAGTTACTGGAGTTATATAGCATTGATGGATGATGAACAACTGAATTACTTTATTATTGGCTGCCGGTGATACCGAGGTGTGAGACTCCAGGGCCGCCCCAGTCTTCATCTGATAGTGAGGGAATGAGAGCCTCCCATCGGGCTCTGACTGGCAGAGGGGGACCCTGCAACAGCTCAGAGAGGAGGTGGGTATAGATAACAGATACCAGACCTCTACCCTGTGAGCGTAGAATTCCAATAAGTGGGAATGAGGTGAAAGCAGTCTCTGTCGGAGGGAACTGAGCCAGAAAAGCGTGCAGGCAAGTATAGACTTTCCTATGTGGAACATCAAAAGTGGATCTAATTTCCTCCACAGATAGAGCCTTTCCATCCTCCCCAAGAAGTTGAGAAATGTTCACTAGGTCCTTGGCAGTCCAGTATGCACCATCTTGCAAATTTGAAAAATTAAGCAACCCAGGGTGGGTCCAGAGGGGTGTCCAGTGGAGCTGATAGTTTCTTGGCATGAGACCAAACCTGTCTGGCCAGCCTATGCAAAGGAAGAAGGTGGTTAGGCTTATAATCAACAGGCTCCAACGTAGGCGGAGGAACCGGGCAAGGTGGCATTCAGCATCTGGCATCTGTCCAGGTGACACCCAACTACAGAGAATGTAAAGCTGACCTGCCAGGTAATACAAGAAGGGATCTGGCAGAGCGGCCCCCGTCTGTGCCTTAGGGTGACGCAAAGTGGACAGACTGAGTTTAGCACGCCCACTCCCCCAGATGAAAGAGGTGAACAAAGAGTCCAGGTGAGCGAAAAACCGTCTGGGCACTTGAATATCTGCATGCTCTAGGGCAGTGAAGGCGAACTTATGGCACGGGTGCCAGAGGTGGCACTCAGAGCCCTTTCTGTGGGCACTCAGGCCATCGCCCCAGTACAGAGTTCACCAAACAGGACCAAATCCATCAAATCTTCCTGCAGTCCCAGGCAACTTAAGAGATGTTGCCCTCAGTGGTATTTTACAGCAACACTTCATTCACTGTTTGGAACTGCTTGAAAAGTAAGAAGGTATTGAAAGAAGTGCATTCTTCCTGTACAGAGAGACCCTGGAGAGAAGCTACATTGATAATCTGAATTTGCCCTCCTTCTTTCAACTGTATTGGTGGCCGCAGGCGGCCGATACAATTGAAAGATTTGGAAGAACAGGTAGCAACAAGTTACTGCTTAAAATGCCATGTTGGCACTTCACGGTAAATAAGTGGATTTTGGTTGCACTTTGGGCACTCTGTCTTTAACCCCTTAATGCTGAAGCCACTTTTCACCTTCCTGACACGGCCCATTTTTTCAAATCTGCCCTGTGTCACTATAAGTAGTTATAACTTCGAAACGCTTTAACATATCCAAGTGATTTTGAAATTGTTTTCTCGAGACACATTGTACTTCATGTTAGTTACAAAATTTTGGTGGTATGTTTTGCATTTATTTATGAGAAAATCAGATATTTGGTGAAAATTTGGAAAAATTCTCAATTTTCGAAATTCAAAATGTTCTACTTTTTCCACACATGAGTCATAACACCAGAAAACATAATAACCAACATTCACCAAATGTCTACTTTATACCTCCGTGGTTTTTTATACATACTATCATTTTTGTAAGCTGTTATGGGGCTTTGAACATTAGGTGCGATTTTTCACATTTTCATAAAAAAAGCTAAATCCTGCTATTGAGGGACCTGCTCAGGTTTCAAGTCACTTTGAGAAGCCTAAATAAAAGTAAAACCCCATAAATTACCCCATTATAGAAACTACACCCCTCAACGTACGTAAAACAACTTTTATGAAGTTTGTTAACCCTTTAATTGGTTTACAGGGGTTAAAACAAAATCGGATGCAATTTTGAAATTTTTTTTTTTTACTAAATTAATGTGTTTTTCATAAAATGTACAAATTCTCAGTGGATAAAATACCAAAACGCTCCACAAAATTTGATACCCAATCTCTCCCATGTATAGTAATACCACATATTTGGTGGTAACCTGCTGTATGGGCACACGCCAGGGCATCGAAGGGGAGCTGCGCCATTCAGAGCAGATTATGCATTGTCACTTTATAATGGCTATACAATCTTTATTTTTTTGGCAATGTGGACATATAAAGGCTTATTTTTTGCAACATGAGATGCACTTTACAAATACTTCATTTTAGTGGGTCTGTAGCTTTTTGATGAGATTTTATTAACTCTTTAATGTATGGAGGAAAAGAAAATTGCCAATTTTGGGTTATTTTTTGGTATATTTTGGGAGTCGTACACCGTATACTAAAAATACTATAATATTTTTATTCTCTAGATCATTATGATTACGGTGATACCTCATTTATATAGGTTTTTATATATTTTACAGGAAAAAAACGAATATAAAAAAATCTCATTTGTTTTTGCATCGCCATCTTTCCAGGATATAACTTTAATATTTTTTTGTTGACAGTGCTAGTTTAGGGCTTATTTTTTACATGTTGAGTTGTCCTTTTCAGTGGTACCATTTTGGTGCACATAACTTTTTTTTTATCACTTTTTGGAACATTTTTGTGAAGGGATTTTATGAAAATTTACATTTTTGGCAAGTTTTTCGCGTTTTGTTATTACGGCGTTCACCGTACGGGTCCAATAATGTTTCTGACTTATTGTACAGATTGTTACGGACGCGGCAATACCAAATATGTGGGGTATTTTGGAAATTTTCAGTTTTTTTCACTTTATTAGATGTGTATAGGGAATGTTTGTGTTTAGGGGGACTTTAACTTTATTTAATTAATTATTTTTATTCAAAAGTGTGTTATTAGAGTTTTTTTACCTTTTTTCTTTACTTTTACAGGTTAGCTTGAACAAGTGATCCATTGATCACTTGTTCAAGCTATTCTTCACCTAATACAGTGTAATACAGATGTATTACACTGTATTATGTGACACACTGAGCATGCTGCGCATGCTCAGTGTGTCACAGCCGGGTCCTGCCTGAAGGCAGGACCCGGCTCCCGGCAGGAGGATCGCGCAGCCCCGGGCACCGGCAGTTCCGGGGCTGTGATCGGAGCAGCGGACCCCCCCAGTAAGCGCCGCGGGGGGGTCCGATTCCAGCTAAATGCCCCTGACACGCCGCGGCGCTTACTGGGAGGGTCCGCTGCTCCGATCACAGCCCCGGAACTGCCGGTGCCCGGGGCTGCGCGATCCTCCTGTCGGGAGCCGGGTCCTGCCTTCTGGCAGGACCCGGCTGTGACACACTGAGCATGCTGCGCATGCTCAGTGTGTCACATAATACAGTGTAATACATCTGTTAGGGGTTAACACCCGCAATCGGAGAAATCTCCGATCGCGGGTGTTAGAGGCAGGTGTCGGCTATAATATATAGCCGACACCCGCAGCTTCTGGCGCCGACTCTGTTCAGGAGCTGGCGCCAGAAGCTTGACGTACTATTACTGCATTTTGCGGGAACGCACCTCCCGCCATACAGTAATAGTACGTCAAATGTCGGGAAGGGGTTAAAAGGTTTGTCATCACTGCTCTAGGGTGTACAACAGTTTAGGCAATGCAATCATTTTAAATAAATTTATGCGTCCAGCCACAGACACAGGCAGGAGCCCCCGAGTATTTACCTTATCTTTGAGATAAGTCACCAAAGGGGCAATATTACGGAAAAAGGACCGGGAGATGTTCCGTACACTATGTACACCCAGGTATTGAAATCCTTCCACTATTTAAGGCCGCAGAACTCAGGGCCCCAACCATAGCCCTCCCTACGTAGTGGCATAAGAAAGGACTTATCCCAATTAATAAGGAAACCTGAGAAGTCACCGAACCTATTTATAATTGAGTAGCAGAGTTAGCCATATACAACCCTGTGGTGGTGGTCTGGGGATTCATGACTTGTCAGTAGGCATTTTGGGCCACACGAGGGCAAAGACGTTGTTTGTGCATTTTCTATAATCCCCTTTTGTATTTACCTTGATGCCCCACTGTGGGATATATCTATACTATGATTAGACCACCATCCATTTTGTGTTGTTTCTGTGGTTTTTAATGATGTTTTTAAGCTTATTTGATTGCCATGTTGTGTAAATAAAGTTTTGAATAAATCTATTAATATGGAATTTATGTACTGAGAGTGGTATGTTTTGGTCCTGTATACTGTTTTCGGTATTTATCAATTAATGAGGAGGCCCAAGAAGTCACCAAACCTATTTATAATTGAGCATCAGGGTTAGCCATGTACAACGCTACGTCATCGGCTCATCTGTTTTGCCGTTCCCCCACTCATACCCCCTGAAGAGCGGCATCAAGGCGAATCCGGATGGCTAGGGGCTCCATCACAATTGCGAACAGGAGCGGTGAAAGGGGACATTCCTACCTGGTACCCCTATGGAGGCAAAAGGAGGGGGAAAGTAAACCATTCACCAGCACCTTGGCAGTAGGGGAACTGTACAGTTCCAACAAGTATGCCATTCTACTGAATCGAATGCCTTGGCCACGTCTAATCTTCTTGTTCCCACTAGTCCACCTGGGAGATAACCTGGGGCAGTTGAATGTTATCAGACATGCACCTGCCAGGAATAAAGCCCGCTTGATCCGGATGTATAATTTACATTATTACTCTACTCAAGCGATTGGCCAGGATTTTAGTTAATATTTTATAGTCATTATTAAGGAGTGAGATGGGCCTATATTAGCCACACTCCTCTGGGTCCTTTCCTGGCTTCAAGAACAATAGTGGCATCGTTGATGGCGGATTGGAGGCAACCCCTATCAAATGCTGCTCGGCACATGGCTGATAGGTGTGGAGTAAGAGATGTTGCATATTGTAAGTAGACCTCCAATCATCAGGGCGATCATCAGGGCCCGATGCCTTACCCTTGGCCATAGATTGAAGCGTTTCAGTGACTTCCTCTTCGGATATATAGGCCTCCAGCAGCTAAATGCTCTTGGAAGAAAGGCCTGGAAATGAAAGTTCATCTAAATATTCAGCTACTTCAGTAGTTGTGTGGGAGAATTTGGATGTGTAAAGCTCACTATAGAAAGCAGCAAATTCCGAAAGAATGTCATCGGAAGAAGATACTGTTGGGCCTGCTGTGGATTTAATATGTAATACCGGGGGAGAGAAAGATGCCTTCTTCCCCCACCCAAGCTAGCAGCTTACCTGATTGATTGCCTGCTTCAAAATATGACTGTCTATTGAAAAAGAGCCTTCTAGTGGCTTTTTCCTTTACCACCGTGAGACAATCCCTGCCCAATAAAGGCCAACTTCACCTCTCTACAGGCCCTGGCAAATTCCTCCTCATGCAGTGCCAAGGATTTTTTAACAAAAGAAATAGACGAGCACAGGATAAGACTTCAGGGTATTCCATGTTAGTAAGTCATCTAGATCAGCATTGTGTATCTCAAAAAACTGTGATAGTTGGTCTGGAATTCTATCTATAGCCTTAATAAGAGTGAGCTAGAAGGGATGAATCCTGTTACTCAGCATCCTCCCCTCCACCCCCCCCCCCCCCCCCATCATTAGCTGAGGTTAATAGGGCTATGGTCAGAAAGGCAGAGGGGCAGATGGGAAATGTCAGCTTTATCTGCATGAATACCAGGGGTGCCAAACATCTATTCTAGACAAAGCATGAAATCTAACTGTGTGGCATGTGAACTCTTGTAATGACGGGTGGAAGGACCTCCACAGATCGATCCACCCGAGTTCTGACGTGAGCAAGGCAAGTTGTGAGGAACCTGAAGAATGGAAAGAGCTACAGCCTGCAGAAAACTATCTATATGAGGGTGCATTACTAGATTCAAATCCCCCATTAGTAGAATTTCATACTGTGATGCAAACGTAACTGCGTCCTGCAGGATTTAAAGGGAGCCAGGAGGAGGGTTGTATATACCCATCAGTACTATTGGCCTGAAGAATAGTAGAGCATAAACAAATACATATCGACCTTCGGGGTCTATTTGCACTCTTTGAGGGTCCCACCGCAAGAAAGAGTGGATCAACAGGGAAACGCCTCGGGAATAAGAAGTATGGCATGAACTCTTAACCCATTGTACCAAGGCTTATTTAGATAGTGTGTTGTCTCAGGGGTAATATGGGTCTCCTGAAGGCACAAAATATGAGGCTGGTAGCGCCTAACATGGGAAAAGACAGCACCTCTCTTGCCAGGAGTCCCCAGGCCCCTCACGTTCCATGATATTATGTTACACCCTGCCATTGAAATCGGACACTAATACAGAGTCCGCAGGATATAGGCCCCACACTAATGAAACATGCAATCAAATACCAGAGCATAACAGTAGTAACCCTGTTACCTGAAAACAATCTGGTTAGCAGTTAGTGATTTTTGATTCTGTTTATTAGTTTTCTTGTAGAGTATTTCCTTTCTTGATTTTTTATGGATGATATCCCTGGTTCTAGCCACATTGGTGGTCATTTAGTAAGGGCCCGATTTGCGTTTTCCCAACGTATTACCCGAATATTTCCGATTTGCGCCGATTTTCCCTGTATTGCCCCGGGATTTTGGCGCACGCGATTGGATTTTGGCGCATCGGATTCGGAAAAACTGCCGCATTTAAAAAACAAAAAGTGTCGCGGAGCTTGCACTTACCTTCATCAGGAATAGGCCGGTGTACTTGAGTGCATTTCAGCTGACTTCAGCGCAGCAGCGCCACCTGGTGGACGTCGGAGGAACTACCTTAGTGAATCCCGGCCGGACCCGAATCCACTGCAGAGAACGCACCGCTGGATCGCGAATGGATCGGGTAAGTAAATCTGCCCCATTGGGGGTCATTTACTAAGGGCCCGATTCGCATTTTCCCGACGTGTTACCCGAATATTTCCGAATATTTGCGACGATTTCCCCTAAATTGCCCCAGGATTTTGGCGCACGTGATCGGATTGTGGCACATCGGCGCTGGCATGCACGCGATGGAAATCGGGGAGCGTGGCAGAACGAAAACCCGACGGATTTGGAAAAACCGCCGCATTTAAAAAAAAAATGTGTTGCGAAAATTGCACTTACCTTCACTCAGCCTGGCTCGGTGTATTCCAGTGCGTTCCGATGCTCTTCAGCGCAGCAGTCCTGGTGGACGCCGGAGGAACTACTTTAATAAATCCCGGCCGGACCCGAATCCAGCACAGAGAACGCGCCGCGGGATCGCGAATGGACCAGATAAGTAAATCTGCCCCATTGTGTTTATTGTATCCTCTTTCCATCAAGCGATTTGAATTGGATTTAGAAGTATGTAAAAACATAGGGGCAGATTTATCAAGCTGTCTGAAAGTCAGAATATTTCCAGTTGCCCATGGCAACCAATCACAGCTCAGCTTTCATTTTACCAGTGCTCATCAATATTTTAAAGGGGATCTGTGATTGGTTGCCAGGGGCAACTAGAAATATTCTGACTTTCAGACACTTGATAAATCTGCCCCATAGTCTCCATGAAACAAATTCTTTTTGCTCTTGTAAGGCCCCTTCTACGCTTGTGTTTTTCACGCGCGTGTTCTGCGCCTGCATTTGATGCGCAGAACTTGCATTGCACTCTGACCCATTGTAATCAATGGGCTTTTTCAGACTTGCATTTTTTTTCACACACACGCACGTTTATTTTAACGCGCGTTTAAATCTCAGCATGCTCAGCATGCTTTTGCAAGTCACGCGTGTGAAAAACGCACCATACAAGTCTATGGAGATGCATCAAAAATATATTGTACTCTGAGACACATTTAAGTGCAATCCACGCATCCCACATCAATTGCCATAGAAAAGATAGAACTCAGTCCTGAGTCATTTTCACGTGTGTTATCTGCACATGAAAAACGCAATGAAATTGCATTGAAAATGCATTGAAAACGCTCATGAAAAACAGACACAACAAACTCTGACTGAAAACTGATTGAACTCTGATCAAAAATGTTAGTTTTTCACAGACCAAACCCTGATTGCACCCTGATTTAGGTCCCTTTTACAGACCCCCTCTGTAGAAGGGGCCTAAATTCACCTTTTGGCAAGTTTTGTGCCACATGTGGGGGGTGGTGAGATGAAGCAAAGTATTGCCTGTGGTAGGTTTCCTATAGAGATTAGTTTCAATTACAGCTTTGTGTGGGTTGCATATTAGCAGAATATCTAAAAAAGGAATCACAGTGGTGGAAACATAATAAGTAAATTTAGATTTAGATTGTACCATCAGAAAATTAAAGACCTGCACATCAGAACATCTTACGGACATATACAGTTCTCCATTGAATATTTCTTCAACAATGTCTGGCGCATCGAAACATTTTAAAGAAATCCACTCTGGGAACACTAGTGCTTTGAAAGTTATACCTATAGAATGAGTGGACAAACCTAAAAGTGACGGAGACTGGACAAAGAAGTTGCGATCCAGAGAGGCGTATTGGATCCTCAAATTAGATACCCGCATTCCTTCAGGTTTAAATCATCGTAGAGTTCTGATGTATATCTATTAATTCCTAATCTAATTTTTTGTATATGATCAATTTTTTTGTGTATTGCTATTGCAACACCCTCGCCAATGCAATGGCGAGGTAGGGTTTGCGAATACGTCCCACCTGCATGTAATCCCATTACACAACATGGTTCTGATAGGATCAAGGGGAAATTGCAGTGGTTAATCCTGCCTGGCAAGGCAGATGTTAATGTATGATGTAATTATGTCAACCAATGTCTGTGTTACATCCTGTGCTCTGTAGCTGAGATGTGATTGGAGGAGCAGCCACCACCTGACCAAGGGGAAGTAATAAAACCTCTGGCCCAGAATGTTCTGGAGGGTCTTTCAGCAAGGATTCTAGTTGAGAGAGATCTTGTAGACTTAGTGAGTGAGTGTGTGCGTATCTCAGTCTGGCCCATACCAGAGCAGGAAGAGCCTAGCCCCTGCCTCTGAAGAGTGGAGTAATAGATTAGAGTTAGTGTAGTGAGGAAAAGGGGTATCATCTTACCTTTAAAGGTGATACCTGAAGCCCTACAGGACAAGCTGAAGCTTCCTACCAGGACACAGCTGCCTCCCAGCCTGCCCTCTATATCCAGGCTGGTGAACTATCTCCTGAGGCTCCCTCCAACTCACATCTCAGCACCCTACCTACCTGTTAAAGGCACGTTTGCTGCGGTTCCTGCGGTTCAAATAAAGAACTGTAAGTTGTTTTCTTCAACTTCTGTCTCCGTCTGGTCCCTGCTAATACGGCTGCCTTCATCACCGGCACCCTGTCCATCACCCAGAGACTCACACTCGGGACATTAAGGGGTTGCCCCAGGGAGATCCGCTATAGCAGCCGCTCCCTCATCTTTTCTTGCCAACACCACCCTGCTGGAGACCTGCCAGGCTGTAGGACAGCCCTCCGGTTCCCCCGTACCAAGCACCGTGACAATAGCGTGCTTAGGCCGCAACCGCCAGCCACTCCGGTACAGCGGGCCCCGGCTGTCTCCAGGCCTCCCCTTTAAGGCTAGGCCCCGGTGGGGGATGTTGCACTATTTATTCGTGTTTACTCACCTGTTACGCTGTCTGTGACTCATTTCCGAGGCGGCCCTAGGGGTACTTTTTTTAACTTTATTTAACACTAGTCTGCTACACTACATGACATCTGAAACGCGTCAGTTTTCATCTTCTTTTTTGTCATTGCACTTTTCATGTTTTTTTAAATGATGGAATAAAAGTTGTTTTTAACTGAAATTCTTATGGATTTGGTCGAGTGCTGGAAAAACTTCTACTTCCATATATAGTACAAGGACTGGCCGGCTATATACTACAGGGGCTGGCTGGCTATATACTACAGGGGCTGGCTGCCTATATACTACAGGGACTGGCAGGCTATATACTAGAGAGGCTGGCAGGATATATACTAGATAGGCTGGCAGGCTATATGCTAGAGGGGCTGGCAGGCTATATACTAGAGGGGTTGGCAGGCTATATACTAGAGGGGCTGGCAGGATATATACTACACAGGGCTGGCTAGCTATATACTACAGGGGCTGGCTGGCTATATACTACAGGGACTGGCAGGCTATATACTAGAGGGGCTGGCAGGTTATATACTATAGGGGCTGGCTGGCTATATACTATAGGGGCTGGCTGGCTATATACTACAGGGGTTGGCAAGCTATATACTACAGGGGGCTGGCTGGCTATATACTGAGGGGACAGGGGTGAGACCAATGCATTTTCCACCCTTGGCTTTCATTTTTTTGTGCTAAAATTACGGGTCCCGGGTTATACACTGGTTGGCTTATAATCGAGTATCTATGGTATATATAGGAAGCTAGATAGATTATAGAAGATGGATAGGTATGAGAGATAGATAAATACAGTAAGGGAGATATAGAAGGATAGATAATACATAGGAGATAGATAGGTAGATAGGAAGATATATATATACAAAAGCTAGATTGATAAATTGTTAGATAGCAGATATATAGATATGAAATAGACAAATTATGGGAGAGAGATAACTAAACAGATATATGCTAGATATATGATAAACATCTTCACCCAGGCATTCAAACAAGAGGTATTAAAGGAGCAATACATCCTCTGCACACAGAAGTCCACATCCAGGGGGCCCCTTTAGGACAGGGGGCCCTGGGTTTGCCGCCCCCCCAATGTCAGCCATCTCTATGGGAGAGATTTGTTAATGAAGTATATTAGAAAATGTTCACCCCATCTCTCCCTGCACTATATAAAAATATTTAAAATGCTGGTTATGCTTTAAAAACTCATGTACTGCATTAATACATTACTTTTCATGATCCAGTGTAGCTACTGCTTTCGGTTGTGTGCATTTGATTTATGCAATGCCGAACAGGTGATTGGCATGCATGGCAGTTGGCATCCTCCACTGTTAATGGTCTATCCTAAGTATAAACCATCAATAGCAGTTCCTGGTCAACCCCTCTATCCACAAGTAAAAATATATTCCAAATCTGCATGAATGAAAATAGTAGTAGAGCACCCCTACAAAAAATGTTTTTAATTTTAAATTGTTGCGAGTCAGGATTGGCAACCCCCACTGTTAATGGTCTATCCTAAGTATAAACCATCAATAGTAATTCCCAGTCAACCCCTTTAAATAAGACACTATCCACAAGTAAAAATATATTCCAATGCTGCATAAATGAAAATAGTAGTAGAGCACCCCTACAAAATTCGTTTTTAATTTTAAATTGTTGCGAGTCAGGATTATGCATAGAATTAGTAAAACATAGTGAATTTTTATTTTGTATAGTTCATAAATTGTATTTAAAAGATGTATAATGGAAATTGATTTGAATTCCGTCCTTTTATTTCAACTGAGAAGGCCTCTTGATGATAAGAGTCAAGATTTACTCGTTCTCAGGCTCTGTTAAAGTCTCTGGTGTTAAACAATGCAGATATTTGAATTACCTTTTGTCATAAATTTTTAAAGGGAATCTTTCTAATTTGCATTTTTATAAAGTGAAGGTTTGGCATGGAAGAGCTGCTGGACAATAAAAATAAAGATATAGATGGCATATGTGTGCATATCCCTACACAACATAGCAGATATTTCAAGTAGGTAAATTGTGGCGTAAGATTCCCTTTAGAACATGGATAGTTTTGGTCACTAGAATAAATAGTAATTACAAAGTGTCTTAAAGGTGGATACTTACATATCCTAAAAAACACAGAGTTAGATGAATGGGTGTAAACTCTAGCGATGGAGTTGGAATGTGTCTATTTAACGGATATATGAGCATAGCAGATACTCACAGTACAACTTCTACATGATCCAAAGCCCACTGATCATGACTTGAACCACTGTGACGTGGCTGCCACCATCGTAACAGGACACCTTTCATACGGGCTTCTCTGTGAAAGAGAAATGCAGCATGTAGTGCAAATCATCATAAATCACGAATGAATACTACTTTTAAATTTATTATTATAATTATAATTAGTGTATAATTTAAAATGGGATTTTAGTGAAAACACATTGATTATCTATCCTTAACATAAGCTATTGATATGTGATAGGTGGGGTAAAGTTCCTGAACTGGGGAACTGAAGTTGCTTCAATGTCTATGTAGGAACAACCTCAGATACGGATGAGCAGTTCTTATTAGAGAAGCATTATAGCAAGCTAAAGCACTTCTTCAACTTTCTGTTCTTCAGTGAAAGAAGAATAATGTCAACATTCGTGAAAAAAATACATGAAATTATTAGAAGATAAACCATTTACTTACAGGGGAATATTGTAAGACACTCTTTGTGCTTGAATGAAGTCTTTAGGCTGGTGCTGTGCAATGACTTGCCACGTTATCCCATTATTCACACTATACTGTAACAGCACTGCCTTGTCGACAGTATTTGCATCACTTAAATTAGTATTACAGCTCTCTGTTTGGGCAATGCTTCCGATCTGAAGCACAAACATTATTTTGCTGTTAAGAGAGGCAGACACCATAATTGATTAGATAAGAATTCATGTTTTTACATTTAGTACAATATTTTAGTGTCATTTAAGCTTTAATACCTAGCACGGGTAAGATCAAGTGGTTTTGTCATTGCTTGTCTTATTTGGCAACCGTTAAAATAAAGGGAGTCTCCATGAGCATAAGGTGCAAGTTGACCGCACCCATTTCCAATTGTGCCTCCTTGAATATGTTCCCAATTCATTTCTGTTACCTTTTCTGATTCAAAATTGTCCTTAATATAGCTTGGAAGGTCATGGTTAAACAATGAACAGTCATCCCCTGAAAAAAAACATACTTTTATACTATTTGTCCAACATGCATCAAGTACTTTATGTTTCTATTGAAATGTATGGTACATCTTCTGTCATTTATTGCTGGGATATGCAATCATTTGCTATTAGTTTAGTATTTGATTGAGGATAATCCATTTGATGGCCCACTAAAGAAACAATCCCTAATCTATGTATAAAGGATAAAAGTGTCAGAACTAGTGGTCCACCAGCTGGAACCCGTTACAAAGAGAATTGAATGTTCCCAAGTTCTCTCTGTCAATGAGTGACTGGCGCTCCATTCACTTCTAAGGATCTATGCATGATTTCCAGTCATGCATGTGCAAAGACGTTTAATTCCCAGGGAGTACTCAGGGAGATTTTCGACACCGTGTCATCACAATATGATACTTATTCCTATTCCTCTTACTTTTTGGGATCAGCACTGATCAGTTTGTTATGGCTTATTTTAGATCTAATGTGGATTTTTTTTCAAGCTACTCTATAATTACCTTGATACCCTTCATCACAGATGCAAACAGCTCCAGTAGTACAGTATCCATGTCCACTACAAAGCTTAGGACAAGCTTCACCGATGTACACATGATCAACAGCCCAACTCTGCTTTTCTGTATCATCCCCTCTCTGTATCCAGCGGAACTGTGTAGCACTGCAAGATAAAATATTTTTCATTTATTAGTCAAATAATAGACTAAATGAACCTCTGCTTTTTGATTTGCTCTGTTAAGGTACTCAGTAGTGATACTAAAGTAGCTATTGATCACCCAACTGAATCACAATTAGCACTATTGTTACATTGTGGTATTTTGTACAATATGCAATATACTGTATATAGTGTACTGAATACACTGATAAATATATACAAGAATGTGAGGATACAGAAAATTTGTTACGTCCTCAATTGTAGGCAGTTTCAGTTTTAGACAAAGGTCATTCTGAGCACTGAGTGGTCTACGGCTACACAGCCCTATAATCTACTATGCATTGTTTTTTATTACAGCCTTCATTAAAGGGGTTGTCCGAGAGTTCAGAAAAAAAACTATAGGTGGCCGGGAGCGGGCTGCTTAAAAGAATAAAGATGTACTTACCTTCCGGTGCCCTCCGGTATCCAGCGCTGCTGTTGCTCCGGTCCGGGTGCCATGTAAACAAACATGGCCGCCGGAGCAGCACTGCATTCAGCTTCCGGCCGGCCGTGGCCGGGTACGCCTATCCATCCCTATTCACAGCATTGTGAATGCAGGCCGGAAGGTTGTTGGGTCCGGCCCGGAAGCTGAATGCAGCTGAGGCACCGGAAGGTAAGTACATCTTTATTGTTTTAAGCAGCCCGCTCCCGGCCACCTATAGTTTTTTTTCAAAACTCGGACAACCCCTTTAAGCTTTTCAGCAATTTGTGCAACAACTGTGTTCCAGCAACAAACCAAAACATCTGCTGTTTGGATATACCATCATCACAAATGTGGTCATCCAACCATCACAATTTTGCCATAATAATTTAGATATTTAAACTTGCCATTTTTAATTACTTTCAATAAATAACCTTTAACTCCTTATGGACTGAGGTACTTTAGGGCTTTCGGACCAAGCCCGATTATTAAAATATACCCTGTGTCATTATAAGGGGTTATAAACTTCAAATGCTTTAACATATCTTGGTAATTTTGAGGTTATTTTCTCGTCACATTTAGTACTTCAAATAAGTGAAAACATTTGGATGATATCTTTTGAGTTTAATTATGAAAAAAAATGGATATTTGGCAAAATTTTTTTTTTTCTTTTGCTTTTCAGCAGTGAGTCATAGCACCAAAAAAACTTCATAACTAACATTTTTCCTAATGTCTTCTTTGTGTTGGCATATTTTTTTATGCATCCTCTCATTTTTCTAGAATGGTATGGGGTTTAGAATTGTGGGTGGTAAACTGTATGGGCACACAAACAGGGCATAGAAGGGGAGGAGCGCAATTCAGAGCAGATTTGTCATATTTTACAGGCTAAAAAATGTTTATATTTTTTGTTATGAGGTCATATGGGGGCTTATTTTTCCCGATTTGAGAGCCACTTTTCAGGTACATCACTTAGGGGTTTAAATAGCTAATTCAGGAGATTTTATTAACTCTTTCTTGGTGAAGAAAATAAATTCATTAATTCTGGTTTAGGGTTTTTAGCTTTTTTTTTGTTCGCTGTACACCATAACATAAAAATAATGATTTACCTTTGTTCTATGGGTCACCACGATTACAACAATATCCCATTTATATAGCTTTTTTATGGTTGACTTGTTTTGTTTTTTTATTTTTTTGTATAAAGACTTGTTTTAGGGCTTGTTTTTTGCGGGACAGCTGTATTTTTTCTTGGTATCATGTTGCGGTAAATGTTACATTTTGATCACTTTTTAGTGTTTTTCTTACGAGGCTGGATGTGAAAATAACAATTTGCATGCTTTTAAAATTTTTATTACTGTGTTCACTATACGGTTTCAGTACTATTTTATTTTATTGTACGGGATGGTTGTAGTGATATCCAATCTGTAGTAATTACTGTTGTTATTGCGAAATTTTATTTTTATATCCGATGGGGCATTAGGGGATCTTTATTCATTGTTTTAATTTTTTTAAATTTGGACTTTTTTTTTTAACTGTTTTACCTTGTCCCAGGGTGGGGCATGAACAAGTGGTCATTTGATCACTTGTGCATTGTAATATACTGCAATACTAATGTATTGCAGCATATTGCATAGTTCTGCATAGACTGACACGAGCATTGTTAAATGATCTAGCAGGCATTTACTGCTGGCAGCCCTGCGATCCTTCATCGAATCTAAGAACTGCCATGGAAGCGGTCTGCCTGCCGGGTGAGTACCTGGCACTGCTCCAGAGACGCCTTGGTCATGGTCTATGGGTTTAAACACTTGGGATTGCAATTATCGCAATCTCAGCTGTTAGTCCAGGAGCCTGGCTGTCACATAAAGCCAAGCTACTTCAGCGATCAAACAGGCTCTGCTACTGAGCCCGAGCCCGGGCTTTTATTGGAAAAAGCAAGTTTTCTATACAAACTCTTTGGTAGTGTGAACACTGTTCTCTATGGGGACATGAGGGAGCCAGAAAAAGGGCTGCTGATGACAGGTTCCCTTTAAGGGGTTTTACTTACTGCACTGTATTTTACATCCCTTTACATATCAAGGTTGTTAATTGCACACTACAATAGTCCTTGACTAATAAATAGTCTTTAACCCCTTACTGACATTGGACATAATAGTAGGTACGAGCGGCAGTAACTTCCCGGTCCGTGCCATACTATTATGTCCAACTTCTGGCATTGACTCCCAAACAGAAGCGGTGCCAGAAGCTGCGAGTGCCCCAGGGCTGCACGATGTCTTTAGCAGGCTTCTTCTCCTGAGCATGCGCAACATCTCTATTGTAATGTGTTAAATCAATGAGGGCTTGCACACGCGATCAGGTGATCGCTTGTTGAAGCCAACCTGTAAGAAAAAAAAAGTTTAAAACAATTAATAAAGTTTTTAAATAGAAATAATTAATTAAATAAGTAAAAGTCCCCGAAACACCACCATTTCATATAAACATCACAAAATACAAAATCACAAAAAAGGTTAACAAACTTTCTAAAAATTGTTTTACATACGTTGAGGAGTGTAGATTCTAAAATGTAATTTATGGGGATTTACTAATATTTCGGCATGAGCATGATTTTGCGATTTTTTTTTTTTTAAGAAAATGTGAAAAATCGCACCTAAAATTCTGAGCCTCATCCTACAAAAATGAGAGGATGCATAAAAACATGTCAACACAAAGTAGACATTTGGTAAATGTTATTTATTAAGTTATTTTGGGGTTATGACTTAGTTATGTGTGGAAAAATTAGAAAATGTTGAATTTGTAGGTTGTCTATAAGATTGTCTTCTGCTCAGTACCCGACCTTTCATAAATAAACACAAAACATGTCACCAAAAATTTTCAACTAACATGAGTACAATGTGTCACAAGAAAACAAAATCACCTGTATATGTTAAAGTGTTTTAAAGTTAAAACCACTTATAGTGGCACATGGCAGATTTGAAAAATGGTCCGTGTCAAGAAGGTGAAAAGTGGCTTTGGCAGGGGTTAATTCCAACCAAATGGAAATCCTGATCATGCAAAAAACATTACAACTGGTTAATTATTGTTATAGAATCACATGACTTTGTACCTGGAGGAAACATAGTCTGGAAGTTGGAGTGTTACTCTTTTCCACAATGAGGTGTTGATGGAGTTATAGATTGTTGCTTCATGGAATTGGAATGGAGAGCAGCCAATGCTATTTGATGAGGAAGGAAGACACTGTGTCTGAATCAGCTGCCATAAATCCGTTCTGTTAGAAATAATAAACAAAAAAAAGGTCAATTAAATAAACACAATTCTAATTGGAAGAGTGTTATTTGCCATGATTCAAATCAAGCCCTTATATAACAATGAATAGTATTGAGCATATCTTGAAATGTGCCTTGTCTGCAGCTCAACACTGGTTATATATACTGGCAATATGTATCTCCCCCATTGGTTTAAATCGGAATTCTTGTTCTTGGATTTCAACCTCCCTGAACAAGGTGAAGCTTTATGTTTCATATATGAACTGTTCTGCAATGTGTAAATGCCATGTAATATCATTCTGGTTAGTGGTGTGTTACGGATTGTAAAGCCTTGATCAAACTTTCTGGACTTGATACAGATTTCAGAAAGAATTTTCGCTATTCTGCTCATATGCATCAGAAAAATTCCACATGTAAAAGCTGTAGATGTCCTTCATGAGGATTAGCAAAATTCAATGGGTCAGCCTCAGAGATCCTCCTGGAAATTCACATTGCATTTGCCAAAGACAGTTAATAGTCTCTAAAATTTCAAAAGCATATTTCCTTGCTTACCTGGCATCTTTTGTATACTCGAGCATAACTGAATGAAGATCAAAACAAGAATTTTCTTCACAACCTACCACAATCTGAAAAAAAAAATAAAGAGATGGAACGGGATACAAACTTAATGTCAAGATAAATGGAAATAAATAGCTAGATGAAAAGCTATAATGAACATTTCTCTATTTTTTAGACTGGTCATTTGCATTGTGAATTAATTTTTTTAGATTTACCCTTTGCAATAGCTGATAAATAAAGCTGACTATTACTATGTTTAGATCAAAAGTATCCAGCTTCTACCAAGCTCAACACTTTCAGATAATGGGGCAGATTTACTTACCCGGTCCATTCGCGATCCAGTGGCGCGTTCTCTGCGCTGGATTCGGGTCCGGCCGGGATTTAATAAGGTAGTTCCTCTGCCGTCCACCAGGTGGCGCTGCTGCGCTGAAAAGCATCTGAACGCGCTGGAGTTCACCGGCTCGGGCTGAGTGAAGGTAAGCGCGTCCCGAGCGACACATTTTCCGTTCTTAAATGCGGCGGTTTTTCCGAATCTGTTTTCGTTCGGCCACGCCCCCCGATTTCCGTTGCGTGCATGCCGGCGCCGATGCTCCACAATCCGATCGCGTGTCCCAAAATCCCGGGGCAATTCAGGTACAATCGGCGCAAATCGGAAATATTCGGGTAACACGTCGGGAAAACGCGAATCGGGCCCTTAGTAAATGACCCCCAATGGGTTTTAAAATTGACAGTGCCATTGACAGTGAATTAAAAATAAAATAAAATAAATTAAAATAATGTAGACTTAGAATGAATTAGAGACCACACATTTAACCATTTTGCTTTCCCAGGCACCATGCCTTCATATATACAGTAATTGAAACTAGAAGTTTTAGGTCAATTAGGATTGCAAAAATGATTAGGATTGCCTTTTCAGCTTTGCCATACATTTTCAATAAGACTGAGATCAAGGCCGAGACTGTTGATACAGTACTCATTTCACTGTGGATACTGACACACTCTTACCAGCTTCAGTCAGTATCTTCACAAGGTCTTTTAATTTTGTTTTTGGGTTGATATACACAAAACATGTTTGCCACTGGGACACATAACCCGTAACTTCCTTGAGTGGTATGATGGCTGGACAGTCTTGTCTTGTTTGCACTTGTGTATTATTGTTTAGACAGATGAGCAAGGCACCTTCAGGTTTCTGGAAATTGCACCCATGGATGAACCAGATTTATGAAAGTCCGCAATTCTCTTACTGATATCTTGACTGATTTCTTTAGGGTTTCACTTGATGTGATTACACAAGAAGATGGACTGTCCCAAATTGTTAAAGGCATAGAAATCTTAGTGTATGTAAACTTTTGACTTTGCAGAAATTAATAGAAATGCTTTAAAAATGTCTCTCATTTCCCATTTGGCAAATATAATAATTTATAATATTTTTGGTAATCCTAATTGACTTAAAACAGTAACTTAGAAATCAGTTAGCAAACTGCCTGACCAGAGTGTTACTCACATTGAAGTGATTGCTTTGTTTGACTTAAACGGTTAAAGGAAATATACCATTAAAATCAAGCATGGATAAAACAGGGACTCTTACTCATAGATCCAGACACCCTAACTTTTGTAATATACTTATATTTGTTACCCATGGCCTCCTTCCTATTAAAATCAACTTTTAAAATTATGCTAGTGAGCCTGAAAGGCTATTGGGCAGTTGCCAAAGCTCCTCCATGCTGCAGATTCATAGGTTGTTAGAATGTCTCCTCCTCGCTCTCTGCTTGCTCATCACTTCCTCTCACCTGTCATCTCACTGCAGCACAGGAAGTTTTAGCACACCATGGGAGGGGCAAAAGTGCTCATTGTACATTGTAACAGCCTGTGAATCTGCAGCATGGATGGGATCTGGTAACCGCCCAGAGCCTTTTAGGCCCATTAGAATAATTTAAAAAGTTGATTTTAGAAGGAAGGAGGTCATGGATAACGTATATACAAAGATTACCACCGTGACAGTGCCTGGATCTATGAGTAAGTTTTATCTTACGGATGGTTTATCCGTGTTTGATGATAAATTTCCGTTAATGTAGCAGAAACTCACTGTGAGTACTCTCCATACATCCTTTATGTCTATGCACCGTACCAGTATGGCGTGTGATGTTAAGTGGTAAGAGTCTGTAAGCCATGAAAATGCAATCATCTTATTATAATTCAAGGGTAGTTGAACTAATAAGCAGCCCTAAAAGTATATGTGTGGATACAGAGGTAGATCTTTAGAACTGATGATAGAGACCATTTCTACAAAGATGTGAATGAAAATTAACACTGACGCTTTTCCCACAAAACTAGCATTTATATCAATGTGCTACATATCACTATGCCCACAGGTTGAACTGCATTTACATGGTGACAAGTTCCATTTAGACACCAAATTTTCCTTTCCAAAAATAGATTTATTACAATGTGCTGATCATTTTTGAAATCATGTACATGAATAAATATACAAAGTGAAATAATAAAATTTAGGCTGTCCACAGTGGGCACTGTCCTCATAGTTTAGTGTTGTAAGTGGTATCATGTTGGTGCACCAATAAAGTGGTCCATGGAGTAAGTTATAACTGAAATCTATGTGAATTTCTGATATAAAGATAGGCAAAGACAAAGGCGTACATTTCCTGTCACTCTTGGTTCATCTTCAACAGGTTACAGAATATTATATTTAATATATTTAAAACAGCAAACTGGCAGAAATACTTTTATAAACTTCTCAGGCTAAGCCTTGTGCACAGCCTATTCATCTTATGCAATACATGATACAAGGGTCTTCCCACTATAACCACTAGCACCAATTTAGGCCCCTTCCACACTTGCGTTGCAGATCACGTCAGAGTTTGATCAGGGTGCAATCAGGGTTTGGTCAGTGAAAAACGCACATTTTGCATCAGAGTGCAATCAGTTTTCAGTCAGAGTTTGTTCAGTGTCTCAGTTTTTCATGCACGTTTTTGATGTAATTTCAATGCGTTTTTCACACGCAGAAAATGTGCGTGAAATGGACTCAGGACTGAGCTCTATCTTTTCTATGGCAATTGATGCGTGAAAAACGCATTGCACTTGCAAGTGTCTCAGAGTGCAATGCGTTTTTGATGCATCTCCATAGACTTAGCAAAAAGGAAAAACGAAAAAGATCCAGCTCACCAATCTCGTAGTCTGCTTCCAGCGCACGGATACAAGAAGATCCCCATAGACTTAAGGCAACAATGAAAGAATAGAAAAACCAGCGCTTCCGGAGACGTTTGTAGTATAAAGATGAAAAAATTCTGTTCCTTTATTTGTTCCTCTTTAAAATCATAACACGGCAGTGTGCACATACAAGGATACACGGGGTAAATCCAACGCGTTTCGCTCAGACGAGCTTAGTCATGGATACATCTACAAGAAGTTCTTACCTCTATTTAAACCTCGCGCTGTTCAGTGGCGTGTGACATCACGACCACGCCCCCAAGTCACATGACGGACACAGAATGTGACGGTCACGTGACTGGATCACATGATCGGGGCAGCCACACCCCCTAGCAAAACAACGGCGTGGTAAGTTAAAAACTTAATTACAATCGTTAAAACCAACCTGAAAAAGTTTTATGTGGAAAAGGACAATAATGCGCACCTGTATTGAATTATTGTGTGATATCAAATACAAGATATAAAGAAATAGATATACATATACATGGCGCACTGACACTCGGAACCTAATAAAAAATGACTTTATACAGCCAAACATGAGTTACTCTCTGGACCCAATCGCTAATTAGTAAGAAGAAAGTATGTATACATGCAAGAAAGCAATCGTATTGGAATGCACAAGCTATTGGCTACCTCATCGATATGATACAGGTACATAAATCCGGGCCTGTACCAACACAAGCTACATAATGCACTACTGGCGTATATAAGTCATATATAAAAAAAAAAGATGCATATGATGTAAAATGCCTGGCACCTCTAATAGCACAGGAGTAAATCCTGTCTTAGGTTCAAACCAAACGGTTGTGTAGTTTTTAAAAGAAACATCCAATAGGTTTCCCTATTCATCAGCTTTTTCTTGTGGTCACCACCCCTAGTTGGTCTTTTCACCTTTTCTATGCCCATCCACTTAAAGGAGCTGGTGTCCCCATGGTGGATGTTTCGGAAATGTTCAGAAGCCGCAGAGATATTTGTTAGATTAGTGTTCCTAATGTCAGAGAGATGTTTTCTGATCCTTGTTTTCAATGAGTTCGTGGTGCATCCTACGTATTGTTTGTTACAAACAATGCATGTAATGAGGTATATCATGTAAGTGGTGTTACAATTAACGTATGTCTGTACTTTGTAACTTATTTTCGTTGTGCACGATGTAAAGGTGTCGGTCATGACTAAAAAACCACATGTTAGACATCGTGTGTGACCACATTTGTGGTTACCCACATGATGTAACCAGGAGTAGTCGTTAGTGTTATTCTCAGTGGATGTAAATAGACTTGGGGACACCAGAGACCCAATAGTTGGGGCCTTTCTGGAGCTAAACCGTACGCCCCGTTTAAGGCAGATTTTCAAATCATTGTCTTGTTCCAAAATTGGAAGATATTTATTAATAACTTTTTTAATCTGATGAAACTGATTGCTGTATGTAGTAGTGAATGGGATGGGAGTCAAACCCTCACCTCCTTTTTGTGAAGTATTGTGTTGTTTGTCTTTCAAAAGTGTGGATCTTTGTATGTTGTTCAATCTTTTTTTAGCAGAAGACAAAATCTTCGGTTTATACCTTCTCTCTAGTAACCTATGTTCCCAATCCTTTAGATGCTGATGAAATATAGTATCTGTGGAGCTGTTTCTGCGGATACGAATCAATTCCCCAAAGGGGATGTTATCCACGACGTGCTTCGGGTGGCACAACGTGGACAACAAAATAGTGTTCCCTGACACCTGTTTGCGGAAGGGGGATACTGTGACTATGCCCTTTTTGGCTTCCAAAGTAACATCCAAAAAATCTATACTAAGGCCCCCAAAGAAATGCGTGAATTTCAAATTCATCTCATTAGAGTTAAGGTAGGAAACAAATTTCTCAAATTCCAGTGGAGTATCGTTCCAAATCCACAACAGGTCGTCTATATAGCGGCCGAACCACCCTATAGACGACCTGTGTGGATTGTTGTCACAAAAAATGTACTGTTTCTCCCATTGTATCATGTAAATGTTTGCAAGGGAGGGGGAAAATTTTGCCCCCATAGGGGCCCCCTCCACTTGCAAATAATAGTGATTATTAAACATAAAAAAATTGTTTTCCAAAAGAAATTCTGTTGTCATTAGGATGTATTCCTTGAGTTCTAGGGAGTACGTGCTGAACTCATTCAAATGTTTGGCCAAATATGTAAGAGCTTTCTTGTGTGGGATTGACGAATACAAAGCACATACGTCGCAGGATGTCCAGCTATATGTGTTTTCCCACTTGAAAGTTTCAATTTTCTGTAAAAGATGTTTAGTGTCTCTGAGGTAACTGGGTGTAACCCAGGTTAAGGGTTGTAAGTAATGGTCAAGCCAGTCTCCCAGTCTCTCCCCAAGGCTCCCAATGCCAGCGACAATAGGTCTACATGGCGGGGGAAAAATCCCTTTGTCAACCTTGGGGAGGGAGTGGAAGACGGGCGTGACGGGAAACTCAACATATAGAAAATCCCTAAGTTTTTTATTTAGAACCCCCAATGTCAAGCCTTCCTCTAGGTGTTTCCTCATGCTGTTTTGACAGCTTTTGGTCGGGTCAGAGGAAAGTCTGCGGTAAGTCACAGGATCATTCAAAAGCTCCTCATTGATTTTTTTGTACAAGGATGCGTCCATAAGGACAACAGAGCCCCCCTTATCCGCACTCCTTATAACTAGATCTTTGTTATTTTGAAGATCTCGTAGGGAGAGTCTTTCCGAACTAGTTAAATTATGTCTCTTTGGTGTACTACTACATTTTGATTTAAGTTCGGTCAGCTCTCTCTCCACGAGATCTTGGAATTTATCCATATGGTCGCATCTAGACATTAAGGGGTAAAAAGTTGGATTATTAGTTATAAATGGTTTAGCAATCTGATCATTGCATGCAGTTGATTCGTTCGTCAACGACCTAAGAGTAAATACATTTGTTTGGTCCCTAAAGTCCATCCCCCCATTCTCATACTCCAAACTCTGGGTACGAGTGTCCTCTGGGCTGAGATCAACAGATGAAGTGTCGGTTTCCCCAGTAGGCTCATCCACCGGGAGACTAGGCATCTTGTTCATGAAGTGATTCTTCAATGTTAAGTTCCTTAAAAATTTGTTAACATCCAATAATGTCCGGTATAAATCAAAATCTGTGGAGGGGGAGAAATTGAGACCCTTGCTTAAAACTCTCATATGGCCCTCTGGGATGATATAACTTGAGAGATTCAAAACTGAAGAGTTTAAGACCGTTTCTTCGGTTGCGTAGAGACTGCACGTCTCGTCTTCATTCTTTCTTCCTTTTATTGTCCGGTGTTTCCTGCCTGCCCTCCTGCCCCGTTTTTTGGAGCCGTATTGGTGTAATTAACGGCTTGGTCTGAGGCGTCATCAGAGAAACAGGAGGAGGAGCTGTTGATTGATTCCTCTGTCTCCGAAAAACTGACATGTGGCAAGTTTTTACTTTTCTTGTGTCGTCTATTTTGTTTTGTTTTCAGAATGGATTTGGGGGTACTCTTCTTGCTAGAGCGGAAGGATTTCCAGGTGTATACCTCATTATATTTATAGTCCAACAAATCTCTGTCGAATTTTTTCTTCTTCATTTCCATGATGCTGTTTTCCATTTCGGTTAGGTTAGATTTCATTTCTTCTTCCACATTGGATAGATTTTCTACGGGTGATAATTCACTTAGCTGATTTTTGATGTCCTCCATTTCGAGTTTAATATTGGCTAATATATTACTTTCTTGCATGTATACACACTTTCTTCTTACTAATTAGCGATTGGGTCCAGAGAGTAACTCATGTTTGGCCGTATAAAGTCATTTTTTATTAGGTTCCGAGTGTCAGTGCGCCATGTATATGTATATCTATTTCTTTATATCTTGTATTTGATATCACACAATAATTCAATACAGGTGCGCATTATTGTCCTTTTCCACATAAAACTTTTTCAGGTTGGTTTTAACGATTGTAATTAAGTTTTTAACTTACCACGCCGTTGTTTTGCTAGGGGGTGTGGCTGCCCCGATCATGTGATCCAGTCACGTGACCGTAACATTCTGTGTCCGTCATGTGACTTGGGGGCGTGGTCGTGACGTCACACGCCACTGAACAGCGCGAGGTTTAAATAGAGGTAAGAACTTCTTGTAGATTTATCCATGACTAAGCTCGTCTGAGCGAAACGCGTTGGATTTACCCCGTGTATCCTTGTATGTGCACACTGCCGTGTTATGATTTTAAAGAGGAACAAATAAAGGAACAGAATTTTTTCATCTTTATACTACAAACGTCTCCGGAAGCGCTGGTTTTTCTATTCTTTCATCTCCATAGACTTGTATGGTGCGTTTTTCACACGCGTGACTTGCAAAAGTAGAGCATGTCGAGATTTAAACGCGTGTTAAAAAAAATGCGAGTCTGGAAAGACCCATTGGTTACAATAGGTCAGAGTGCAATGCAAGTTCTGCGCGTCAAAAGCACGCGCAGAAAACATGCGTGAAAAACGCAAGTGTGAAAGGGGCCTTATAGAGCTACCATTAAAGTCTATAAAATCTGTATCGCATGACTTGCCTACATGGCCAGTCATATTAGGAAAGTACTCACAGAATGTTGGAACTCATACTGGATATGGCAGTAAAAGATGGGTTTTTCCTTTACGGGGACCTATGTATATTGGAGACTATAGATCTTACCTTGAACTGCATCATATAGCCAGGTTGTATAATAAGTTCTCTAGAGGATAGTATATTGTGCGTTTTGTCTTTCTTTTTGTTTGGCCAAAAAAGATGGAATGATGGATTGCCACAGAAACCCGCTGTTCTTACAGCATTCGGGTAAAAACTCCAATGTTCATCATGGGACGTACCTTCTAGTAAAAGAACAAATATTAGTCAATTTCTGATATCACAGGTAGTTACTCACTTTCTTGCTGATAAGATGTTAATACAGGTTATTGGTTGATTATAACAACTGATAAATTTGTATAGCACCACAGCACATTTATTTGTATTCTGAATATTAGCATGCCACTGAAGGCAGGTGAAGGCTATCATGAGAAGAAAACCGTATGGAACTGTATACATAAAAAGTTATATTTAACAGTTATAAACAAACCATCATCAAATGTGTCAACAAGCTGGCTTGGGTTGATCTCAGCTCCCCCGATTAATACATTATCAAGGGCCCATTGTGATCGATCTGGACCTGGAACAACATAGCCATTGCTGATGGTAAATGGCTGCCACCATCGCAAGCGAGTTGTGTTGGTTTGGGCAGGCTCTGGAAGAAGTATGTAATCATAGCGGACTTCCATATATTTTTGGTAATCCATTTCATGAAGTAATGTCCAAGAGATACCTATTAAAAGATAAAGCGTTTTAGTAAAAAGGAACATAGCAAACATAACATCCTCACATACAGCTTATGTTGCAGCTGACCTAGATACTTCTAAGCGTCAAAAGACAGACAGGCAGAACTGTCAGAAGAAACAATAACCAAAGTCAGGGCAGGTGGAGTTCTACTGTAGTCCATAGAAGAATGTAATAATAATAATACATCTTTTTTATATAACATCATCATATTCTGCAGTGCTTTACAGATCGAATTTATGGCAGGACAAGCAGCACGAATTAAAAAAAAAAAATACAACTGAATAACTTCCTGTTTGGGGAATTAACAAATAGTCATGTCTATCTTGGTATCGGCTGAGGGCAAAACAAGTTGCCATTATAAATGACAGTGGCACATGAGTACCTATTGACTGGTCAAGGAGAAAGAAGAAGATAGGCACAACCACAATGAGCTACAGTAGCAGCACTGTGGGCACTGTAAGTCACTCAGCAAATTTTAAGGGATATAACAAATGTTACCAACATTTGGCATGGTATATAAAAGGGTATCGCCACAAAGACAAGATTCTTAACCCCTTAACGCTCTGCGCCGTAGCTCTACGGTGCAGAGGTGCGGGGAGTGTATGAAGAGCGATCACGGTTGAGCCCTGTTCATACACAGGTGGGGGTTGTTGCAAATTGCAGCAAACCCCCACCGCTAATTTCAAGCCCCCCGATGAATGTCGCTCCCCCAAATGTTATCGGGGGGCGGTGATCGGTTGCCATGACAGCCTCGGGTCTTCGTCAGACCTGAGGCTGCATGGTTTCTGAAGATTCGTTACAATGAGCCAGTGGCTTATTGTAATGAATCCTATGCAAAAACACCATATACTGCAATACAGAAGTATTGCAGTATATGGTAGGAATGATCAGACCATCTAGGGTTAAAGTAACCTAGATGGTCTAAGAAATAGTGAACAAAAAAAATGTAAAAAATTAATAAAATATTAAAAATTCAAATCACCCCCCTTTCCCTAGAACTGATATAAAACATAATAAACAGTAAAAATCACAAACAGATTAGGTATCGCCATGTCCCAAAATGCCCAATCTATCAAAATCTAAAAATGGTTATTACCGGCGGTGACCTTAAAAACAGGAAATGGCGCCCAAATGTCCAAAATGTGACTTTTACACCATTTTAATGGAATAAAAAGTGATCAACATATTGCACAGTCCTCTAAATGGTAACAATGAAAACTTCAGCTCATTTCGCAAAAAATGACACCACCCACAGCTCCGTACTCCAAAGCATGAAAAAGTTATTAGCGTCAGAAGATGGCAATTTCTTTTTCTTTTTCGTACACATTTGTTTAATTTTTGAAAATGTATTAAAACGCAATAAAACCTATATAAATTTGGTATCACCGTGATAGTACCAAACCAAAGAATAAAGTAGAGGTGTTATTTGGAGTGCATGGTGAAAGTCGTAAAAAACTGAGCCCACAAGCACATGTTTTTTTTTTTCAATTTTGTAACTTCTCTTAAGGTCGGGCTGCCATCTTGGATGAGATCGTGGAGCTGTGTTTCTGTCTGTCTTTGCTGTGTGGCTGTAGTCATGCCCCCTGCCCGGCGCTGAGAGATTCTTACTGATTCACAGCCCATGGTGAGCAGAGAGAGAGGCTGAAAACTACAAGCTACGAGGAGATAAGTGATCCGAGGGAAGGGGGTGACAGGCACGTGTCAATAAGATGTAGCAGTACTGTGTGTGTAATAGCTATCTAATGGATATCATGATCTGTGAGATGTAGCAGAGTTTTGTGTGCAATAGGCATCTCATCATCTCTGATCTGTCTCATCTCTCTTTCTATGTGTCAGTGTGTTAGTACAAAAGTCAGATGAAAGTGCATATACACCTTGTACCCTGATAATCTAACCACATTGTCACCCCAAAGCACTAGATGGATAATACAGTAATGTGTCTTCTTGGTGAGGCCCCGCCAACACCCTGGGATTTTAAACTAAGCAGCATAGAGAGTGAAAGGAGCTAAAACAGCAATAAAACTGAGTAAAATTGTAGAGTAAGGGGTTAAAATGATCTTTATTGTGTTAACATCACCAGGGGATTTAAATGTGAGAATTTTCTTTCATGGAAAACCCCTATAAGTAGGGGACTGCCTGTACTAGGGCCATTGTATATATTTGGTGTGGTGGCATTGCATAGTTGAAGGCACTGTATATACATACCGTATATACTTGTGCATAAGCCGTGTTTTTTAGCACAAAAAATGTGCTAAAAACTTTACCTCGGTTTATACACAAGCTCCCCGTGGCTCCTCTTCTGTCCGCTGTAACAGAGAGGCGGCCAAGTGCTCTGCCGGCCAGTAAATACTATGATGTCATTAGCGGCTGCATCATAGTGTGCTCCAGCAGAGCGCATGGCTGCGTCTCTGCCGGCTATTACAGCTGACAGAAGAGGATCGTGCCAAGCATCTGGGGGCGCCAGAAGGTGTGTATGTAAGTTTATCTTTTTTAAGTGCTGGGAAAATTGGGGGCTGACTATATACTAAAGGGGGGATGACTGTATATTAAAGAGGGCTGGCCAGCTAATAAAGGTGGCTGGCTGGCTAATAAAGTAGGATGACTACTAAAGGGGCTGGCTGGCTAATAAAGGCGACTGGCTGGCTGTATACTACAGGGGGATGGATGTATACTAAAGAGGGCTAGCTGGCTATATACCAAATGGGGCTGGCTGTATACTACTGGGGGAAGGCTGGCTGTATACTACAGGGGGCTGGCTGGCTATATACTACTGGGGGCTTGCTGGCTATATACTGGGAGGCTGTGATCAATGCAGTATATAACGATGCAATGACTTGGCTTATACTCAATAGGTTATCCCAGTTTTTGGTGGTAAAATTAGGGGCCTCGGTTTATACTCGGGTCAGCTTATACTCGATATATATATGGTAGTTTGGTGGCACCAATTATAATTTTTTATCTGGTGGCACCAATTGTATTTTATCTGGTGCCACATTTTTGGGGGCACTGGATATATTTTTTGAGCACTGTATGTATCTGATGTTGCTGTATATATTTTTGTCGGCATTTTATATATTTTATTTGGTGGCACTGTAGAGTTGGGCCACCATTTGTATTACAAGTGTGTTCTTTTGTAAGGGTACATTCACACGTGGTATGCCCGCCGTGCGGGCATACCGCCGTGTGCTGGAGAGGAGGAGGAGGTGACCCCTCCTCCCTCAATAGAGAATAGTGGCACATGGTCGCACACTCGCCGAAAGATACAGTATGCTCTATCTTTTTGCGGTGTGCGGCCACATGTACGTCCCCACAGACGGCCATGTGAATAAGCCCTAATATATCTTTGTACTGAGCTTGGTTTTGTATTTATGCCCTGAAGTCCATTTTGTCCCAAGTGATAAAAGACTACCTGGCCTCAATATTAATTTCACCATTATCTATTTATTTCATCTGATAGCAGGCAGTCCTGTATAGAATATGTGATAGTTGTTTTAGATGGAGAGAGGCAGGAGTCCTGTATAAGGAAGGAATGAGTGAGAGGGTTTCTTGGTCCAGGCAAATGTTTGCTATGGGGCCCATTCATTTTGGGTAATGCCCCTGAACAGTCTTGTCTGCTGTTGTTTTTTTTTTAATGTTACTTTCTTTTCAGTACAAACAGCTTGCACATGTATTTAAGAAGTGTCCAAGACACATTTGTGTCGCACGAGACATATTTACACTAACCGGCCATTTTATTAGGTACACCATGCTAGTAACGGGTTGGACCCCCTTTTGCCTTCAGAACTGCCTCAATTCTTCGTGGCATAGATTCAACAAGGTGCTGGAAGCATTCCTCAGAGATTTTGGTCCATATTGACATGATAGCATCACACAGTTGCCGCAGATTTGTCGGCTGCACATCCATGATGCGAACCTCCCGTTCCACCACATCCCAAAGATGCTCTATTGGATTGAGATCTGGTAACTGTGGAGGCCATTTGAGTACAGTGAACTCATTGTCATGTTCAAGAAACCAGTCTGAGATGATTCCAGCTTTATGACATGGCGCATTATCCTGATGAAAGTAGCCATCAGATGTTGGGTACATTGTGGTCATAAAGGGATGGACATGGTCAGCAACAATACTCAGGTAGGCTGTGGCGTTGCAACTATGCTCAATTGGTACCAAGGGGCCCAAAGAGTGCCAAGAAAATATTCCCCACACCATGACACCACCACCACCAGCCTGAATCGTTGATACAAGGCAGGATGGATCCTTTCATGTTGTTGACGTCAAATTCTGACCCTACCATCCGAATGTTGCAGCAGAAATCGAGACTCACAAAGTTCGACGTACTGTGCTTTCAGAGATGCTCTTCTGCCTACCTTGGCTGTTACGGGTGGCGATTTGAGTCACTGTTGCCTTTCTATCAGCTCGAACCAGTCTGCCCATTCTCCTCTGACCTCTGGCATCAACAAGGCATTTCCGCCCACAGAACTGCCGCTCACTGGATGTTTTTTCTTTTTCAGACCATTCTCTGTAAACCCTAGAGATGGTTGTGCGTGAAAATCCCAGTAGATCAGCAGTTTCTGAAATACTCAGACCACCCCTTCTGGCACCAACAACCATGCCACGTTCAAAGGCACTCAAATCACCTTTCTTCCCCATACTGATGCTCGGTTTTAACTGCAGGAGATTGTCTTAACCATGTCTACATGCCTAAATGCACTGAGTTGCCGCCATGTGATTGGCTGATTAGAAATTAAGTGTTAACGAGCAGTTGGACAGGTGTACCTAATAAAGTGGCCGGTGAGTGTATGTCGCAGCTGCACTATACTGCACTTAAACGGGCTTTTCGATGCACCGACGGACCGTCAGCCAAATTTATCATCCAGAGTCCGACAGAAGTGTGTCATACTCCCCATGTTAAAGGCGCACCAAAAAAAAGTGGTGCACTCTGTCGGAGCTGTGCAGAGGGCACCAGATTCATTAAGAATGTGCACCAGAAATCTTGAAACTGGCACACCCTGCACACTCCACAGTCAAACTGTGCAAAGTGCAGTTTGCACTGTTTTTAGTAAATTGGGCCTTTGTGTGCTAAAAGTAATAAAAAAATGTCACCAAAGCTCAACTCTCCCTTCAAAACAAGGAAAATCCTTAGAAAATGGGCTTCAGATAAAATAAAGAAAGAAACAGTACTTTCAATTGAAGATCACATACACCACTCCACCCTGTTCTGAAATGGAAGACTCTTAGTGCTTCAAGGCTTGGCAGTTACTCCCAGTCATGGTATATGCTGTCAGCATTGATCCATTTAACAAAATCTTGCTTTCAGATGGAAAAAACAGCCAAACTTTTTAAACTTTATATGCACATTTTAATCTATGTTTGTGAGTATTTTGATAATAAATAATAATCTCCTTAAACCTTGGTGATCTGCACGAATGGCTTGTCTCCATTTTCATAGGATCTATGGCTGTTTTTTCCATCTGAAAGCAAGATTTTGTTAAATGGATCAATGCTGACAGTATATACTATGACTGGGAGTAACTGCCAAGCCTTGAAGCACTAAGAGTCTTCCATTTCAGAACAGAGTGGAATGGTGTATGTGATCTTCAATTGAAAGTACTGTTTTATTCTTTATTTTATCTAAATCCCATTTTCTATGGATTTTCCTTGTTTTGAAGGGAGAGTTGAGCTTTGGTGACATTTTTCTACTACTTGTTGCTCAGCATTTGCAAGAGAGATTGCTTTTTTACCAAATTGCTCCTCTAAACTTCACCTTTTTCACCAGGAAATATATTTGTTTGTGACTTCACTTTGTGTGCAAAAGACTGTGTTACATGTGCTCAAACTCTTAAAATGGAATTATGGTACCTGGTTTGTTTAGCTTGTCATACATTATACGTATATATTATATATATTTTTACCATTCTCTTTCAGAACATTATAACCGATCTAATGAAGACAATTTCTGCTATACATGGTAATATTTTCATTTAGCCATTTAAACTTACCTCCATCCGTTGAATAATCTAAAAGAACACCCTCTCTCCTACATGTTGGTTGATGGCACGTTGTTATATTTTGACTGCCAATCCTTGCCCAATACTGAATAAACCTGGAAGTTAAAATATTTGTGTAAGTTTATCAGTGGTCAAATTAAAGCTTTAGATATCTCTCTTCACTTATAATAATACAATCATATTTATTTTTTTTAAATTGCTGTACATGAATTATTAGAAAAAATATATAGAACAATACAATAATAATAAGCCTTACTTTGCTCCCCTTAAATCTAGATCCTGGGTGATTGTTTGCCGAACGGAAGATGATGAGAAATAAAGGGCAGTGTCCTCAGCTAGAATACCACAATCAGTACAAGTTTTACCCCCCTCCATAGACAGCCAGGAATCAGGTTTCAGTACATCACTGTCAAAGCGCTCTTTTAGAAAGGTCTGTAAAGCAGAACATTCATTTACAATCAATAAAAATGCAATTGATGCATGTATTGCAATACCTGCAATATTGCACGACTGGGTGCTTCTGTCACATCATTTCAGCTATAATTGAAATAATATATTTCCTTTACTGTTTAGTACAAAAACAATGGGGGAAATTTGCCAATACTGTTGTAGGATGCACTTATTTGCAAACCAAGTTTGCAACAAGTTCACTGAGTGCAAGTCATTGGAGGCCTACTGTTATTTTTAATTTATTGAGTAAGTTCAAATAAGTACACATATACCATTATATTTGCTCCAAAATGGACAAGTAAATTTGGTGCCTTCTACAACTCCTCTTATCTGCATACCTTCTATAAGATTACTTTGCACCAAATTTCTGTGCCTTTAGCCTAGTTTATCTCCACATGTATGGTATGATTATGGTTATGTATGGTACTCACCTTCAATGGATGGGAGAGGTAACAGTTGGGCCCAGAGTATCCTGGATCACAAATGCACTGTTCTTTTAAGCAATCCCCATGACCATTACAGTTGTCCAAACAGCCTGGTCCAATGTATAAGTTGTCAATTCCCCATTGCATATCTGAATACTTCTGGTAAAATCTAAACCTGACAGGACTACAACGAAAAGTAAAAATGTTAAGAATTGTCCTCCTATAAATACCAGGGTTCTGTCTGCCAGGGAGGAAATAGTGGATGCCAACAAGCCGCACAACCTTGTTCTTTTCAGGGTATTCCAACATGGCTAATAGCAAAATGTGGCTGTGCCCCACATGAGAAAACACGTTGGCATCCAACAGCAGCATTTGTAAAGACTTATAAACACAGAAAGGGATGTTAGAAGATGTGCCAATGCTATAACAGTGAATCATGCTGTTATACATATGCTTAGCGCATATAGTATAAGACTTTTTTTCCATAAATGTACCACATCTTGAGTGCTATACCAGTATTTCTCCCATAAACATGGTGGTAATTTCTATGATGAAAAAAGTGTGTCCTTTTTCATTGAATTTGTTGCATTACAAAAGATATCCCAAAAATATAGCAGACAGGGGTGAACGTCGGATGTGGACCCAAGATATATAAACAATTCTATGTTTGTCTTCAACACACAAAAAGAATTGATTAACATGTCTTTATCCTACGGAAAACTCTATGAAGCACTGGTAATGTGATGACGCAATCACACCACGTCATCCGTGTCATCTGTGTCATCCGTGGAGATGAAGCAGCTGGAGATCCGGAGGATGGAAAGTGAGTAATTAGTTCATTTTTTTATTGTCTTCTACCGGACTGCATAACAATAACTAGGGTTGCTAGATAACTGTATAATAATAAGGGTGGCTACTGGGCAGTACATTAATTACTGGGGGCTGCTGGACTTTCCATCTTTACACCACTTCTCCGGTAGTATACCAGAATTTCTTCTATAACGTTTTCTCCTATAAACATGGTGTTAATTTATAAGATGGCAAAAAGATAGGCATTTCAATGTGTGTCTTATGTTATAAAAAGAGTCCTTATTCATTGAGTTTGTTGCATTATAAAAGATATAGCAGACAAGCATCAGATGCATAGGCAGAGCGCTTGGATGTGTCTCTTCTTGAGCGGCAACAGTGGAGTTGTGGAGGATGGAAGGTGAGTGATTAGTTTATTTTTTATTGGCTTCTACTGGACTGCATAACAATAACTAGGGGGTTGCTGGATGACTATATACTAATAATAGGGGCTGCTGGAGGACTATATATCAATGAGAGGGACTGCTAGTTGACTATATATTAATAAGAGTGCTGCTGGAGGACTAAATATTATATATTATATATGAGAGGGGCTGCTGCAGAACTATGTATTAATAAGGAGGCTGTTGAATGACTATATATTAATAAGAGGGGCTGCTGGAGGAGTGATGTCTATATCTGCCTCATGGCAGCACTAGTGGAGAGTACATTTTTGCCACTACATAGTAATGTGCAGTATACAGTATATTTATGTGTATTATTGCTTGTATTTATGTTGTATATTCACTGCTGGTATATGTGTGTGTGTGTTGTATATTCGTTGCTGCAATATAATTATTGAACTTGTATTTGAGTGTTTCTTATATATATACTGTATGTGTGTATTTTAATATGTAGCATTTAAATAGTGTTTATGTGTTTCATACGTATGGTGTATATTTGTCGAATATATATGCAGGGCCGCATCTGCCATGAGGCGGGATGAAAATTTCGCCTCAGGCGGCAGATGCGGAGCCCTGAGGCAGGCGGCAAAACAGCTGTAGGTGATTTGGGCACTTGCCCGAATCACCCACAAGCAGTACGAACCTGCCGCTGCCACGATTCCTTACAGTTGCGCTGATGTATGGAGGACGCAGGCGGCATTTGATGATGTCATGCCGCCTGCGTCCATGAATAGCAGCGCTGCCGGCAGGAGCAGGGGGAAGGCTGGCTCCCGATGGGCTGATGAAGGAGAAAGGTCCAGTGGGGAGCCTGTGCGGAGGCTTCACTGGCTGGTGGAGCAGCAGTCAGCTGGAGAGTTATCACTTTGCTGCTGCTCCACCACAGCTCCGACAGCCAGCTAAGGATCCTCTGCTGAGCTCTCTGCTCCTTCTGCAGAAGCTCCGATTAGCAAGCTCAGCCCACTTCATCAGCAGCTATGTGTATGCTGCTGGATGCCTGCTGTGTGCATGCTGTGTATGTTTCTTTGTGTAAGCTACAGGTATGTTGCTGGGTGTATGATAGGTGTATGCTGTGCATGCTGCTGTGTATGTTTCTGTGTGTAAGCTACAGGTATGCTGCTGCCTGCTCTGTATGATCTTTTGTATGTATGCTGTGTATAATGCTGTGTATATGCTTTGTGCATGTCTCTGTTTTGTAAGCTACAGGTATGCTGGATGCTGCTGTGTGTATGCTGCTGCCTGCTCTGTATGATGTTTTGTATGTATGCTGTGTATAATGCTGTGTATAATGCTGTGTATATGATGTGTGCATGTTTCTGTTGTGTAAGCTACAGGTATGCTACATGTATATACTGTGTATGCGCTGCATGTATATGCTGTGCGTATGTGATGCTGTGTGTATTCTGTGTGTATGCTGCATGCATATGCTGTGTGTGTATGATGCTGTATGTGATGCTGTGTGTGTATGATGCTGTATGTGATGCGGTGTGTATGATGCTGTATGTGATGCGGTGTGTATGCTGCTGCCTGCTGTATGTGATGCTGTGTATGCTCCTCCTGCTTGCTTATCTATTTGGTCAGCATTTGACCCCCTCAGTTACTGTTTTGCCCCCTCCATCTACCACCCGCTGATGTACCAGCAAGATCCTCAGAAGAAGTGTAAGTCATGATTCATTATAGGAGTAATGGTGTATTTCATATATATGGCTGATGTATGTATAGATTAGAAATGTGTATTAATGTGGAATGTTAATGTAGTAAGATGTGTGTATATATATTGTGAGACACTGAAGGGGTTAACTGTGGATGGGCGGTATGTTTCCCCAAGGTTTTGCTTCTATGCAAGGCCTTAGTGCTGAAGTGGGTTTGTCCAGCACCTTGGACACAGGTGATGGGAACAGCCCAATTAGCTTGCATAAAATCACTTAGCAGAGCTGGAAAGGTTGTCTCTCTGTGGAAGGAGGCTGAGAGGACACAGCTCTGACCTGTGTGTCTGGAGCAGCACGTGAATTTTTGTTTAGTGTGAGTTAGTGAACTCAGTGTATAGTTAGTACCCGGACGGGTAGGTTATTATTTTGTTTTGTGCCTGAATGTAAAGGCTGTTTATTTTCCTGCTGAAATAAACACAGGCTAGACCTGTTTGGACTATACTTTGGTGTCACTGTCGTGAACTGCACCACAGCACCCCGCTACCACGGTCTCTACTGGGCCAAACCTCCACATATGGTGCTTCGGATTGCGGGCAGTTCAAAAGACATACACCCGACAGGCTCGCTACATCCTGCAACATTGCATGGCCTGGGTGAAAGCAGCAGGCAAAGTGCAGGATAAAGCCAAGATGGAGGACTTTATTAAAGCCATGCTCCAGCAGCAGGAGGAGAGATCCCGCCAGCAGCAGGAGGAGACCAGGGCTAATCGGCAGCAGCAGCAAGCCATGTTTCAGCTGCAGGAGGAGAGGTCCCGACAGCAGCAAGCCATGCTCCAGCAACAGCAGGAAGAATCCAGAGCCATGTTCCAGCTGATGATGGAGAAGTTTTCTGGCATGGTGGCAGCACCGCAGGCGACGACTGCTGAGGGGTCCCGTACTGGTCTGCAGGGGTACCCGGTGGTCCAGCATTCCGCACGGGCTGCGGTACAGAAGGCTTTGCAAAAAATGGCGACGACCGACGACGTGGAGGCGTATCTCACGGTGTTCGAACGAACAGCTGAGCGAGAGGAGTTACCGGCTGAGCAGTGGGCAGATGTCCTGGCACCGTTCCTGACCGGCGAGTCGCAGAAGGCTTACTACGACCTGAGTGAGACGGAGGCCCGTAAGTACCCCCAGCTAAAGGCGGAGATTCTGGCTCGTCTTGGGGTCACCGTTCAAGTCCGCTCCAGCCGGGTCCACCAGTGGGCTTACTCAGAAAAGTTACCCCCACGCTCCCAAATGCATGACCTGATCCATCTGGTCCGGAAGTGGCTGCAACCAGAGGACTGCACCCCCGCACAGATGGTAGAGAGAGTGGTCCTCGACAAATTCACCCGTTCTCTGCCCTCTCGGCTCCAGCGTTGGGTTGGACAGGCCGGCCCCACAAAAGCTGAGGATCTTGTGTCCCTTGTAGAGAGGTATCGGGCTACAGAGGACCTTCTACTTACCTCTCCCTCACGTAGCAGTGCCAGTGACAGGGTCACCAAACCAGCCGGTAAGACTGCTACTGCGGAAAAGGGGAGATATGCCAGGTTGGGAGGGGGTTCATTGGGGGGCGTGGATACCCAGAAACCCAGTGAGGCTCGTGACAGAGGTCATGGCCGTGTCCAGTGCTGGCGGTGTCATGAAATGGGCCATATTGCTGCCAACTGTCCACTGTCAGGGGAGCCAATGGACTGCAGCCAGGCCCGGCGAGTGTCGCTGTTTGCCCGACCGGTTCTGTCGGCGGAGTCAGTCACGGGTGCAGAACCCCAAGTATGCATGGTCACGATCGGTGGTCACACAGTGGAAGCCTTGCTAGACTCCGGGAGTCTGGTCACCCTGGTGCGGGGAACTTGGGTTGACCCAGGACTGTACAGCGGGCGGAAAGTGGGCGTGTTATGTATCCATGGGGACACTCGCGAATATCCCACTGCCGTCGTCAACCTACATACCCCTTGTGGTTCTGTTACCCATGAAGTGGGGGTGGTGGGGACCCTTTTTCATGAGGCTATTATCGGCAGAGACTTACCAGTGTTTTGGGACCTCTGGAGCCGAAGACCCACCACAGGAACTGTTGCAGATAATGGACATCAGGTATGTCCGGCCTTGGCCCCTGAACCCTTTGAGGCCGATGTACACACACCAGCAGTAGGGGTGACCCCATGTGATGAATTCTCTCCCCTAGAGGTCCTTGCTGGTGAGGTCGAGGGCCACGAGGAGGTGGCCGACATGCTGGACCTTGAGATTTCCCGGGACAATTTTGGGGCTGCACAGCTACAGGACCCTACCTTGGTTAAAGCACGGGAGAATGTCAAGGTGATAAATGGGGTACTCCAGATACCAGGGGCTGATAAAATATATCCCCGAATGGTGATTATTGGGGAACTGTTGTACAGGGTCGACCAGATACGGGGTGAGGAGGTTGAGCAACTTGTAGTACCCCAATCTCACCGTAGGCTGGTGCTAGAGTTGGCACACAAACATGTGCTGGGAGGGCACTTAGGTGCTGAGAAGACCCGAGAAAGGATCCTGCAGCGGTTTTTCTGGCCCGGGGTATGGGAGGAGGTAAACCGGTATTGTAGCTCCTGCCCTGAGTGTCAACTTACTGCCCCGGTCTCCCACTTCAGGAGTCCTTTGGTTCCCCTTCCGATCATAGAAGTGCCCTTTGAACGGATTGCAATGGATCTGGTTGGCCCCATAGTTAAGTCCTCCAGGGGGCACCAATACATCCTAGTTATCCTGGACTACGCTACGCGGTATCCCGAGGCGATTCCACTAAGGAACACCTCCTCCAAAACTATTGCTAGGGAGCTGTTCCAGGTGTTCTCACGCACAGGCCTCCCCAAGGAAATCTTGACTGACCAGGGTACCCCATTCATGTCTAGGGTGATGAAGGAGATGTGCAAGTTACTACAGGTAAAACAACTCCGCACCTCTGTGTATCATCCTCAGACAGATGGCCTGGTCGAGAGGTTTAATAAGACCTTGAAGGGGATGCTTAAGAGGGTGGTCAGCAAAGATGGGAAGGACTGGGATTGTTTGTTACCCTATTTGATGTTTGCCATACGTGAAGTTCCCCAGTCCTCCACGGGTTTCTCACCCTTTGAGCTGTTATATGGCCGTTCCCCACGTGGGCTTTTGGATGTAGCCAAGGAGACCTGGGAACAGGAGAGGACCCCCCACCGTAGTGTGATAGAACACGTCTCCCTTATGCAGGACCGCATAGCGGCGGTAATGCCCCTTGTAAAGGAACACATGACAAGGGCACAAGAGGCCCAGTCTAGGGTCTACAATAGGACAGCCAGACTCAGGACCTTTAACCCAGGTGACAGAGTGCTAGTTCTAGTGCCCACCGTGGAGAGCAAATTCTTGGCCAAATGGCAAGGGCCATATGAGGTCATGGAGAGAGTGGGGAAGGTAACCTACAGGGTATCTCAGCCGGGGAGGAGGAAACCCGAACAGATATACCACGTGAACCTCCTAAAGCCATGGAGGGAAAGAGAGTCCCTGATGGCCATGGGAGTAGAGAAGGCGTCTGTCTCCAAGAAGGGGACACCGGAGGTAGGTGTACCCGTTGCCAAGGTGCCTGAAGTACGGATCTCGGAGTCCCTCTCCAGGGCCCAGATTCAGGAAGCGAAGGAGTTTGTGCTCCGAAATACGGATGTGTTCTCTAAGTTACCGGGACGTACTTCAGTCATCAAGCATGACATCATAACCGAACCCCACGTCCGGGTACACCAAAAACCTTACCGGGTCCCTGAAGCGCGCCGGCTTGCCATAGCCGAAGAAGTCAGGCAGATGTTAGACCTGGGGGTTATCGAGGAGTCTAAAAGTGACTGGTCGAGTCCTATTGTGTTGATTCCCAAACCGGATGGTTCCCTACGGTTCTGCAATGATTTTAGGAAGTTGAACGAGGTGTCCAAATTTGATTCCTATCCCATGCCCAGGGTTGACGAGTTGATAGAACGACTTGGACAGGCTAGGTTCTTCTCCACCCTTGACCTGACGAAAGGGTATTGGCAGGTACCCCTGACTGACAGGGCTAAAGAGAAGACCGCTTTTGTTACCCCTGATGGGCTTTTTCAGTACGTGGTACTCCCCTTTGGGCTACATGGGGCTCCCGCCACATTCCAGAGGTTAATGGATCTCGTGCTAAAACCTCACCGGAGTTATGCCTCGGCATACTTAGATGACATTATAGTCTATAGTAACGACTGGGAGAGTCATCTGGCCAAGGTGCAAGCAGTGGTGGACTCCCTGAGGGCAGCAGGGCTGACAGCGAACCCCCAAAAGTGTGCACTGGGTCTGGAAGAGGCCCGTTACCTGGGGTATCGTATTGGGCGAGGGGTCATCAAACCCCAAGTAAACAAAGTAGAGGCGATCCAGCAGTGGCCACGACCTTTGACCAAGAAGCAAGTGAGGGCTTTTTTGGGCATAGTGGGCTATTATCGCCGATTTATCCCCGACTTTGCGACAATAGCGGCACCTCTGACTGACCTGACTAAGGGTAGCAGGGCGGTGATGGTAAAGTGGAGTGAAGAGGCTGAGGGGGCGTTTCAGCGACTTAAGACGGTTTTGTGTGAGGGACCGGTACTGATCACCCCTAACTTCACCAAGACCTTTATTGTGCAGACTGACGCTTCTGACGTGGGCTTGGGGGCTGTCCTGTCCCAAGTAGTGGAGGGTGAGGAACATCCTGTAACATTCCTGAGCCGCAAGCTCACACCTCCTGAAAAGAACTATAGTATAGTTGAGAGGGAGTGCTTGGCGATCAAATGGGCTCTGGAGTCCCTAAGGTATTATTTGGTAGGGCGGCAGTTTACACTGGTGACCGATCACTCTCCTCTAACCTGGATGAGTCAGGCCAAGGAGAGGAACGCCAGGGTCACAAGGTGGTTCCTAATGCTCCAAAATTTTAAGTTCACGGTGGAACATCGAGCAGGAAAATTGCATGGGAATGCCGATGCCCTATCCCGTACCCACTGTCTGATGGCCAAAAGTGTTCGTCCCCACAGGGTCAAACAGAGGGGGAGGGTATGTGAGACACTGAAGGGGTTAACTGTGGATGGGCGGTATGTTTCCCCAAGGTTTTGCTTCTATGCAAGGCCTTAGTGCTGAAGTGGGTTTGTCCAGCACCTTGGACACAGGTGATGGGAACAGCCCAATTAGCTTGCATAAAATCACTTAGCAGAGCTGGAAAGGTTGTCTCTCTGTGGAAGGAGGCTGAGAGGGCACAGCTCTGACCTGTGTGTCTGGAGCAGCACGTGAATTTTTGTTTAGTGTGAGTTAGTGAACTCAGTGTATAGTTAGTACCCGGACGGGTAGGTTATTATTTTGTTTTGTGCCTGAATGTAAAGGCTGTTTATTTTCCTGCTGAAATAAACACAGGCTAGACCTGTTTGGACTATACTTTGGTGTCACTGTCGTGAACTGCACCACAGCACCCCGCTACCACGGTCTCTACTGGGCCAAACCTCCACAATATATATATATATATATATATATATATATATTAGTGTGTACATATAGAATGTGTTGCGTATTTATGTACTTTTAATGTAAATACTATTTAATTTATGGGGGACACTTATCACTGCTTCTATGCCAGTTTCTGGGGTAGAAGAAATGAAATATAAGCAATTTTTGCAGCGGTTAGCAATCAGAACCCGGTGTCTTGTATTGTTTTATTGCAAGACACTGGGTTCTGGTTACTGATCACATGTGTTTTCTTAGAAACGCATACGCGATCGGGCCAAGACCCGCCCCTGTACAGTAGTGCTGTTAGCACTAGTGTTAAGTTGCGTATGTAAATTCAGTGGGCTGAATACAGAAGGGGATCAGGGCTAGGATTTTTTTTTTTTTTAGGTGGGGGGGGGGGGGGCAGCATTTCAGTTTTCGCCTCAGGCACCAAAAAAGCTAGAATCGGCCCTGCATATATGGTACTGTGTTTGTGTATTGTGTTCGTAATGGATACATAGTGCATGTGTGCATATGTCTGTGGAGCGTATATATGGCATATGTATATTCTAAAGTAATATTGTAGGTATTTCTGTGACTACTGGGAGCATCATTGTGAATGAAGAATCACTTCTGTCTTTTATCCTAGAGAAAGTGACGTGTAGTCCTGGTCTTTCCCTCTAATAGATGTCAAGGTGAAGTGATCTTGCCATCATACAGGCTGACTTGCTAGGAAAGATCACAGGCCTATATTTACCCCCTGTTTATGATCAATGCTAGATCACATTTCTTCATATTAGGCAACAAAATACTCAATAAAATAAAGTTGCATTGGGTGCATCAATCTTCTGTTGGCAGTAGGGGATGTGCACAAAATAACATGTAACAAACATGTTTCTTATATATACGCATTTAAAGATTAAAGACTCCAAATGGCCATAATCATGAGCTTCCCTATTAGTATGTGCTGTATCTCTAACTCTTAGTTTAATGTACCCACTCATATAGGGTATAATAAGGATAGCATTCAATAAGACATAGTAAAATACATTTCTGATAAAAATTAAAGCAAACTGCAATTCAGTGACTCACTTGCCAATGAGGTTAACAGGCAGAGGATAGATGACACGTTTCCATCCCTTTGCTGGAAAAAACATTGATGGCTGTGACACACTCCCAGAACATTTGGGGTCAGCGGGTAAGCACTGCGGAACTAGGTAACTCCAGCTCACACCAAAGTCAGTGGAATATTGAACATGTACATTGTTTGGCACATTCTTCTCTGAGGTCTTGCAGCCAACTGCTATCTATTATGCAAAAAGCAGAATAAAATGTAAGTTTTCCAGTGAAGTACAGTAGCAAACAGATGTGAATGGTGAGTAAATGGAGAATCATAGATGATAAAAAGATGAGATATATTCAATACAATGTGGACAATAGAAAAAAAGCACACACATTTTCAAAATGTACACTAAACGCTTCTGAAATAATGGGCATTTACTGTTATTAGTGACGGATTAGAGTGAAGCTTTAGTAACTGGGACTATAAGGCCCCTTCCACACTTGCGTTGCAGATCACGTCAGAGTTTGATCAGGGTGCGGTCAGTGAAAAACGCGCATTTTGCATCAGAGTGCAATCAGTTTTCAGTCAGAGTTTGTTCAGTGTCTCAGTTTTTCACACGCGTTTTCAATGCAATTTTTAATGCAATTTCAATGCGTTTTTAACTTGCAGAAAATGCGTGTGAAATGGACTCAGGACTGAGCTCTATCTTTTCTATGGCAATTGATGCGTGAAAAACGCATTGCACTTGCATTGCACTTGCAAATGTCTCAGAGTGCAATGCGTTTTTGATGCGTCTCCATAGACTTGTATGGTGCGTTTGACTTGCAAAAGTAGAGCATGTCGAGATTTAAATGAGCGTTAAAAAAACCGCGCGTGTGTGCGTGAAAAAAATGCAAGTCTGAAAAGACCCATTGATTACAATGGGTCAGAGTTCAATGCAAGTTCTGCGCGTCAAAAGCATGCGCAGAAAACGTGCGTGAAAAATGCAAGTGTGAAAGGGGCCTACCAGTCACTAGTAGGTTCCTTTCCATGTGAACTGAGTGTTGAGTGATCATGTGAAACAAAACATAAGGGGAGAAGTGGTTTAAAGAAAATCTATCATCAATATCCATCATGATAAACCAGGGCACTTCTTACTCATAGATCCAGGCACAGTGACACTGATAATCTTCTAATATTTGTTATCTATTGCTTCCTGCTTTCTAAAATAAACTTTAAAAGTATGCTAATGTGCCTGAGGGGCTCTGGTGGTCGTTTCCAGAACCCCTGATGTGTGATGTGGTTTACCTTGTTGTGACGTGACTGTGACGCAGCAGCACTGAAGGGCTCGGAAACGCGCACAGAGACCCTCAGGCTCGTTAGCATAATGTTAAAAGTTTATATTAGAAGGAAGGAGGATAACACATATAAGAACATTACCAGAGTATATGGATATATGAGTTAGTGTCCCCAATTTATCCATGCTTTGTTTTGATGGTAGATTTCCTTTAAGTTGTCTACTTAATGTATGCAAAGGCATAAGAACATAAGCCGATGGATTATACCATGACCATCATTTTATCTGCCACTGCATCTGTTAATGTATACAGCAGTGCAGTTGCACAGATTCCTTCACCCCACACAGGCAAATTCTGCAGGAAAAAATGATTTACACTTCAAGCATACACAGTGCTCTTATTAATGACATAACTGCTGAGGTCAGTAATTAGCTCAGACATCTCATGCGCAATAAATGTGATGTCATTTCTTCTCGTTGAATATGACCAGAGGCGAGCCGCTGATGATGCCATGCAAGATTTTTGCACAACAGTGCATAATATACTGTCTAATGAGTGTAAAAGTACAATTTTAAGAAACACCAAAAAAAATTGTATGCCAGACAAGATTAATGTGAAGAGCATTATTTACACAGTTCTTGCCATTTCAATAAACTTGCCCAGCATACAAAATTGCACACAACCGTAATATTGGCCAAAATTACAGCCACAATAGAGGTCTATGATACCTGGTTATGGTGAGCAAACAGTGTCTCACTGCACCATGACCGAACTAGGTGGCTGCTCCTTAAAATATAGGATATGTCCTGAGGAGAGGGAGGGGGTGAGAAGCACTCACTTTCCTTCCCTTTTCTATCCGGCTGTGTGCTACACCCGGGTTTTAGGGTTCTGTGTGTACATGAAGTCTTATAGTTAAAACACCAAAAAACACTAAGAAAATGTGCTAAATCATTTTAGGATTGATGCCCTAATGTAATGTAAAAGGTTTTCCTTTTCAATAAAACAGCAATTACCATGTTCCTTAGCCATGTTTACCCTTTCAATATCTTGTATTACTCATTATAACTTATTCAGTGATATACTGCAATATTTATTTGAGAATTTAAAATTCTCTGCACAAGTTGTGATTATATTAGTAAATTATGCTTAAAACTTTCTGTGTCAAAACGTCCAGGACACGTACGATCTATTGATTTAGAGGTTGTCCTTTGAGTAACAGTAATCTCCAGTGGGCTTTGAGCTGCAGTTATTGAGCTGGGGCATTATTTGAGTGGCTTTGTCAGTAATTCTGCAAAACTGAACAGCTTTTAACATGACTGTTAATGGCCACATGATTAAGCTAGTAAAACTATGGCGTTATTGGAATAATGAAACATGCTGTTTAAAAAGCCCCTTTCCCTTGGCCTCAAGTATGATGACCACCCAAGTTAAGACATCTTTACTCTAGACTTCAGCTTGTAAACTCTACTGTGCTGAGTGTAAAATCATTATAGTTAGTGGATATTAGTTTCATGGAGGAGAAGAACAGAGGTCTCAGCAGATATGTTCAGTTTTCATGCCATCTGCACTTCTGGACACCATAGTAAAACACAATAAAACAGGTAATGGAAAAAAATAATTAGATTTACCTTAAACTGCATGATCCAGTTTTCAGCAGTTGTCAGATCATGGGTTACTGTGTACACTTCTCTGCCATCATGACTTCCACAGATCATTACGCCATCAGGTGAGTCACAGAATCTCTCAATACTGCAGTCATCATGGAAAAGCCAATGCTCATTCACTTAAAAATGTAAAAAAGTATTGATTCCTTGTGTGAAACAGTTTAGCACATTTACACACAAAAATATATAAATAAAAAGAGCAGACACATTATTTGACACCTTGGGACCATTGTATTGATACTGGTAGTCTTAATCATCGGCTCACTTGGCATGCAACATTTTTTTCAAAAGGTTGAAAATTGCATAGCTTGTGCCTTGTATGCAAGAAGGCCCCAGTGACAGAATAAAACACATAAAACAAATAGATTGTGTATATGATGAGCATGTACTATAACAATTATCAAATGAAAATGGTTTTATTTTAAAATAATTCATTTAAAAAATGCATTGCAGCTTGCTGGAAACCTGCCAGTGGGTTGCCAGGACCCTTATACTATCGTAACAAGAGGCTGCAGTGTGGTTCTTTTTCCAGTAGATGGCACCAGAGTACAGTAGAGGAGTTTCTAAAAGAGACGGGAAGAGATTCCATGTGAGAGGACAGAGGACCTTGTAAGAGGCAGGAGTGGTTGTAGGACTGTGTGCTCCTGGCTAAGAAATAAGCCCTACGGGGAAGTACGGTACTGGGCCCATGACCCTTGTGGTGAGAATCAGAAAAGGACAGTCTATAGGTGAGGTCTTAGGATAGCATGGACGGAGAGGGAGTCTAGTGTCCCGCCGGCACACGCCTGAAGAAAGACCAACATTCCTGCAGTGAGACTAAAGCAACCCAATTATTTGCAATATTATTTTCTGCATAATATGGACATTTTCTGTACCTAGTAATCCTTCAGTAAAAGTTTATTGATCAATGCAGCACATGTGTTTGTTGCCTCCCTTGTAAAATTGCACTATGAAAACTGGGAATTATGCTTTCATTCTTCAATGACTTCATTGTAGCTATATAGGTTTACATTTTCAATATACAGTAGCTGTACAGAATAACAGCATGGATATACTTTCTGTGCAGAATGGTTCACATTGGATGTGATAAAAAAAATTCAGTGGTAATGTGCTCTGAATAACCTGTGTGCCATTTGGTGAAGGAGAATTAGAACTGAAGGAAAGAAAATATACAGGCACTGTTTCTCCACTTAAAATGGACCTTTTCCAGTTGAGAGACGGTGCCTGAATAACAACTCTTTAAGTTGAGAGACAGTGGGGCACATGTATCATAGTTTGGTCTCTCTGAGGTGAATTTTAGAGACATTTGGCGGCTAGTTTTTGCACCTTATGTATGATCCTGTCTTTTTACTTGTGATACATGTTCAGTTTTTCCTATCCTGGCAGGTGCAAATTTTGGCTTCTTTTCGAGACTTTTTGTTGCAAATGTCTCAAATCCACATGGACACAAGCCACGTGAGGGAGTTATATACAGGAGTGGACACAAGCCATGTGAGGGGGTTATATACAGGAGTGGACACAAGCCATGTGAGGAGGTTATATACAGGAGTGGACACAAGTCATGTGAGGGGGTTATATACAGGAGTGGACGCAAGCCATGTGAGGAGGTTATATACAGGAGTGGATACAAGCCATGTGAGGGGGTTATATACAGGAGAGGACATAAGCCATGTGAGGGGGTTATATACAGGAGAGGACATAAGCCATGTGAGGGGGTTATATACAGGAGAGGACATAAGCCATGTGAGGGGGTTATATACAGGAGTGGACACAAGCCATGTGAGGGGGTTATATACAGGAGAGGACACAAGCCATGTGAGAGGGTTATATACAGGAGTGGACACGAGCCATGTGAGGGGGTTATATACAGGAGAGGACATAAGCCATGTGAGGGGGTTATATACAGGAGAGGACATAAGCCATGTGAGGGGGTTATATACAGGAGTGGACACAAGCCATGTGAGGGGGTTATATACAGGAGTGGACACAAGCCATGTGAGGGGGTTATATACAGGAGTGGACACAAGCCATGTGAGGGGGTTATATACAGGAGAGGACATAAGCCATGTGAGGGGGTTATATACAGGAGTGGACATAAGCCATGTGAGGGAGTTATATACAGGAGTGGACACAAGCCATGTGAGGGGGTTATATGGAGGATTGGACACAAGCCATGTGAGGGGGTTATATGCAGGAGTGGACACAAGCCATGTGAGGGGTCATATACAGGAGTGGACACAAGCCATGTGAGGGGGTTATATACAGGAGAGGACATAAGCCATGTGAGGGGGTTATATACAGGAGAGGACATAAGCCATGTGAGGGGGTTATATGCAGGAGTGGACACAAGCCATGTGAGGGGGTTATATACAGGAGAGGACATAAGCCATGTGAGGGGGTTATATACAGGAGAGGACATAAGCCATGTGAGGGGGTTATATACAGGAGTGGACACAAGCCATGTGAGGGGTTATATGCAGGAGTGGACACAAGCCATGTGAGGGGTTATATGCAGGAGTGGACACAAGCCATGTGAGGGGGTTATATACAGGAGTGGACACAAGCCATGTGAGGGGGTTATATGCAGGAGTGGACACAAGCCATGTGAGGGGGTTATATACAGGAGTGGACACAAGCCATGTGAGGGGTTATATGCAGGAGAGGATACAAGCCATGTGAGGGGGTTATATGCAGGAGTGGACACAAGCCATGTGAGGGGGTTATATACAGGAGTGGACACAAGCCATGTGAAGAGGTTATATGCAGGAGAGGATACAAGCCATGTGAGGGGGTTATATACAGGAGTGGACACAAGCCATGTGAGGGGGTTATATGCAGGAGTGGACACAAGCCATGTGAGGGGTCATATACAGGAGTGGACACAAGCCATGTGAGGGGGTTATATACAGGAGAGGACACAAGCCATGTGAGGGGGTTATATACAGGAGTGGACACAAGCCATGTGAGGGAGTCATATACAGGAGTGGACACAAGCCATGTGAGGGGGTTATATGCAGGAGTGGACACAAGCCATGTGAGGGGTCATATACAGGAGTGGACACAAGCCATGTGAGGGGGTTATATACAGGAGTGGACACAAGCCATGTGAGGGGGTTATATACAGGAGTGGACACAAGCCATGTGAGGGGGTTATATGCAGGAGTGGACACAAGTCATGTTCGGGGGTTATGTACAGGAGTGGACACAAGTCACGTGATGGGGTTATATACAGGAGAGGACATAAGCCATGTGAGGGGGTTATATGCAGGAGTGGACACAAGCCATGTGAGGGGGTTATATACAGGAGTGGACACAAGCCATGTGAGGGGGTTATATACAGGAGTGGACACAAGCCATGTGAGGGGGTTATATACAGGGGTGGACACAAGCCATGTGAGGGGGTTATATACAGGAGTGGACACTACTGTTAATTTGGGAAACATGTTTAATTTTAATGCATTTTGAAACCTATTACAACAGCTTAGGAGAGTGGATTTTCCTAATTGCATTACTGTTAACATTTGAATTTACAAAATGCATAGTAAACGCAATGTTAACACATACGTTAATGTGGTGTTTATATTGCATTTTGTAAACGCAAATGTTAACAGTAATGAAATAAGGCAAATCACCTCTCCTCAGCTGTTGTAATTAGTTTCAAAATGCATTAAAAATGCAATTAAACTGCTACGTGTGACCTCACCCTTAAAAGAAGCTAATTAAAAAAAAAAAGGCAAAAATGTAAAAATTTTGACAAAAGAGGTTACTGCAAAATGTTAAACAGTTAAAGCATGTGAAATAATTCCAATGTAGCACGGAACATCTGGAAAACTAAGATACATGAGGCACACTGCACAAGGTGCAGACCAAGGCGTACTTGAAAAAGAACAGAGTTAAAAGTCGCAAAAATGGTGCAAATACGGCAAAAGTCGCTAAAATTAGACAATTTGGCTAGCTAAAACTATGATACATGTGCCCCAGTGCCTGAATAATTTATTTTCTTCAAATATTATAACAGCTAAGCTTAGTATACTTATTACATTACCTGCAGTTTTTTCTTCACCATAAAAGTCAAAGGATATCCTTCCAACGGGCCCGGCATCAGCTGGTGTGCGCTCATGTTGTGGAAGTGGAGCACTGCTGAATGTGTCTAACATTACAGTACTCTGATCTACAGAGCCAGATATCAAAACATTGTCAATTGCCCAATCATTTTGGTCCAAGCCATCATGCTTAGGCTGCCACCAACGGAATCGTGTGCCAACTGTCTTAGCAGTGGGAGGTAGGAGAATATTTACAAAGCTGCAAGTAAGATAAAAGAATTGTTAGATAACTCACCCCAATGTTCTTGACTGTACATTTACATTTTTTCAAGTGCTATTTGTATTTTCTGCAACATTCATATAAAATATTGTTCTACAGCACATTACACATAAAATTCTATAGGCTGAAATTCTCTTAAAGGTGTTGTCAAGTGACCTTTTGAAGCAGTTTCTGTAGCAAAAACTGGATGTTTAAAACAGCAATTTTTAGAGCAGAAATGTTTTTTTGTTTTTGATTTTTTAACATTTTTAGAATCTCATTTTGGCCAATTTGTTTTATTTTTTCACATTTGCGGACCATGGACTTTAATAGTGCAGTCTGTTTTTATTATCAGATGATGGAAAGGCATAAATAGGTGTGAGATTTTGCATACTTACCCTGGTTTGCTGTACTGATCATAAAAGATTTCCATTAATAGGTTCCAGGTAATGCCTCCATTTATGGAATACTCTAGCAATACACCTTGATTACGGCTATGAGGTGTTATAAGACAGCCATACATGAAATAAAACTGAATGAATTCAGCATTGGTAAGATTCAGATCCACAGTGATTAAAAGACGACTGCAACCCTGTGAAACAAACAAAGTTCATTACATTAATTGGTCAATAACAAAGACATTGGGGGTCATTTACTAAGGGCCCGATTCACGTTTTCCCGACGTGTTGCCCGAATATTTCCAGTTTGCGCCGATTCTCCCAGAATTGCCCCCCCACCGGGATTTTGGTGCACGCGATCAGATTGTGGCGCATCGGCGCTGGCATGCAGGCGACGGAAATCGGGGGGAGTGGCCGAACGAAAACCCAACGGATTTGGAAGAAACACCGCATTTTTTTTAAAAATGTGCAGCGGAGCTTGCACTTACCTTCACTAGGAATAGGCCGGTGAACTTGAGGGCGTTCCGATGCTCTTCAGCGCAGCAGTGCCACCTTGTGGACGTCGGAGGAACTACCTTAATGAATCCGGACCCGAATCCACCGCAGAGAACGCGCCGCTGGATCGCGAATGGACCGAGTAAGTAAATCTGCCCCATTGAGAACACGTCACCATGATATGTCTAATATGTCTATGTGAAAAAGCAATCTTTTTCTTTTATCAAACTATGAATTACAGTTGAAACTTGACGTTTACATACACTATATTAAGAAAAACATATTGATGTTTTTCTCTTTGACATCTGCAATGAAATCAGAATAAACCTTTCCCATTTTAGATTACCAAAATTATTTAAATTTGCCTAAAGCCAGAATAATGAGAGAAAAATTTTAAGGCATTTTTAATACTTTCTGCAAAGTCAAAAGACTATATATAGTATTTGGTACCATTGTCCTTAAATTGTATGACTTGCGTCAATTGTTTTGGATACTCTTCCACAAGCGTCTCACAATAGATTAAAGGAATTGGGGCTTATTTCTCCTGGCAGGACTGATATTACTGAGCCATGTTTGTAAGCTGCTTTGCTTGCACCCACCTTTTCAGCTACAACCCATACATTTTCAATAGAATTGAGATCAGGGCTTTGTGATGGCTGCTCCTTTAACTTTGTTATCCTTAAACCACTTTGTAACCAGTTTGGCAGCATGCTTTAGGGCATTGTCCATTTGGAAGACCCATTTATGCCCAAGCTTTAACTTCCTGTCTTATGTCTTGAGATATTGCTTCAGTATTGCCACACAATGTTCTTTCCTCTTGATGCCTTCTATTTTGTGAGTAGTAGCAGTCACTCCTGCAGCAAAACAACCCCACAAGATGAAGCTGCCACCCCTGTGCTTCATAGTTGGAATGGTCCTCTTAGACTTACTTCTCCCTTTTTCTGTCAAACTTAACAATGGTCATTATGGCCAAACAGTTAAATTTTAGTTTCACAAGATCAGAGAGCATGTCTCCGAAAGGTCTTTGTTTCTGTGTGAATTTGCAAAAACATTATTCTGGCTTCTGTATGTTTCTTTTTTGTATTGCTTCTTCCTGGTAGAGTGGCCTTTCAGCCTATGTTGATACAGTATTTTTTTCACTGTGGATAATGGCACCCTCTTACCAGCTTCAGTCAACATTTTTACAAGGTCTTCTGCTTTTGTTCTTTGGTTGGCCCATTTAAGACAAAAGCTATGGTCTCTAGGAAACAGAACCTGTCTCCTTACAGAGTGGTATGATGGCTGGACATTTCTATCTTGTTTGTACTTGTGTATAATGGTTTTTACAGATTAACAAGGTATCTTCAAGTATCTGGAAATTGGATCCAAGGACATGTGGATTCAAATACATACACAGGTGTGTCTCTAACTTAGATATTGCCAAGAAGCTTCCAAAGACATGAAATCATCATATGGGCCGTCCCAATTTGCTTACAGTAATCTCAGTGTATGTAAACTTAACTTTGCAGAAAGAAATAAAAATGGCAGCAGAAAGAAATAAAAATGGCAAAAAATTCTCTGTCTCTCACTAGTCTGGCATTTTGCAAATATTAATAATTTTGTTGATCCTAACTAAAGGTTTATTCTGATTTCATGTCAGATGAGTCGGGTATATAAACTTCTAGTTTCAACTTGTGACTTTCTTTCTATCATTCCATATCTAATGTAGTCCCACAAATATATGTGTATATATATTGTGTGTGTGCTTCTCAATAATAATTAGCAAAAAGTAATTTTTTTTTTAGTAATTCAATTTTAAAAGGGAAACTCATATATTATACACTCATATATTATACAGTCATTACATAGTCAACTTTTTGAAGTGTTTATTCATGTTAATGTTGATGATTATGGCTTACAGCCAAGGAAAACCCAAGAGTCTTTATCTCAAATGAACTGTATAAAAATTTTTGAACACTGAAATATTGGCCAAATGAAAACTATGCAAAGTAAATACACTCAATACTCGAGGCTTCTTTTGCATGAATGAATGCTTCAATGTGGGGTGGCATAAGGGTAATCAGCTCATGGCACTGCAGGGTTGTGGAAGTGCAGGTTCCTTTTATAGCAGCCTTAAGCTCATCTGCATTGTTGGATATAATGTCTCTCATCTTCCTCATCTGACCTTAACCCCATGGAGAATCTATGTTAGTTATATACATATTGTGCTACACAATATTCCGCATAGTGGGGCACATTTACTTAGGGTCCGCGGATCACACAAACCTCGGGTTTCCCGACGATTTCCATTTTGCGCCGCATTTAACGGGGTTTTGTCGCAAGCGATCGGATTGTGTTGCAATCGCGACGTCTTTCATGGGACACAAATCGGGGGCGGGCCATCGGACGATCCGACGGATTCGGACAAACCGCGAGATTTAACTTTAAAATTGTGCCGCATATAATGCACTTGCATACACTGGAAAGAAGATGGTGAACTCCAGCGTACCTGATTGGGGAAGCGACACATGCAGGATATCCAGCGTACGCTGTAAGTGAATCGCGGCAGCTGTGCATTCACGTCGGGGATCGCACCTCGGGGATCGTGCAGGGACAGATAAGTAAATGTGCCCCAATATCATGATAATTATTATAGGGTAACACCGCGCTCCATGGAAATGTGGAATGTGGGTAGTGTGGGGGCTAGGTGGTGGCCCCTAATGTGGATGTGAAAATCGAGATGGGGATATGATACCTCTATTGAGCTGTAAGGTATAAGCTGCTGCAGATTCTGGTGAACAGGAGGATTATCCTGATATAGTATAAGAACAGAAGTGGTGTTGGGCTACCAGATACAGTATCACGCTGCTTACTTAGACCTATCAGAATACAAAAGATAGGTACAGTCATCTGCAAAAGTAAGCAGCGCGATACTGTATCTGGTAGCCCAACACCACTTCTGTTCCAATATGTATCTAATGGTTCACATGCTGTACTGTGGTAGGTCCGGCCCTGTGGCTGCTGCTATGGCTGCTACCCCTGTAGTTACACCCCTGGTAGCATTCCTGGAGATCTGTGTAACTATATAGTTACACTTGTCATAAAGTTAAACTTAGCAGCAGGACTGTGACAATGCATTTATATTATATGGTTGTAACTGTATTCAGAGGACTCGTTTTTGAGATCTCGTCACTGAACACAGCACAGCCCCTGTAACTCTCACTACAGCAGTGGGGAGGTTCTGTGCAGCAGTACACTAAAGAGATCTTACAAGCCGGTGTACCAGAATGATCCATATCCAGCTACAATCATGGATATCAATACATTTTTACAGTCCTTCTGCTACTAACAACACAACAAAGATCCCCAGATTTGATACCTGTCTGCAGTTTTGTATGGTCAAAACTGCTCACTGATTCCCTTTAGGACAATCAAGTGAGGGGTACAGGGATGGAAAAAATGTTTTTACTGGAGTGGTACTTTAACTATAGCCAGCAGGAGAGGAGATAGATAATATCCAGATAATATTTAGGATAAAGTGTACTCACTTACCCCACTGAAGTGAAGAGCCATTCCTGATGCTACTGCACCACAGACACTGCTTAGTTTACCCCCACTTACTGTTAGCCAGTTCTGGCTAGCAGGAGCTCGATTAAAAGTGTCTTTCAGTTGAGTTGGTAAAGACACTTCAGGCTCATCACAGTAAATCCCTCCCCAGTAGTCATCACACCTGTAAAGGAAAAGCAACACAAAGTTTTGAGTATTCTAAAATTCCAAAAGCTATACTCTATACACTTGAATTGCAGGTAAAATGTTTACAGTACTTTTGCTCTGTCTTTCTACACACTGGGTTATAAAAAAACTAAACTTACTACTGCAAGATCTCATGGTCAAACAGGATGAAGATAAAGAATAAGAATAGTTTTTCCTTAAAAAAACAAGTTCAGTCTGTACATAAACTTCATGACAGTGTCAAATTTTCTCCTCAACCATAGCGCCTAGAAACACACATTTGGTTTTATATTAAAGGTGAATATATTTCTAGGTGAACCAGAACCAGAGATATCCACTCTTCAAAATATATAAAAAATTTTGATTTTTAATGCGCATTTTTATTTATTTGTCTACTAACTATACAAACATTTTTTTAGTAACACCTTAAAGGGATATTCTCACAAAGACAGGGCTCTTATATGAATTAGGACAGCAAAAACACATTCTCTAATTCACTGTTATTACAGAATTTTACAGATATAAGATCAACCTGTCTCTTTCAGTCCTGGTGTACACAATTTCAGTTGCCCCTAGAAACTAACCTGTAACTTTTGACTAGGGTCGGGGGGGCCACCATCTTGGATTCCTGCGTGACTCTGTGCTGCTGAGATTTCTGTGCCTCTCTGCTGTGCCTGTAGCCACACCCCCCTGCAGCCCATCATGGAGCCCAGACACTCAGTCACTTTGTGCCAACAAACACATTGGGGCTTATTTACTACAGGTCGCAGATCACACTTTTGTTAGAATTTTCACCTTTTTTGGGGATTACATGGTTTGGACAGGTATTTAACAGGTGTCTGTACTGGGATTGTGTCGTAAACGATCGGCTTTTGGCGCAGTTGCGCTGGCTTCCATGGGGGGCGTGCCATGAGACGATCTGACTAATTGGGACTGAGCGCAGGTGAACTCAGGTGAACTCTGTCGGACCTGAGCAGGGAAGCGGCAAATGCAGGATATCGGTTGCAAGATCTTAGTGGATCGTGGTACAGTGCATTATCATCGGACAATGCACTTTTGGTGAACTCAGCGGACCGGGTAAGTAAATGTGCCCCATTGTAAGAGAAGCTGAAAACTACAAACTACAAGTAGATAAGTTATCTGGGGGAAAGGAGAGCCAGGCACATATATGTGAGAACATATATGTAGCAGAGCTGACAGTGTAATAGGCATCTCATCATCTCTGATCTGTCTCATCTCTCTTTCTATGTGTCAGTGTTTTAGTACAATGTCAGAAGCCAGATAAAAGTGTATATACACCTGTACCCTGATAATTTAACCACTTGTCACTCCACAGAACTAGATGGATCATAATGTGTCTGCTTAGAGAGTCCCTGCCACACACACTCTGCGTGGCAGGGTGTATAGTAACACCTTAGTATACAGCTAGCCAGCCTTCCTTATTATACAGCCAGCGAGACCCTTTCCGGCGGTCCCTGATGCTCGGCGCGACTCCCATATACTCCCATCCCCGAGGCTCCTCTGTTTTCATTCTGCTGTAACAGCTGGCAGAGACGCGTCTATACACTCTGCCGGTTGGCGCACACTATAACGTCATCAGCAGCGATACCGCCGCATCATAATGTGCGTCGGCCGAGTGCATGGCCGAGTCTCTACCGGTTGTTACAGCAGAGAGAAGACAGAAGAGGAGCCGTGGGACTGGGAGCACCGGGGAGCCACGGCAAGCAAAAGGAGCGCTGGAAGGTATGTCAGTATTTTTTTTTAAAGACTTGTGTTTAAGCCGAGGCGGGGGTTTTCAGCACATTTTAAGTGCTGAAAAACTCGGCGTATACACGAGTATATATTCTAATACCAACATTTTATAAGTTTAATATTTAATAAATAAGATCCTTCTATTCTCTGAGAACTGGCTGCTAAATTACCTATGTCATTGTTTGTCATTTAAATAAGAGCAGAACACAACTGCAAAAATTGACTTGGACATTGAAGCACCAATGACCCTTGGTCATGAAGGGGTTAACAGAAGAGGTTAGAGCAGGCTGTGTGCAGGTAACATAATATTCAATTACCTTATATACTTGAGTATAAGCCGACCTGAGTATAAGCCTCACACTATATAGCCAGCAAGCCCCCCATAGTATATAGCTAGCCCCCAGTAGTATTTAGCCAGCCCCTGTAGTATTTAGCCAGCTAACCCCTTTCAGCATATATCCAGCCCCCAGTAGTAAATAGCTGGCTTACCCCCTGTAGTATATTGCCAGCCCCCTTTAGTATATAGCCAGCCCTCTGTAGCATATAGCCAGCCATCCCCTAGTAGTATATAGCCATCCCCCTTTAGTATATAGCCAGCCAGCCCCCATTAGTATACAGCAAGCCAGCTCCTTTTAGTATATAGCCAACCCCTTCAGCATATGGCCAGCCCCCAGTAGTATATAGCTGGCCAACCCCCTGTAGTATATTGCCAGCCCCTTTAGTATACAGCCAGCCCTCTGTAGTATATAGGCAGCCAGCCCCCAGTAGTATATAGCCATCCCCCTTTAGGATATAGCCAGCCAGCCCCCTTTAGTATACAGCAAGCCAGCTCCTTTTAGTATATAACCAACCCCCTTCAGCATATAGCCAGCCCCCAGTAGTATATAGCTGGCCAACCCCCTGTAGTATATCGCCAGCCCCCTTTAGTATATAGCCAGCCCTCTGTAGTATATAGCCAGCCAGCCCCCAGTAATATATAGCCATCCCCCTTTAGGATATAGCCATCCCCCTTTAGTATATAGCCAACCCCCTTTAGTATATAGCCAACCCCCTTTTAGCATATAGCCAGACCCCTGTAGTATACAGTCAGCCCCCAGTTGTATATAGCCAACCCCCTTTAGTATACAGCCATCCAGCCCCCTTTAGTATATAGCCAGTCCCCTGTACTATATAGCCAGCCCCCTTTAGTATCCAGCCAGCCCCTTTAGTATAGAGCCAGCCCCTTTTAGTATATAGCCAGCCCCCTTTAGTATTCAGACAGCCAAGTTAAGTATACAGCCAGCCCCCTTTCGTATACAGCCATCCAGCCCCCTTTAGTATATAGCCAGCCAGCCCACTTTTTGGTGGTCCCCGGCAAGCAACCGGGGCCCCAGAAGGTGAGTATGTCAGTTTTTTTTAAAGACTTGTGTATAAGCCAAGGTGAGGTTTTTTTTTGTGCTGAAAAATGCGGCTTATACACAAGTATATACGGTAATACAGACATTTTATAAATTCAATATAAATAAGATCCTTATGATCTATGAGAACTGGCTGCTAAATGACCTATGCTCCCTTGTCCCTTCTGTAGTTAGAGTAGGTGATTGATTTGGCATGTTCTGTGCAGCACTGCGTAATCTGTGCGTGCAATATAAATATTATTATATTATAGGAATATTAACTATTATTATTATTATTATTATTAGGTAAAGACTCACAAACCCTGTTTCAGAAATTCAGAATTGGACATTCTGCTTAAGTGATTCTCATGACCACCACCTGCAGCCTGTCCATATAATTTACCAATACCATCATTGGCAGCCTGGTTATCCTGCATGTGTCGCTTCCCCGCTCAGGTCCGCCGGAGTTCACCTTCTTCTTCCTGGTGTATGTAAGCGCATGTCTTGCGATACAATTTGAATTTTAAATCCCGTGCTTAGTCTGAATCAGTCGTGTTGTCCGACGGCCATGCCCCCCGATTTGTGTCGCATGAAAGTCGGCGCGATTGTACCAAAGTCCGATCGTGTGCGCCCACAACCCCTGTTAAAAAGAGGCGCAAATCAGAAATAGTTGGGAAACCCAATGGAAACCCAATTAGTAAATGTGCCCCATTGTGTGGAAGCCCCCACCACCCTTCACCCGGCCCTGAGAATGAGTGTTCCTCACTTCTACTCTTCTCCATTGAAAGACGAGCAAGTACAATGGCATTCTGCCCATTATTTTGCTGCGTAGCCGCCCCACTCGGTTGCTTTGCAGTAAGACATTGTGTACTCAACGTATCCCAACTGGGTCCCATAGACCGCAATGGAGGACTGTGATATCACAGCCCCTATTGTGGTTGTATGAATGTGGCTTAAAAGCGCCAAAATCCGATCGCGTGCGCCAAAGACCCCTGTTAAATGTGGGGCATATCGGAAATAGTTGGGAAACCTGACGGAAATGCGGTCTGCGGACCCTTAGTAAATGTGCCCCATACTGCCCTCTTTTCAATTTATACATGTTACTTCAGTTAATTCTTCTGAAGGGATGTTGAAGTGCCACTGATTTAGAGATATTCAGCCAATAATATGACACTTTAGAGAATTGGGCAAGAGTTTTTAAAGTGGTAGAAAAAGATTGGGTGTATGGCAGGTGATTATCACATAACATTTCCCCCACGACCGCAATGGCTGCATTAAATGGATTAGTTCTTATGGTCCTACAGGCGCTCCACAATCAGAGCAAAGATTATAGGAGACAGAGGTGAGTGCCATTGGTGATTCCAAAAGTGTTAGATAGAAACCCTGATACTGAAACTCTGGCGTAAGGGGCAGAATATAAGGCCATAATAGCCCTCTCCATCGGGCCAAAATTTCCACATGTATGCAGAACCGTGTACCGGTACCCCCAGTGCACCCTGTCAAATGCTTTTCAGCATCTAGTGATACCAGGAATATATAATTTATATATTTTTATATTTATGCATGAATCTACCTATCATATATCTATAGTCCTATATCACAGATTGCCTTAACATACTATATACTGTATACTGTATGCCCTGGGTATAGTACATTACTGTATGATTTTTTCTTTCTATGATGCAGAGCTCCAGTGCTCTGTGCTGTCAGTGATGTCAGTTGTCTTCCCTGCCTTGTCTTCCCTGTCTTGAAAGGTGAAGTTTCTAAAATGGCATGATTTATGGGGTTTTACTGTTATTTAGGCCTCTCAAAGTCACTTGAAGCTGAGCAGGTGCCTCTAAGGAAGGGTTTTGGTGAGAGAGAGGATGCATAAAACCCTATGCCGATATAAAGCAGACATTTTGGAAATGTTAGTTATAAAGTTACTTGGGTGCTATGACTACCTGCTTGAAAAGCAGAAAATGTTAACTTTGAAAATGAATAATTTTTAGAAATTTTTGCCAAATTTAAATTTTTTTCATAACTAAACACAAAAGATATCATCAAAATGTTTCTATTACTTTGAAGTACAATGTGTGATGGGAAAACAATCTCAAAATCCCCTGGATATGTTAAAGCATTACAAAGTTATAACCTCCTATAATGACATAGGGCAAATATTAAAAACCAGGCCTGGTCCTAAAGGACTAAAATGGCTTGCACACAAAGGGGTTAACATTCCTTCTATCAAATGTCCTGGTGAATATAGACAACTGGGGTATGTATGCAATCCACACATCTTTGGCTAAGTTCATACTACCGTTCATGCCACTGTGCTGATGTATGATAAATCTCCGCCTAAATCCTAATCACATAGTGCAATCCACCTCTTGCTTAGTAATGATGTTTTTGATTTCTGTTGGGCACTGGATCTGTTCTACATATTCCCCACTCACACTCTCAGCACACTCCCAATTAACACAATAATAAATACAGTGCCCATTGATGAATTTATATACAGCACACCCTAATTAATTTATTTAGGTAATGACATCGTATGTAGGGCCCCCCTGATTGGTTATATACATGAACTTACATGAATTTAAGTTCATGTATATAATTTAAATAATATAATTTAAATTTAAATACAGTGCACCCTCATGGAATTATGTACAATAAACTCCACTACCTGATAAAGAGAGCCAGGGCCCTCTAATGGATTTATATAAACATATAGTACTATTCAGCGCTCTGTTTAATGAGGCCAATAATAAAATGTTAATGGAAGGACACAGATGGCATGATAACATGGAGAGGGCAAAGGCAGAGGATTCTCTGCTGCGTCCCTGTTACGGCCCCTACTCACCTCTCCAGGCTCCTGGCTCTGCTCGGGTCCCCACAACTCTGCAGACAGAAAGGTCAACTTTGATCTAACTTTTTTTTTTGGAAAAAGCCAGTTTTACTATAAATACTGGCAATGTGTACACTATTCTCTATGGGGACATGGGGAAGACAGAAAAAGACAAGTTCCCTTCAATGTACTCTTTGAACTGGCTACTTTGCAGCGACCATAAAAGTTTGAGTCAAAGCCATTAGTATAGGAATAAATTATCACTTATGAGATTCAAAAGCATAATCTATTTCAGTAACAACCATTTCAGCTACTATAAAGCCAGGAAAGACACAACTGGCTTGAGAAAGATGTGCATGGCTGAAACGATCATCATTTATATGGATTTAACTTTTTGATCTGATTTGATCGTAAGTGATGTTTTATTCCGACAGTGGTGCCTTGGATGTTTTTGCTGAAGACGTTTGCCAACAGCAAGACTGGTTAGTTTTCTAGCAATGGTATTATTTACAGTGCCTTGTTATATGTCATTTCATGGTCTTCAGGGTGCAAGGGGTAACAACATCTACAGTATATCTCCCTTTAACCTACTTGGTGTTTAAGACTTTCACAGGAAGAGTTCTGTATTATTGTAATACTCTGTATACGAGTACAGATCAACAGGTTAAGTTCTAATTATTACTTCTGATACTTACACACAATTTCCTTGTACACAACGTCCATGTCCAGTGCACATATCTACACAGCCATCTCCAATATAAACATTATCAATAGCCCATGTTTGCTGCTTATCAAAAGGTGATGGTTGATTCCAGCGGAACCTTGTAGCTTGAGACCTGAAAAAATAAAAGTAGATAATATAATCACTTATATATATATATATATATATATATATATATATATATATATATATATTGAAAAAAGAAATCAAACTTTCCTTCTGCTTAATGTAGGCAATGAAACATAACAAACATACGTTCAATTTAACCAAAAGGACTAATAAACAGTTTTCTATGAAGAAAATCTTGATTCCCCTTGAATAACCATATGTGCCATATCTACAATCCTTCTGTAACCAGTTTTTAATACTTAGGTGTATGGAGCTAGCAAAATCGGACACTTGGGTGCATTTTTCCATTGTGGGGTTCAAAGCTGGGCATAGCTGTGTTTGTATTTTTTAATAGATTGTGAATTTTGGGATACGGTGATACCTAATATGTTTTTTAAAAATGTTTTAAATTATATATTTTTTTGTACGTGTTGGTGGCTTTTGGGACACTTAAATGATTTTTCTTTATAACTTTTATTTTTTGTGGGTTTTTAAAACTTTTTTATTTCTACTGTAATGTATATGAACAAGCCAGGGGCTGGATCGAGCAGGCACAGGAGTACAGAAACTCCACATGGCGATGACAGAACCGGGCCATGGACAGAAACTGTCTAGCAGAGGAAACACCCCACAATCTCATCGAGGGGTGCCAATAGGAGGAGAGAGGGAACAGCAATCAGTTACAGCAGGGTTTAAACAGTCTGGATTGGAACTCTTTCCAATCCAGACTGTTAGAGCAGGGGCCCGGCAGTCATATGACAGATGGGTCTCTGTTCTTCCATGCACAGGGGATTCAGGCAGAACTTAGGTTAGGCCGATGGAGAAACACGTCGGCCTAGCTTAAGGCCCCTTAGGGACTGACCTAAAAACCTGTATGGGTGGTCACTAAGGGGTTAATATGTTGGTCTTTAGACCAATTCAAAGTAAAAGTAGACAGTTCTCTGCTGTGCCAGATTAATCACTGGAGGAGATGTATTAATCTGTCAGTCTTTAGACCAACACTATTAATACTGTGCCAGATTAATCAATGTGTCTGATTCTGGATGATTAACCCCTTTACAACTGCCATAAGGCTATATACATCCTGTTTTTAGATGCCTTATGCACAAAGGACGTTTATAAACGTCATGACAGTGACCAGCTTCAAACAGTCATATCTCCTGAACCCAGACACCTATAAACAAAATTAATGAATCACCCTTGTAATATAATATAAGGATTGTGATGCGTCATAGATCCAGATATATCTACTCTAAAGTTATTGCAAAAAAATTTGATTTTTATACACAGATGCCTATTTCCGTGATGTCTGATCATCAATAAAGATAATTTTTAAACCTTTTATTTACAATTATACTCAGTTTTATTGCTGTTTTAGCTCTTATCAATCCCTAGGCTGGTCAGTGCAAAATTCCAGGGTCTATAAGCAGACACATTCCACAACACAATATATATACTGTCCCTTCCTCCCCCGATAAAGAACTTATCGGTCTGTAGCTTGTAGTTCTCCTTATGCTGCTGCTTCAGGGAGGATGTCAGTGTATGTGTCAGTGAGAGCTCCTCCCTGGACTGCAGGAGGGCGGGGCTAGAGTGCAGGGAGCAGAGAGAGAGAGACAAGTTCCATGAAGCCTCAGGCAAGATGTCAACCGACCCTAAAGTCAAAAGTCGTGTCTAGGTGCAACTAAAATTGTGTACACCAGAACTGATAGAGACAGGTTGGAATTATATATGTGACTGCTGTATTTTTGTTAATAACAGTGAATTAGAGAATGGGTGTTATTTTGTTATTCTGAGTACATTTAAGAAACTTGTGCTCGTGGGAATACCCCTTTAAGAGTGAATATGTCCCGTTCATTAAAGCATACATACACAATCTTTATACCATATTAAATTTGAGATTATCCTGTTTTATTTGAGCCCCAGGAAAGACTTAGTGGATAATTTATTATGGCTTTTCAAATGGAAAACTGGCGGTGTTTTTTTTCTTTCTGCCCCCTCTTGCGCACAATATTAGTGTACCACTCTTGACTTGTTCTATTTTTGTGCACCAAATTTTGGTGCCGCTTTTAAATGGCGCTTCTATTTTCCGAAACTTTTTGGTGCAATTTGTGATACAAAAAGAGAGCAGCTAGAAGCTGGTCAAGGGAGTTATAAACCTTTTAGTCCGTGCAACAAGTCATTAATCCCTTGAGCCACAAACTTACATTCCACTGAAAAATATAGCAAAGTTCCAGCAATGGAATGATACTGTACATACTTATAACATATTTTGGCAAAAGTTTATTCAGTTTTACTACTTCTTAAAAAAACTTTAATCATACACAGTTTAAATTTTTAAAAAATGTATTAAAACACAATAAAACCAGTATAAATTTAGTATCCCCGTGATTGTACCGAACAAAAAAATAAAGTAGAGGAGCGCATTGTGAAAGTTGTAAAAATCAAGGCCTCAAGAAAATGAAGCAAATACGTTTTTTTTTACAGATTTCACCACATTTGAAATTTTCGCACTTTCCAGTACAAGACATGGAATAATAAATACCATCACTGTGAAACGGAAAAATGTAAAACGTATAGATTTTTGAAGGTGGGGAGCGAAAAATGAACACAAAAAGGTTGCAACCTTAAGGGGTTAAAAAAGCACATAACACAACTGCAAAAATTGACCCGGACATTCAGCCCAGAATTTCCTTCTTTCATTATTCCTAACTCCTAAAGGCTATTACTGCTTGTACCTCAATTTGTATATAATATGCTGGCTAGGGGAAGATTAAAATAAAATGTAAAACATTTTAACGCTATTTAATCTCATTTTTATCTCCTAAAAACTTCTTTGTAATTCTCCTTCTACTTCTTCTATTCTGCAAGAGGGCTCCCATCTATCAAATGTGTTGCTGCCCTGTCCCATTTCCCAAGTACATTAGAAGAGGACACAGCTCTCAGCAACAAAGTTCTCTAAAATAAAAAAAATCTAAATAATAAACATAAAACACCACTAAAAAGTTGTCCTTTTCCTGATAAATAAGGATATATTGTGTAAAAAAATCCAAAAAATCAAAATGGGTATCCATAATAACCTTGGTTAAGCAGGTATTATGTTACTATACCTGACCTGTAAAGAGCAAATGTAGCCTAACAAGCTGTCTTTTCCACAAAAGTAATTATATATTGTGTAAAAAAACCCAAAATGGGCATCAATAATGACCTTGGCTGAGCAGATATTATGTTATTACACCTGAACTGTAAAGGGCAGATGTACTGTATATACTCGAGTATTAGCCGACCCAAGTATAAGCCGAGGTACCCCCTGTAGTGTATAGCCTGGCAGCTCCTGTAGTGTATAGCCTGGCAGCCCCTGTAGTATATAGCCAGCCAGCCCCCTAGTGTATAGCCTGCCAGTCCCTGAAGAATATAGCCAGCCAGCCCCTGTAGTATATAGCCAGCCCCTGTAGTGCACACCCTGTCAGCCCCTGTAGTGTATAGCCTGGTAGCCCATGCAGTGTATAGCCTGCCAGCCCCTGTAGTATATAGCCTGCCAGCCCCATGTAGTGTATAACCAGCCAGCCCCCTTTAGTATATAGCTTGCCAGCCCCTTGTAGTAAATAGCCAGGCCCCCTTTAGTATATAGCCTGCCAGCCCACTGTAATGTATAGCCTGCCTGCCCCCTAGTATATAGCCAGCCCCTTGTAGTATATAGCTTGCCAGCCCCTTGTAGTATATATCCAGCCCCCCGTTAGTATATAGCCTGAGAGCCCACTGTAATGTATAGCCTGCCAGCCCCCTAGTATATAGCCTACCAGCCCCATGTAGTATATAGCCTGCCAGCCCCTTGTAGTATATAGCCAGCCCCCTAGTGTATAGCCTGCCAGTTCCCTGTAGTATATAGCCTGCCAGCCCCTGAAGAACTCGGCTTATACTTGAGTATATACAGTACCCCAAAATAGTAAATAGTAAAACATTATCTTATCCCAGAAAAAAGCACACAACACTGTTTTAATTTTGAAATAAAAAACTAAGGACATGGCGACAGTAAGTAATAGAACAGTAGTAGTAAGTAAAGAAGTAAAACATAGAAAACCTGTATATATATATTTGCTGTTGCATTTGTTTCTTACTCCCATATTTTTACCTTAATTGCAACCTTTGGAAAAATACAACTCTACCTGTAAAAAGCCCTTAGATGCCCAAGAAGAATGAAGAAATCAGGCAATACCTTCTTGAGGCTATATTTGAGCATATTTGATGAAAGTATTGCCTGATTTCTTCACTCTTCTTCTGCTCTCCTTGGCAACAAGGTAAAAATCTACACTCATATACCTAAGTCAGATGAAAAATAAAAAAAAGTTATAGTAAGAAGCATCTGAATAGGATCAGGTTTCAGGCTTCTGTGCTTGAAAATCACTCCCATTGTTTGATAGTTGCCATTCAGGAGCATCTTAAAACGGCTTAAAATTTTTTATTTTGTCTGGAAAGCCCAAACAAGCTACGTCCATAAGGTGTTGAGTGAATTTTAGACTTTTAATGCAATATAGCTTAAAACTGAAGTATAATTTATGTGCACGTGTATTGTGCCAAATCAATATACATGTATTGGATTATATGTATAGTAGACCAGCTTCAACATAAAAGCCATCTTAAGTGACTCCTCTGGGAGAAAATCCAAATTAGCAGTTGAAAGGGACAAATCAGGAACCTGAACCACAGTGAAGAATGTTCTTGTCATTACATGGGAATTTCACACCCTCATTATAACTCATGCATATTAATATTTGGCTCAAAAGATCAAATGAGTCTGTTACCAACTAGAAGCATAAAGCAGACATGTACCAGATTGTAAGGAGGCAATAACTAAAACGCATTTGAAAGGATAAAGTCACAGCTTAATAAGAACTGCAATCATATTCATAATTCTGAAAAGTTCTGTCATAGAATTAATGAACCAATAATAAATGTCTAAATGGCTTTAAATTCATGTCAAGTATAAGATTAGAATACAGAGGATTGCATAGTGTTTTAACAGTATATTATAAGAAAATAATATGAATGTTTAGCTGTTCAATTAACTAATTCAGTATTTTTGTATACCTGGTATATTCAGGAAGAGGCAATGTAAACCTTGTCCATTTATTGAATGTGTCAGATACCAGAACTCTCTGAAGTTGATACGTATTACATTCCACATTGGTTGGAAGACAGTCTTTAAGTACAGGATTCCATGTGAGGCCCAGATCCACTGAATATTCTAGTTCAATGGCTATGAATAAAAAATGGAAATATTACAAGGTTTTAACTTAATATTATATTTAAAGCTACAAATCACATCTATGTATAATAATAGTCATAGATTGTTCAGGGTGCCTCTGTGGATACTAGGATGATAATACAAACCAGAAGGTATAGGCTAGTTGCATATAAAACATAGTCCTATCAAGTAGATAAGATGATAGAAGCAGCAATTTGTTTGTTTCATCACAAACATCTCCGAATATTGTCAGATTTATTAATCTGTTTATGACAGAATTCTGTCATAATTTGCACTAAAAAACTGTGCCGCATTTAAAAAGGATTTTAGACAGTTCTCATGCTACATCTTGTATAAAAAGGGGGCGCCAAAGCCTGTGCACCAAAAATAATGCTAAATTTTGCTCCACTTTTCTGTCGTAAAATGAGCTAACTAATAGGAGCTGCAAAGTACAACTAGACAGTTAAAAACTACAGAAGATTTATCATCCAGCATCACACTCTTATATGAATCTTATGCAGGATAAGACTGTCTAGCTCAATGGTTGCAAACCTATGGAACGGTTGCCAAAGGTGGCACTCAGAGCCATTTCTGTGGGCATTCAGGTTATCACCCCAGGACAGAGTTCACCAGGAAAAAATCCAGCAAATCTTTCTGCAGTTCCAGGCAACTGAAGAGATGCTGCTCTCAGTGCCGTTTTAAAGCAATACTTTATTGGCTGTTTGGAACTGCAGGAAAAGTGAGAAGGTGACAGAGCTGGAGGTCCTCCTGCTGGACAAAACCATTATTCCTCTACAGAGATTCCCTGGAGAGAAGCTACAATGAGAGTCCGAATTTGCCCTTCTTCTTTCAACTGAATTGGTGGCCTCAGGGGCTGATACGATTGAAAAATGTGAAAAAACAGGTAGCAATAAATTATTGCTTAAAATGCCATTTTGGAACTTCACGGTAAACAAGTGGATTTTGGTTGTAGCTTGGGCACTCGGTCTCTAAAATGTTCGCCATCACTGGTCTAGCTTGTGCAGCATAAGAGTCTAACTCTGCAATAGCTTATCTTACGACACTTTTGATAGATCTGCTACAATGGCTTTCTCAAAAGAGTTAACAAGTATGATTATAATAAAGGATACAGTATAAAACTAAATATAATATATATATAAATAATATGTGCAAACATCAAGAGCTGGTCAATGTGCCCAGTTCTTTTAATTCTGATATTTTATGCATATGGTTTCCTGTTTATCCTAAAAAAAATTGGGTAATAGTGAATTTTATTTAGAGTCAATGTTTTATGTGGAAAAGGAAATGTATGATAATTGGAAGGGAGATATACTTACTTTTTAACATATCTTAAACTACAGAAAAACAACAAAGACATCTAAATGAAAGAAAATCATGTAATACTGCATTCACTGCTGAAACATCAAATCTGTAGGAAGTAAAATAACATTAGGGACATTTTGTTAGGAGAGACAAGAATGATTTATGTAGGGTAGTTTTGCAATATTGTCCTAGGTGAATGGGCAGTTCTCAATGACCTATGAGTTTTAATTATTTATGCTTTTTGTATAAGAGCAAATCTGAAATTTAGAAGGAAGAGCTAAGCTGAAACATACCTGTGTTCTAGTGCCCACTTCCTCCACTATTTTTATGAATATCATGTTATTAAAATTTAAATTCTGAATGTTTTCAAATGATAGAAAATAACTAGAACAATATTGCTAATTATTTCTATATGTTCATTTATATACATTATTTTTTACACAAACTTTCAGTAGGTTCTGTTATCTTTAGAATACATACTATAACATATTTTTATCCCCATATCAAGTATATTTACTTGTTCTCTTTTTATTTGGGGAAGATTGTTATTTTTGTTTTTTAGTGGTTATGTTTAATCTTTTAATCACCTAAATATGCATGAAATAGTAAGAGCCTAGTCACATCATGCACTAGCTTTCAGCTGTGCATGCCACCTATATGTTCAAGTACCAAAAATGGTATTCAAATACTGGCCATATCCCTTAATGAACCCATTTATTCTAATATGGTAAACAAAGCAGACAGAACTCAGGAAAATATGATGCTTACCATAGCAAGAATCTGTCACCGAACAGGAAGCTGCAAAATCCAGCTGCATGAAAGAGTCTTCATTTACCACAATATCCGTTGTTACCACATAGCGAGTGCTGGCTTTTTCAATGAACACAAGTGCGTCACCACTGGATCCACAAACTGACATTTTTGTGCCTCCAGGATGCAGTAACCATTTTTTATTCTCTAAAGTGGTGAAATCGTCTTCTAACACTGAGTTTCCAGATATATTTCCACCAATAAGAATCTTAAAAAAAAAGAGACATGTGTCTTATTAAATGATTTTAAATGTTTCTTGTGGTGTGTTTTTCCAATGATCTGTGTTCCTGGCTCAGTAACTGTCCTTGTGAGATACTTAAAATGGGTAATTCTTTTAATTTGCCATTATTTCAAAAGTTTTTTTTAACTTAGTATGAAACCTTATTGCTTGCATGCAAAAATATTATTTCTGGGAACTGGATTTTCCATTATATTATAATAGCAGCAATAATAACACAGGATTCACTTGAAAATGCATACCAGAGCTGGTCCTGTTTCAAAACCTTAAAGCGTAACTGTAAAGCGGTAGTGATTTTACCAAATTATTATATGTGATTCCCACTTTGAAAACAAACATAACAATGTCTACTTGTCCTTTTCTTTCCACATTTATGGCATTTTCTGTTTTGAAAGTGTTTGACAAAAATCTTTCTCAACAGAGGTGTAGTGGGCAGAGACTAATGTCTATCTGTCTATGCCGTCAAGCTGAGGCCAGTCAGCTTGCCCACAGATCCCACAATGCCTTGTATTCTCTTTAAAAGTAACTTAGCATTAAATCTATTTAGTTTTCCACAAGTAAATCTACTGAACACTGCACAGTGCACTTACAGGATGCTTATGGTGACATCCTGGCAGCTTCCATCACATGGAGGAGTAGTACATAAAGTCTATGCCTGTGCTGTGTGAGTGCTAAGAGTTAATAGCTTATCTACACAGAGCTGATACTTCCGAGGTCAAGGTGGGGAAGGGAGCAGCATAAGGACAGGAGACAGACAGATAAAGTTTTGTAGAATCACAGACTGGAATGGAGGGACTGATAGGGAACAGGGAGATCTTCACTATTCTGTGCAGGAGACATCTGCATTCACTGTCTTGGACACATCCAGCTCTGCTTCATACACTGTCACATGACCTCCTCCCCTGTGAGCAGGCAGCAGCAGCTCCTCCCTTCCCATGAAACTGACCGAGAAACAAATTGTAAACAAAGTACGGATTCATAGGGCTTGTCAGCACATGGAGAGGAAGCAGCTACTGCAGCTCTGAGGTAATCTAAGGGGATAGCAAAGAAACTGTTGAATATAGATAACAAAGATAATAGGCAAAGTTGTTTTACATCCCAAGAGCTATTGACTTGTAGAAAAAAAACCTTTACAGTTACTCTTTAAATTCAAATGCATATAGGAAGTGTAATACAGGGCCTGGGAGCAGACAGGTGACCCAGATAGGGGGCCCAGATGCTAAACCCACTTCCCAGCCACCCTTTCCTATTGCGTGGCTCCCCTTTAGTAGGCAGGAGACAGCTAGAAGATGTTCCCAACCTATGAAACAAGACCGGCAACACAATAAATAACCAAAATGCAGAAGAAGGGTGGTCTGATCAATAGTCTACATTGAAAATTCAGAATACAGCAAACACAGTCTCTCTCACAAGCAAGGAATCAAGTCAAGATAAGCTAAAACTGGCACTCGACTGAACCACTCGTCAACCAAACACTTATAGAAGACCTGGACCTCTGCACCAAGAGAGTGGAACAGAGATCTGCCAGTCACAACAGTTAACCGTTGCTGGACAAGAGCATACTGCAGGAGGATAAGAGTATGGTACAATAAATTCCAATTCAGCCAGCAATCTAATTGCATGTTTACACATGCTTAAAACATAAAAAGACATAATTAGCATAATCTAAATTGTAAATCATGGACTGAAGATGATGCTAACACAGATGTTACAGGAAGCCCTGGACGGCCCCTGCCTATAGTCCTGGATTGAAGGGAGTGTTCCGGGGAAATGCTACCTGTGGCCCCTACCACTGTCAAACCTGCAGGAAACATTGCGTTACCAAAGCAGCAGCTGTGGGGGCTGATAGTAAGGTGAGAGCAGTGGCTTCAGCCTTTCCACAAGTCCTGGAGTAGCAGACTGAGTAAACAAGGTAGACTGAGATCTGGACAAGTAAAGTACAAAGAAATCAAACATGTGTTAAAAATTGTGAGGAGAAGGTGTGAGCTGGGGTGAGTGATGTGAACAGGGGTCATCGGGTGTGAGCAGAAGTAACAGGTGTCATCTCCTGCAATCTCATGTTCCCAACTCATGATTCATGAGGTTTGAACTGATTCATGAGGTGTGAGAAAGGGCCATCAGGAGTTGTGAGATGTGAACGGGGGCCAACAGGGTGAGCAGGGTCATCACTTTTTGCTTTTGACTATTGGCTATTACAGGGGCACTGTTACTATATTGGCTTCTGTGCCTGCACTGTAACTTTAGTGACTACTGTGGAAGGGGCACCATTACCATACTTACTACAGTGGGGCCCTAGTGACTATATTGGCCACTGAGGTTGTACCATTACTATATTGGCTACTGTGAGTGCACCTGGGACTATAATGGCTACGGTGTCTGCATAGTAACTATATTGGCTACTGTGGGGGTATCATTAATATGTTTGCTATAGTGGGGTCCTAGCGACTATATTTGCTAATGAGGGATACCATTACAATATTGGCTACTGTGGGGAAAGCATCTCTATATTATTTACTCTGGTGGGCTTCTGTGACTACATTGGCTACTGTGGGGGTATAATAGTAACTTGAAGAGAAGGAAGAGAACATTACCTGAACTGTATCTTAATCTTCTTGACTTTCTTAACTTTGTGTTAAGAAGGTGGTGGAGATAAAGAAGTGAGAAACCAAAATGTTTTTGTTGCTAAATCTGCAGAGATGAGTTGTGGCTGGAAGGAGCTGACATGGCAGATAGGTAGAAGAAAACAATGAAAGAGACTCCTTTACTCAAAGCCTTAATCTGCGAGACACCCGATTCACAGTAAGTTGTGGTATTACCATTGAGCTCATAATTCTGCAGCATTTCTTTTGCGTTATAACTATGTTATCTACTCTTGTGAGGGGAGGTACATGGAAACAGTCCTATACTACATCAGATTTATCATCCAGCATCAGACACTGTTATAAATCTGGTGCAGTATAAGACTGTCTTTCTCACTCTATTTGGTTTTGGCCATGGATCTAGGTAGTAATTTTGATGCCTACCCTGTATGGTTCTGTTGCTGTTTATATGTAGTAGTCAATTTCTCAAGGTTTTCTGGATCTCTGCTTGATATCATTTTATAGGAAGTTTTTATGTTTTACAAAAGGATTGATATACATCACAGAGAGTAATCAAAGATGTGTATTATAACAAGCCGTGCACCATGTGTGACTGTGGACAGATTTCTGTCCACTGGAAGTAAACAATGAAGCTTTCTATAGAATGACAAAGTATGACAATGACAAGTATACATATAGAAAACCATGAGAAAGTACAGAAAGTATATTGGAAATTATATAAATTTTCATCATACAAACAATAACATTTATTTGCTGAAAAGGGAATACCCCTTTAAATACTTTGGACTATTAGGGTTCCCTAAAATTTCTGGTGGCAGGCCAGGTACTTGTAAACAGAGGTCAGTAGGTGTGTTTGAAGGAGTGAGGAGGTATGAGAGCACTAAGAAGCAAGAGTAGCGAGTAAAGAAAGCTAGAGGTTGTCAGCCAGCATGAGGTATATTATACACCCAGGTAAATGTCTGGCACTGTTTGATGGATGGGCAGTTCTTTGAGGCTGGTAAAAAATGTCTACAAAGCTACTGAGACTGAGACATGACTGGTGACGGGAATACGCCACATCCGACACAGCTACAGATATCATCAAGAAGAAAATTGTATTATACGGGTCTCCACCAGATTTTTCACCAGGGGCCTCAACCAACCTTAACCGTCCCTTCCTGCAGGTAACTGCTGCAGTGGAGTTTCAGTATCAAGATGCAATAAGATTCAGTCCAAGTCCAGTCAAGTACACTCGCCAAGCTATTGAGAAAGGGGGGAGAACCTCTGAAACGCGTCTAGCTTGGCGAGTGAACTTGACTGCGACTGAATCTTATTGCATCTTGATACTGAAACTCCACTGCGTCTTCACAGAAGACATATCTGCACAGACACCAAAGAACAAGTGCGTTTTTAAACCCTACCAAGGTTAAGACTCTCCTTGCACCATTTATACAAAGAAAATTACTACTGCCAAAGAAGACACGCACTTGCAAGTAGAGTGAAAACTGAAAAGTGTGTGAGTATTATATGATCCTACATTTCCCACAAACACTCAGCGAACACCACTTAATATTACAATCTTGCTTTCTTAGCCATTTCCAAGCCAGATAAGAGACTGTTAACATGTGTCATACTTCATCTAACTAAAACACCAAAGTGATGATAAATGTGCACTACGTCTTATCCAACTAAAGCGACGACAAATGTGTATTACGCTCTATCCAACTATTGTGTCTAAATTGAGACAGTACGTATAAGAAACCAAAAATGAAATGAAAATTTTGACTTTGATTCATTTTTGACTTTTAAATTTTGTATTCATTTCATGATTAAGACTTTTCTGAGTAACATTGTTCAAGTAAAAAATACCTCAACAGTGTGAACACTGCACAATCACACAATTGTTTCAGGGACTACTACACCTCTTTTACCAACCAGTGTATATAGCCATACTCACATGTATGTTGGTAGTGATTTTTTTAGGTGTACTATTAGGTGTATTAGTTTGATATATATATATATATATATATATATATATATATATATGCGATTGGTAGGGCTGGCATGTTGGAACTCTAGTACATTAATATTTTAGCCCCTTCCCGGCGCAGCCCTTTTTCGTTTTTGGGTTTTCATTTTTCAATCCCCACCTTCAAAAATCTATAACTTTTATATTTTACCATGTACAGAGCTGTGTTATGGCTTATTTTCTGCATAACAAATTACACTTCAAAATGGTGGTATTTAATATTCCATGGCGTGTAAGAAGCAGGAAAATAAATTCCAAATGCAGTGAAATTGGTAGAAAAACGCATTTGTGCCGTATTCTTGTGGGCTTGGATTTTACGAATTTCACTGTATGCCCCAAATGACATGTCTACTTTATTCTTTGGGTCGGTACAATTACAGGGAAACCAACTTTGTATAGGTTTTATAATGTTTTCATACACTTACAAAAATTAAAACCTCCTGTACAAAATTTTTTTTGGGATTTTGCCGTCTTCTGGCGCTAATAACTTTTTTATACTTTGGTGTACGGAGCTTTGGGAGGCTTTTGATGACGTTTACAATTTTATCATTTTTAGGACTGTAAAACCTTTTGATCACTTTTTATAGAATTAAATTTTTTCTTTAATGGCAAAAAAAAGTGCCATTTTCGACTTTGGGCGCGATTTTCTGTTACGGGGTTGAACGCAGTGAGAAACCGTTATAATATTTTGATAGACAGGGCATTTTTGGAAGTGTCGATACCTAATGTGTTTATGATTTTTACTGTTTATTTATATTTATATCAGTTCTAGGGAAAGGGGTGTGATTTTATTTTTTTATTATAATTTTTTTTTAAAATTTTTTTTATTTTCACTATTTTTTAGACTCCTAGGGTACTTTAACCCTAGGTTGTTTGTACAATCCTATCATATACTGCCATACTACAGTATGGCAGTATATGGGGATTTTACTCCTCATTCATTACAATGTGCTGATAGCACATTATAATGAATAGGTTAACCCGAGGCTGCCACGGCTATGGAGGGGGCTCAGCCCGTGAGCCCTCTCCATGCACCCGCACCCAGCATGTGACATACTATTACGTCATGTCGGTAAGGGGTTAATAAAACTGTATTTTATTGAAAAATATATTCTGTGTATTCTATTTGCAACTATAATTGGGTGTACCTTAAACGGGTGCTCTGGACACTTTGTAACCTTCCTCTTCCTACTAAATGTAGGAGAATGTCAATTGTAAAGGATTCTTGAGCCCACAACATTCGCACAAAATATCTGTATGGCAATTAACTGTGTAGCTAAAACTACTATAGTAAATATTGCTTACCTGATCAATAACCCAGGGACTGTAGAAATGTCCATTCTCTGATGGCTGCCACCATCGCAAACGGGTCGAACTGGAACGAGCTTTGAGAGGAATTTCCAAGGCAATATACCGTCCAACATTACTGGAGTTACTAAAGAGGAATTCTTGAAGAAGGTTCCAAGATAATCCACCATCCAGTGAGTATTGCAGCAGCACCGGTTGACTTCTGGGATCTGGCACTGCCTTTCCACATCCTAACCTCATAAAAAACTGAACAAACCTATAAAGTACAGTAATTTCTGGTTTATGGTTGGAATTTATGTTATAAATTATCTTTCACGCACAATGCATTCATATTGTTAAAATGTAATAAAAATGCAACAATTATTTAAACTGTTTTAATATTACAACTCTAGGATCATTTCTGTACTTCACTTTAGTCTACTGGTAAAGACCTCACACAACAATAAATAAAATTGATGATTGTTGAAATTGAAAGATATACTCTGAGGATCTGATCTGCACAAGTAATATATTACTTCCAGATTTGCTGTGTAGAATTTCTGCTGGTAAAGCCACAGTATAGCATTGTAATCTATGGGATGTATGTATCCTTAGCATGTCATTTATCTGCTGCTTATCCTGGTGTGGAATTTGCCCCCTGCCACAGCAAAATCTTGGCATAAAATACAAGGTTTCAGAGGCTTAGAGGCAGAACAATGCAGAGCAATGGCTGAAGAAAATAGGCAGCAATGGATGCAAAAAAATGTCCTGGGGTAAATTCTACTGCCATTACGCTATGTGTGCAGATAGCCTGAAGGTTCATGGACTTAGAGGGGAAAGTAGATTTCTAAATTGCTAGGGACACTAAGAGACACCAAAAAAATTTGACCCACTACTTGGCCTGAGAGAAATAAACTGATTACTATGTTTATAAATGTTTTATAAAAAATATTGCAAGAGCATTAATCTTACCGAGCTAGAGATAAATCCAGGTCTCTTGTTACTAGCATTCGCAAACCATCATCACTAAAAAACAGATTGTTTCCACTGGAGAGTATTCCACATTTCCTTGAAGGCTTTCCTCCACTCACTAACAAGAATCTATCTGATTCTAATTGACCTGGAAGGGCAGAAAAATATGATGGAGTTCAGCATGTATTGGATGAATAAGTATAGTACATATCAGAAGCTAGAGAAGGTTGAGTGCAATATTTGTCTACATGGATGCATCCTGGCACTTTTCTATTAAAATATTTACTCAATAAAGGATCTATTGGATCTTTATTCTTGGATCAGGGAATTGTTTTTTGAAGCTGGATTATGCTATTGTTGCAAGTATATGATAGTTATACTAATAGCTCTCTGTTGACCTATAAACATGCTAAAGTCAAAATTAAATGTTAACTCAAAGGGTAGTTTGAAAAAATGGCAGCATAATTTATGCTAAGTTCTATATATGAGTGCTTTAATTAAATGAGCTTTAAGCAAAAAAAAAAAAAAAAACTATGAACACTACAGTGGGTACAGACCTCTTTACATTTTTAACTCTTTATTTCATTGGAAAGATCAAACCAGTTCTTTTTTTGCTCATTAATGTACACTCTGCACCTCGTTGAGACAGAAAAATGTAGATATTTTTGCTGATATATAAAACGAGAAAAACTGAAATATCACATAGTCATAACAAGTATTGAGACATTTTGCTTTGATATTCATATTTAACTAATTTGCTTTTCATTTCCTTCTGACCCTCCTTGAGATGGCGCAACTCCTTCATCGTCCAGCTGTGTTTAATTAAATTGATTGGACTTGGTTAGGAAAGGCACACACCTGTCTATATATATGAAACATGGGGTCTAAGGAATTGCCCAAAGAGCTCAGAGACAGAATTGTTGCAAGGCACAGAACTGGCCAGGGTTACAAAATAATTTCTGCAGCACTCAATGTTCTTAATAGCACAGTGGCTTCCATAATCCTTAAATGGAAGACCTTTAAAACGACCATAACTCTTCCTCGAGCTGGCTGTCCAGCCAAACTAATCAATCGTGGGAGAAGAGCCGTGGTGAAAGAGGTAAAAAAAGAACCCCAAGATCACTGTGGCTGAGCTCCAGTGCTGAAGTAGGGAGATGGGAGAAAGTTACACAAAGTCAACTATAACCGCAGCACTCCACCAGTCAGGGTTTTATGGAAGAGTCTGACAACAGAATCCTCTCCGCAGTGCAGGGCATATGAAAGCAAAAATATCTACACTTCAGTTTTTATTCTGTTGAGATGGGGTGCAGAGTCTACATTAACGCACAAAAAAACCCCTTTTTGATCTTACCATTTAGCTGCAACGAAACAAAGAGTGAAAAATTTAAAGGGCCCTGAATACTTTTCGTACCCATTGTAGTTTATCACTTCAATAACATGCCATAGGTTTTATAGCTCCTACACATAGGAATATGAGAAACCTATCAACATATCATAGATGTCTCCAAATTACACAATATATTTATAGTTGGAGGACCACAGATAGTTTACCAAAAAATGTTTAACCACTATTACAATGAAGTGGTCTTCAGTGTAAATGAACGGAGGTTGAGATGTGTTTACTAGTGATGAGCAGGTTTTATGGCTGCATCCAAATTTTGAATCAAAATTTGGTTCTGGACCCGTAATTTGCACTGAACTTTAACCTGATTAAAACCACATGGAAGTCAATGTCGAACCAGATATTAACACTCACAAATGGCTGTAAAATGGGGATAGTATGGAGCCAGGGATTATAGTTAATAACACATCATAAAAAATAAACAAAGAAATAATTTTTAAAAAGTAAAAAATTAAAATGCTGTTTATGACATTCTTTTTAAAGGTACTCAAGCTGTTCAGACCCAATCAGAAATTCTAATAGCAGTAAAAGAAGCAATGGGAAAACCGGATAAACTTCCTCTCGCTGTGGGTTAACTGCATGAAAACAGAGGATGAGATAAGTCATGTTGATTAGCCAGCCATTGTGGCATTTAGACAATATATATTGTCATGTGGCAACAGTGGCAACAGCAGTCACAGATGGCTGATCATTACACCCAGGACCTCTCATAGTTGTCCCTGCACAGGGATTGCTATGATTGGTCAGTCATAGCTAAAAGGTTATAAGAAAGAAAGTATCTTGCCTCAGCAGCTCTGATTTCCTCATTCCTGCCAAGAGATTGGAGATATGAGCTTTCTGAAGTGATTTGTGCCCATCAGCAAACTCAGCAAACACACTCACCTCCCTACACATACTTGTTAACCCATTATGTTTCCCATCTAATCCCTTCTGACAGCTGTTACCTGCTGCTTGTTTACAATATTTTACTACAATGCTCATAAAAGGTTGACAAACAAACTAAAACTTGTTTTGACAAAATGGGAGGATTTAAGCAGGTTTCTGATTTCAAATCTCTTTGAAACTTTATATGTAAATGTTCCTGAAGATTTCTAAGTGTACTATTAAATTTGTTAACCTTCTAACATCCTAAAATAATAAAAGGAAGTTTAAAAAAATCACTTGGATATGCTGAAGCAATCAAAAGTTGAAGCACTCAAAAGTTATTACCACATAAACTGATGCATGTCAGATTTGGAAAAAATGTAGCTCTGTCCTTAAGCTGAAAAAGGCCTATGTCCTTACAGTGAGGTGCTTTTGGTGTTGAGACCCAGTTAGCCATCTTCTTAGCGGTAAAAGAATCAATAGGAAAACCACAAACCTCTCCTCTTGGTTAAAATCCAGCTAGTCTGCATTTTTACAATCTCCAATTTTAATTTAGTTACTGCACAAATTGACAATTTCTCATTTAAATTCAGTGAATGCACAATTCTAAAACATTCAATTCAGATAATTCTCAAGTTTAAAATTAGCAAACGTTGAATTTAATGATTTTCAATATAAATTTGGTGAATGCATTATTGTTAAATTTCCATTTAAATCATTTTGAATTTCAAGCCTTTAGTGCAGAGTAGGCTACTGCGGTTTAAATACTGTTGAATACACCGAGCTGCATGGGATTTATGGCATGTTCATCTTATTGAAAGTCAGGATGTTGTTGTTTTCTATAGACAGACAGATCCTCTTGTCATTGATGAAACCACCAACAGAGCTGAACATGTCCTCTGACAGCACACTTGCTGCAGGACAGCACCTGCAGGTCATACAGGGCAAGCTCTGGCCACATATCTAATTCCCCTCCCAGAAACTGAATGGGGAGAAACCATCCTTTAGTACCAGGAGAAGTGGGAATAGGTAAGCTTTCACCTTGTGAGTTACAGTCTGCATCCTGGTACTATGTGCCATATCCAATGGTCAAGGAGGTTGAAAAAAATTGCACATGGTGTTCCACATTGTGGTAACGCTCACTCTCCCACCCGAGGTGGTGCTGGTGTTTCTGCATTGGTGACCTTTGCCTCTTCCTCATGTTGCCCCTGAGTTCTCAATGTCAGATGGCCAATGTCGCAATGCCTCCACCATTTTGCACTTGTACTCCCTAATATTTTACTCACGCTCTTGTGGTATAATGAAGCATGCTTTGTGTGTTGCGCCTGTGAACTGCAACAGTTTCACCCTACTGTTGGGAAAAGTCCTCCTCCTCATCCTCCTGTTCCTCCTCCAAAACTGTCCCTTGTACAGACAGTGCAGTACCAAACCACTGGTCCAGCAACCCACACTGCAAGCCATGTGCGGACCCAGGGCCTCAGGCGGCAGAATGCGGGTCCCTGTAAAGGGCGGCGAAATTCGCCGCTCTAAAGTGGGCGATTCAGGCGTCCATTACCGCCTGAATCGCCCACCAGCTAAATAAATCGCGCCTGTCTCTTTAAGACACAGGCGCGATTAAATGTGGAGCGACGCAGCGCCTTTCCGGCAGCTGCGTCGCTCCGTTCTAAGTGACACAGGCGTGAGGACGGGACCCGCGCGCCGAGGGAGCAGCCGCCTGCAGGTGAGTATTATTTTATTATTTTTCATGTACTGTCATTTATTTTATGTGGGGGAGTTATATGTGGCCATAATTGATGTATACTGGGGAAAGGGGGGGGTAATACATTACATGGGGCCAGAATTGTTTTATACTGGGGGGGGGGGGGGTTGGTTACTGTATATATTGTATGGGTCCAGAATTATTTTATACTGGGGGGGGGGGGTACTGTATATATTTTATGGGGCCAGAATTGTTTTATACTGGGGGGGGTTACTGTATATATTGTATTATGGGGCCAGAATTGTTTTATACTGGGGGGGGGGGGGGTACTGTATATATTGTATTATGGGGCCAGAATCGTTTTATACTGGGGGGATGCAGTATATATTATATGGGGCCAGATTCATTTAAACTGGGGCGGGGGGGGGGGGGGGTGTTGTGTATATTATATGGGGCCTGATACATTTAAACTGGGGTGGGGGGTGCTCTATATATTATATGGGGCCAGAATAATTTTATACTGGCGGGCTGTATATATCGTATGAGGCCAGATTATTCTTTTCCTGGGGGGGGGGGGGGGGGGTTATATATTTATATGGGTCCAGATTTCAGCTGGGAGGGCTGTATATGGGGTACAATATATTACTAAGCTGGGAGGGCTGTATATGGGGTACAGTATATTACTAAGCTGGGGGGCTGTATATGGGATACAGTATATTACTAAGCTGGGAGGGGGCTGTATATGGGATTCAGTATATTACTAAGCTGGGGGGATGTATATGGGATACAGTATATTACTAAGCTGGGGGGATGTATATGGGATACATTATATTACTAAGCTGGGGGGATGTATATGGGATACAGTATATTACTAAGCTGGGGGGCTGAATATGGGATACAGTATATTACTAAGCTGGGGGGCTGTATATGGGATACAGTATATTACTAAGCTGGGGGGATGTGTATGGGATACAGTATATTACTAAGCTGGGAGGGGGCTGTATAGGATACAGTATATTACTAAGCTGGGGGAGCTGTATATGGGGTACAGTATATTACTAAGCTGGGGGCTGTATTTGGGATACAGTATATTACTAAGCTGGGGGGCTGTATATGGGACACAGTATATTACTACGCTGGGGGGGCTGTATATTAGAGGGTGCTATATATTCACATTGGTCAGGGTTGCACTGTATGTAAAATCATGTAACATAATAACAGGGTGGGATATATTAGTTATAGGATACCATAGATTACTTTGCATAATTTAAACTAAATGTTAGGGGTCTGAATTAATAAATTGGGGGTGTTGTATATTGATTGGTGCTGTGTATGCTATAATTCCAGTAGAAATATATATATATAATGAATGGATGTTTTATATGTGGGGAGAGTGCGGTCAGTTGTGTTGTGAGGGGTATAAACTTCATACTGTAAGTGACTGTGGTATTTTTAGGGATGCCGGGTGGAGATGCTGCACGGAGCATTTTAATATTCGCCTCAGGCAGCAAATATGCTAGAATCGGCCCTGTGCGGATCAGCCTGACGCCTGCAAAGCCTATCTTCCACCTCCTCTGCCACAATTATATCCTCCATCATGGCCAGAAGAGATTTTTCAAGCAGCTAAAATATGGGGAGGGTAGCACTTACAATAGCGTCTTCAGTGCTGACCATATTGAAAGCAGTGCAGCACTGAACCCCTTATGGAGGCCTAGCCACTGGTGGTGAAGTGCTTTTGGTGATTACTTTAACTCACCTAGTGCTGGAATTCAACTATTGCCTGCTGCTGCTCACATACTCTTTTCAGCATGTGCAAAATTGCATTCCACCTAGTTAGTACATCACATATGAGGCAGTGCATGAGAAGCCCAAAATTATTCTGCAGTGCGGGCAACAGCATGTAATGAATGCATGGCCTTTGCACCATTTTCTTTATTCAGCAGCTTCAGGATGTCCATGTAAGTGGCCATTTTGCACTAAGTTCAGCACAAGCACAAATCATGGGATGTGTTTCAACCTCGCTCAGCCCAAGGCAGCTACATGTTTACCACTGTTGTTGGACACCACAGAGCCAAGCCGAGGTTCAGTGGCAGCAACCACTAATCTGCTGCTCATGGGTCCACAGCAGTATGTGGCCTCTTGCCCAAACAGATGAGTATCAGGGCGGGATGTTGCCATTTCCACTCGGCTCTGTTAAAAGCAGTGGTGAAAGCGCTACACTGACTAGATGAAGAAGGAAGAGTGGAGGAAGTGGAATAGAAGGAGGAGGCAACTGGAGGCAAGGAGTTAAGTCTGGCTTGTAGCAGGCACAGATGGAATACGTCCTCTCTCTGCATCACAAGCTCCATCACCACAAGCAGCAGCAGCACTACCAAGGCCACATACCTGTCCCTTAATTTCTGCTTTCCTCAGTATAAAATACCTGTAGTATACAGATGGAGTGAACACGATAAAAGTAATTTACAAAATCACTTATGCAGTGTACATAAATTGACAAATTTTGTGATATACAGATGACACTGCTATCTAACAAAAGCACACTTGCAGTGAACACTTATGTGCTGGTCAGTGATGCAATTTGACTTGGCATAATTCAAGACAGAAATGTAAATATAATCAGATATTGGACTTTACTAAAAGGATTACCGACTAGATCTGAGACTATTAACAAAACTCAAGATTACTATCTTAAGGTAATTAATTTATCTTCACATCTTTTGACTGTGTCTGATATTTCAATTCTCTCTAAGAGACCAACATTTGTTCCTTGCTCTTCTCGTTGTTATACAGCAGGGTCACATGTCCTGCCTGGCCAATCACAGCCAAGCCCCTAGAGGTCATGGATGTGGTGTCAGGGGATAAATCGTGCTTAAATGGCTGCTCAGCTGTCAATCCAGATCTGTTCTGTGTGGTTTTGCAGCCAAATAATGAACTAGGACTGCATATACACTTTCCCAGAAACCCCACACTAAGCAGTGCATGAAACAGTACAGAGTGCAACAAAATGAAGTTAGTAATAATGCAGGAGAATAATTGGGGCTCATATATATTTTCTTTGGTAATTACACTGGGATTTGAACAGTTTTGTTCCTATGTTCAATACTGTTAATGGGTAACACCTATACCTAAGCCTATATGCACACATTAAGGCTATATATACACATTACGACGCAATGTCAAGAGGGATGCCATGAAATTTGTGACTCGCATGCCACCTTTAAAAAAAGTAGAGGCTGCAGGAAGGTAGGCCAGTGTAGGGCTAGACAAATTTATTATACCCTTTGCCAAAAAACTGCTGCATGTTATAGTTGAATTCTACACCAAGCCATATCTAGCTTAGATTTCAATTCCAGCCCATGAGTGGTGCACAAGAGTTACTAACATGGTAGAACCTAGAAATTCTGACATCTCAGGTGCCAGGTGTGACAATTATTAAGATAATTGAGATGGTTTTATTATATGGGAATAGGCTGAATATATATTGAATGTATTGAGGATCAAAATGCTAAACTAAACCTTTGAAGAAATTTATTTCAGAAAAGTTAAGGTACTAGACACTTTATCTTTCTTATTTTCAATGGTATTTGAGTAAATTGTTTAAGCATCCTGTCTCCAAACTGCTTAATTAAGGACAAAAGACAGAGGGAGAATAAGCACACAGGAACATATTTCTCTAATAAAATATATTACAAAATTTAATATCCTCTGTACTATTTATAAAATCCTTTTGAACCTTTATGTACTGTACGCTCTAAGTACCAGTATATACTTGTGTATAAGCAGAGTTTTGCAGCACAAAAAATTTGCTGAAAAACCTCACCTCGGCTTATACACGAGTCAATTAAAAAAACCTTAATACTCACCCTCCCCCGCCCGGATCCTCGGTGCGGCTCCTCTTCTTTCTTCTCTAGCCAGCAGAGTCGTGTCCATGTCATCTCCCGGCCGGCGCACACTATGATGTGGCGGTGTTGCCGTTGATGAAGTCATCAGCGGCGACACCGCCGCATCATACTGTGCGACTCTGCCTGCTAGAGAAGAAAGAGAAGAAAGAAGAGAGGAGCCGCCGGGAACCGTGCTGAGCATCGGGGGTGAGTAAGTTTCGCCGGAGGGTGAGTATTAAGTTTATTTTTTTTATGTGCTTGGCATACAGGGGGCTGGCTGTATACTTTATGGAGCTCACTAATGTTTTATAATATGTGCGTTTTTCATATTTATTTTTATGTATTTTTTCTTAATAAAGTATTGATTTAATTGAACCTGAATACTCTTGATTCTCTTTTGGTTTTATATATGGGGCTAGCTGTATACTACAGGGAGCTGGCTGGCTGTATACTACAGGGGGCTAGATATATACTACAGTGTGCTGGCTGGCTGTATACTACAGGGGGCTGGCTATATACTACAGGGGGCTGGCTGTAAACTACATGGGGACTGGCTGACTATATACTACAGCCTCGGCATATACACGAGTCAATAGGTTTTCCCAGTTTTTGGTGGTAAAATTAGGGGTCTCGGATTATACTCGGGTCTGCTTATAGTCGGGTATATACGGTATTTTGCACTGTATGATTGTTATAGGGCATAGGGAATTTTCATGCGAATATAGGCAACCATACCAAAATATCATCAATGTATTTAAATGATAACAATTATTTTTAAGAATGTAAATACATATTAGTTTGTAACAAAATTATATTTATATGTGGAATCAAACCAGAAATCAGCAGTCTTTATGTCTCTGCCTGCAGGCACCATTTAAATTTTCAGAAGTTTACATAATCATCAGAAAAAAATGGTAAACTGAAAACAAGAAATAGTTGGAATAAGGGGATGCAGGTGCAGCTTCTCACTCAGGATTTAAGTGAGTCTGCATCAGGTAGAACAGCAGGAGGGAGACCAAAGCATAACAGCTGTAACATCACACTCAGTAGGCACAAGAGAGAAAATGTATTTATAGAACCAATAGAGAAGAGGAACAACTTTAGCTTTTTGTTCGTATCTGGGTAGTGACTTCCATTTCTTATGCCACATACTGTATTTCATCAAAAAATAACACAGTGTCTTTATTTTATGATAAGGCTTCGCCAGGTTCCATCATTCCGTAGGATAGGCTTCTGATCAAATGGAACTGAAAATTGTATTCTTTTAATAAACTGACACAGCAGAATTTTCAACAGAGGTTTTTAAAGAAGATCTGTCACCAGAATTTTACCCCTCACACCAGTAATACCTGCTGGTAAAGGGTTATAGGTCCACCACACATCATCTAAAATTATCTGCCACTGAGGCACTGTACCTTAAAGAGGACCAGTCACCCATAAAAAAGCACAAGGAGCTTCTTACTTTAGTAACCCTCCGATAAAGCTAGCAGACACTGCTGTGCTGTACAATAGGAAGGGAGGGTTCCGATAAAGCTAGCAGTGTAACACTGCTGCATTTGAGATAGCGCTAAGAGCTGCTGAAATTCTTAAGTAAGCAGCTCCTACTGCTTTTTACATGGGTGACAGGTTACAGCCATTTTTCTGACATGCAAATGATTAGACAAAGAGTCAAGTTCTGCAGGCTGCCAATGAACCACACCTCCTTCTTTTGCTTGACAGCTCTGGGTCTCTTCAAATCTCAGCCTGAAAGGAAAGGAAGTCCTCCCCCTGTTCCACTTACTGTTCTTACCAGAATGCTGTCCCTCTCACTGTATGGTGAAATTAGCAGTGAGTATTGGGAGTTTATTCCACCCTGCGATGGTCAGAGCTAAGCACCAGTGGGTGGAGCCAACATAGACAAAGGCATTAAAAGTTTGGGGAATTATTTTACTGGAGGGAGGAGGCAGATTTAAGCTGGGATGCCTGCACTGAACATTTTCAACAAAGGCACAGTGGGGATAGTAAGCTTTATTGTGCCTGTTCTTAATGACAGGTTACCTTTAAAGGAACACTCTAGTCAAAGCTAATTCATTGAATAATGCATGGTGCAGGGCCTGAAGGGAGAATGATTTTCATTGTATTTCTAGAACCCTGCGAGAACCAAGGCCCTGCACAGTCAATAATTCAATTAATCAGCTTTGATTGGAGTGTTCGTTTAACAAATATAAATATGCATCTTTACATGCACTTCCTCAGCTGCTCAAAAAGAGGTCATAAATTGCTAAGTATTGATAGTAACACTTCACTTTCTGATTTCTAAATATATGTGAAAAGGTGAATACGAAATATGAAATGCAAAGTTATTGGGCATACAAATATGACATTCTTACCTTCAAAATCATCCTTGAGGAAGTCTGGATTCTTAGTACTGACTTTGCAAGTAGGGCCAGAGTAGCCTGGATCACAAATACATTTGGTCCCATTGACACAACTTCCATGGCCATTGCACATTTCCTCACACTGAGGACCAATGTAAATATTATCAATTGCCCATGTCACCGGTTTCATAGAAGTTGGGTAAAATCCTTGATACCATCTGAATCTAATAGAACTTAAATAGCCGGGGGAAAAAATTAAACCGTTAACTACCTCTTTATGTACTATATAAAAAAGTTAACTATATAAGTTCAGTAACTATATTTGAAGTACAGTACTTTATATGAATCAAAGCTGCCCATTTGCAGGTGTTCATAAAAATTGCAAATTTTTCTTTTTACTGACACTGCATTAAGAATTGCTGTGCTTTTGCAGTGCCAAATACAGTTTGTCACAACAGGTGAAGTCAGTGTTAAGTATTGCAAGACTACAGCAATTTGTGGTAAAAGCATGTACTGTTTTATTTTGTCAGTGTAGTTCTTAGTCTCCTGAAAGGAAACACTAAGTATAAAGGCACCTAAACATAATAATATTAGTGGATTTTTCCAGTTATAGAAAATTGTACTCACTTATATGCAAATGATAATAAAATCTAAAGGCTTAGATTGACCTTCCCAAATCCCTCCCTGCTGCTGGTCTGATACTGCTGGGGTAATTCCCAGTCATTTTCTGCCTTGTCAGGATGAATACAGAAAGTGGAGAACAGCAGGGACTGGGACACTGTTAAAATGTCATCGGTGAAGATTCAGTGTAGTAAGTTATTTAGTTTTTTTCTTTATCAGTAGAAGCCTAAAGAGACTAATTTTTGTCAAACCAAAAAAACGCTATCATAGATTGGAAAACAATTGGTTATATTATGCATGTTAATTGCAATCTGCTGTTACTGAAATAAATTTAAGGAACATCTTTAAAATCTATAGATGAGGGGGAAACTAGTTAACTTTTCTTACCCACAGAGATGTAGTTTTCCAAAATGAATGACTTCCCTTCTCCATCCTTGCATTGTTCCAGCATAGTAAATACTACTTGGATGGTGCTCAGTGGAGCATAATGAACTAACATGACTGGTACTGCTATAGCACAGAGGTAGAAGTAAGTGCCATGTGGCACCAAAATCTCGTGAAAATTCCAATCTCACTGGGTCATCAGAATTGCTGTCTGTTGTACAACCTACATTGATCTGCATTAAAAGAAAATACTATGTTACAGTGGCTTATTTAGTAGTATCTTTATTTAGTAGTGTAATTTTATTTACAAAAGTACATTTTATTCTTATTTGAAGAAAAAAATACTAACAGGTACAGGACTGACAACACACATAAAGGCTTAAGATAATGCATACAATTTCACTTGCAGAACTTGAACTCATTTGTTTAAATCAATGTAAATAATGATTAGTCATACCTCAAACTGAATAATGGTATTCTCATCAACATCCAGATCTCTTGTAGTAATGGAATGTTCCCCTACTTCATTGGCGACAAATACCATGGCTGAATCTTCCTCCCTGTCCAAGAACAAAAAGCTTTAAAAAAACACTCTGATGTGATTTGCCCTCTAAAACCTCTACTCCCGACATTTGAACATGAAGGGGGTATTCATCAAGGCTTACACCCCTTACACCAACTCTATACAAAATGGGGATGGAGTGGGGCACACACTTCTATGAATACTAGCTACGCATAGTGTTGAGTGGACCTGAACTATTCTGAACTATTCTATACTTCGGACCCCCAGTACCTTACCCCAAACTTTATCAGAAGTTTGAGTCCAGGTTTGGATCCAGCTCAATTGACCACCAGTTACGCCTGGGTGTTAACTGCTTACTTGTTAAATTATTTTAAATTGATCCAGCCAGTCTGTGCTGTCATTTTCGGGAGGATCAGGGCTCCCTAATTACATAATTGGTAGTGCAGATCTTCCCCAAAATGGCTTAGCGCAGCCACTACCATTTGAACAGTTGACACCCGCAATCAGTGCCATCGCTTGCCACAGGTATTACAAGGGGTATTGTTCCAAAACCGGACCCAAGATTTCCAAGTTTTGTAGAATAAAATTTTGTCCTGCCTTTCTTCCCATTATAAAACCTGTGAGTATTAGTAGCAAAATAACAGTTTTCAATAATCAGACTTACGGAGCTCCCTTTGAAGAATATGGACAATAGAGACCAATATTGCCACCAGGGTAGAAAAACCAATTATCTTCTTTTGGACCAAAATCAAATGTATCCAGGAGGATAGAAGGATTGTTTACATTATTTCCATCTATAACAAAGTCTTCTATGATCCAGATTTCATCCTTCTTTCCTGTTTTAAATATGAGAATAAAAAGAATGAAGGTTGTCAAATATATATTATCCTGTGGCTATGGCTTTTCTTCTTCCAGGCATCACTACATATACTCATGAATTTTTGAAATTTACATATACTCATGAATATTTTCTAAGTAATAGTTTAGAAATCCAGACATTTAACCCCTTCAGGACTATTTTGGCCTCTAAGACACAGCCCCATTTTTCAAATCTGCCCTGTGTATGGGCACCAGGCTGGGCATAGATTGGAAGGAGCCTCCTCCAGAGCAAATCTGCATTGTCAAATTTGTTAATGTGGATATATAGGGACTTAATTTTTTGCCACATGAGAATTTCTGGTACATAATTTTGGGGCATCTATCTTAGGGTTGCACGATACATCAAAATCACGGTACTTGTACGATACTTTCAAAGCCAGAACAGTTCAATTCCAGGCTTTTATTACGTGTGGTATTGAATGCCTTCCACAGACTCAACAGATTCCTTGTATCTCTGTGCAGGGGTACATTGGGCAGGGAATCCTTTTGAGAGATGTGTCAGATTAGCGGCAGAGCAGGGACCACATCATCAGGGAGACATCACCATCTGCCCATATATGGTCTCCACATCTCCCAGGGCCTCCCCAGAGACAAGGTCTCTATTTAATTCAATTAAATAAATTTTTGCCCAACCCAGGAACCCACAACCTCCACACTCCACCTGCCATCGAGAGACAGAGCCTCTAACCACTAGGCTATGGGCTTAGTAGTTATCTATGGGAGCATGATGATGATGATTGATATTGATGATGATTGATATTTATGATGATTGATACTGATGATGATTGATACTGATGATGATGATTGATATTGATGATTGATATTGATAATGATTAATATTGACGATTGATATTGATGATGATGATTGATATTGATGATGATGATATTGATGATGATGATGATATTGATGATGATGATTTATATTGATGATGATTGAAATTGATATTGATGATGATTGATATTGATGATAATGATTGATATTGATGATGATGATTGATATTGATGATGATTGATATTGATGATAATGATTAATATTGATGATGATTGATATTGATGATGATGATATTTTAAGCATATAAAACAGTTAAATTAAATGACAAAAAGAAAAAAGAATAAGGGGTCATTCAGACAGGCGTATCCGCTGCCCATCTGCAAAAAATACGGACATGGTGTCTGTGTTCACAGCATATTGTATCCGTTTTTTTCACGTCCGTACACCATCCAATTTTTTCACATATGCAAAAAAAGCTGATGGGTTTCTAATCTACTTCTTACCCTACCCAGTAGGTTGCCTAGCAACATTTGAGAAAAAATAGTCTGCATACTGTTATCATGCATGTGTCATCCATTTTTTTGCAGATCCATTGACCTCTATGGATGTACATGGTCCACATGTGAGACAAAATGATGCATGCTGCAATTTTTGTCTCACTGTCTGCACATGCGTGAAAAAAATGGACTTGTGAACAGACCCATAGAAAACAGTTCATCCACAAAAAAAGAATAGCATGCAGACATCAGAAACACCCGTCTACATGATCCCTAAATTATACTGTTTAGTATACTATTTTATATTAACATTACCAGGACAACCTTTGCAACACATATAATACTACACAGTCATAAAACACTAAAACTTCAACTGGCAAATCACTGGTGACTGTTACTGATTGCATGTGTTTCAAAGGAAAAGCAAATGCAATCAGACTTTTGCATTGCATTTCTAAACGCAATGTAAACACTCCATGTGACCGCACCCTAAACATTAAAAAAATACTTTTTTTCTTTTCTTGAAAGTATCATATCGGTATCGAGTATCGCAATACTTTTCTGGGTATCGTATCGCACTCAAAATTCTGGTATCGGTGCAACCCTAATCTATAGCTAATCGATGATATATTGTTAACTCTTTGTTGGTGGTGGAAATGAAAATCATCAAATTTTGGTAAGATTTTTTTGCCCTTTTTTTGGCCATTTACCATGTTATTTTTATTCTATGGGTCGCCATGATTACAGAAATACCTCATTTATATGGCTTTTGTATTTTTTCCCAATTTTACTGAATTCAAAATGAATTTGGAGAAAATCTTTCCAAAGGCATTACTTTTTTATTTTGCGCCTAACAAATCTGGTTAAGGGCTTATTTTTTACGAGTAGAGTTGTCCTTTTTAGCAATGTTATTTTGGAGTGTTTAACATTTTTAATCACTTTTTAGAGCATTTTGTTATTAATCTTTTTTTCAGACAGTTTTTTGGGTTTTTATTTTTACGACATTTACTGTTTGGGTACAATAATGATTCTGTTTTATTATACAGATTGTTACTGATGCGGCAATACCAAATATGTGTTTTTTTGTGTATTTGTGGTTTTTATACTTTAGTAAGTGTTTGTATGGGAAAGTGACATTTTAGGGTGCTTATATTTTTAATTTCATTTTAATGTTTTAATGTTTTTTACTGCATACAAACTTGAACCAGCAATGCTCTTATTGCTGATTCATGTCCAATACACTACTCTACAATACTAATTCATTGTACTAATTCATTCTCAGACAGTTTACAGTCAGACCCAAAAGGGATCTGACTGTAGGACTGCTCAGGCAGCCCCAGGGCACTTGGCAGACCTTGGGGCTGCCCAGAAGAGAATCGGATCCCCAGATAAGTGGCACAGGAAATCCGATCCTTAGGGTGAACACCCTTATACCCCATGGTCAAGCATGACCGTGGCGTGTAAGGAGTTAACACTTGTAATATACAGCTGACAACCATTGTCGGTGCCAGAAGCTGGGTGTCATAGCACTTCTTGGTGCAGGAATTATCTTCCTGCAGAGACATACTATTACGCCCAGGCGTGTGAAGAGTTCATTTATAACTTTAAGAGTTAACTCAACCTGTACTATTTATGTTTTCAGAATTGGAGCCCCAAACTGTCTACAGCATTTAATGTGTGGTGTGATTACTGATTATTTTCTTTAAAGAAACCTGTCATCACATTTTTCACGTATATATGATGTGCTGTGATTTCATGAGATATACAGTATGCTTGGTGTACAGTGTGTATTACGATACTGGTAGACACAGCTGGAATCCAGTAGCCGGATGGAGAGAGGCAAGCATAAGGATAGACTAAGGAGTTGGAACAATAATGCAGGTAGTAAAGTAGATCACAGCAGGTATAATACACATAGGTACAAACAGTCTGGTTAAGTCAGTTAAGGGAGCAGGAGACTGTAACAAGCACATGCAATGTTAGGATTGTCTTATGGTTTTCTTATAGGCCCAAACAGAAAACAGGATGGCCTCCAAGCAGGAAACAAGATGGCCCCCATGATACATTTAATCCACCATCTTTGGTAAGGGGGAATTCAAGGGCAATTACAGCAGCTTGCAGTGGTGAGGAGCAGAAGTGCAGCACATGATGACTGAGAAACAGCAGCCAATAGTGGTGTATAATAAAAGTACAGCAGATTCAGACAGTTTGCCAATGTTAGGAGGTTAAAGGACCTGCAATGAGGTCACCCTGGTGACATGACATTGTTACTGCATGCTAATAAAGCAAGGCGACGAGGCAATTCAGCCAGAGAAGGGCACGTCCACCTCAACTCGCTATAGATATCCGTAGATATTAGGTAAAATTAAAATGTTGAATAAATGGGAATCTGTGGGGAACAATTTTTAGCTAAAAGAAGGGTGTCAGTTGGTTAATAGGGCTCTATAAGAACCTGCCACTAGCTGTATTTGTGAAAAATGTAGTGATGAGTTCGCTTTAACATTTATGATAATAACATTTACTATAAGTCTGTTTTCTGTTGCCATTTGTTTTTTATAATGTTATAATTCACACAACAAATTCCTAAATGCTCAAAGAAAAGTTTCAAAACTAGAATGGAATGAAGTGTAGAAAATTACTTTTTTTAATAATTGAAAAAAGGATGGCAACAAAATAGAGGTTGTAGTGCCAATATATATTTTAATATCTATAATTTCTATTGTCTATTTATAATAAATATATTACAATTTATTTTAATTTTTATATGTTCATTTTTATAAAAACATGACTAATAAATGTGAAATATTTATAAAGTTTTCTGGTGCCAGACTCGTATAGTTTTTCCTTTTTTAATAATACCTTACATTCATAAGGAGTAATAGGAGAGGATGCACTCCACGTCTATTCAGGAAATTTAGTAAGGAGCATACCTTGTACAATCATAGCTAATGATGGTTTACAAGGGTCTCAGATGGAAAAATCTCATGACTAACCTGGAATGGGATATAATGCAAGTAAAAATAGGGTCAAGTTTTTTTATGATTCCATTTCAAGGGTGCGGCAGAGAGTTTTTGAAAATTCACTGGTACTGATAAGAATTTACATCCTGGTGCAGCAAGATAAAATTTTGCTTTTACAGGTCCCCTACTTAAGAACACTCAACTTACATACAACCCCTAGTTACAAACGGACCACTGGATATTGGTAATTTATTGTACTTTAGTCCTAGGCTACTATAAACAGCTGTAACAGTTATCAGAGGTGACAACCCAACATTTTTAAAATCCAATTGTCACAGAGACCAAAAAAGTTCTGGCTGGGATTACAATGATAAAATATACAGTTCCGACTTACATACAAATTCAACTTAAGAACAAACCTACAGACCCTATCTTGTATGTAACCCGGGGACTGCCTGTATAGCCTTCTCCTGTTTAAGCCTGAATGGTTGATGGAAAGCGTCTCTTGTTAGGCTCACTTTTTGACATTTTATGAAATACTTTCTATAAGAATATCCCATGGAACAGACCTATTAACAATAGATTCCTAATCGAGTTTTTAAGAAAAAAACTCGGACCTACCATTAGTCATGGGTCAGATCACCTCTGTACAACTCATTCTCATTAAACTGAAGGGGGCTCAGCTGCAATACAATGTATAGCTCTGAGATGGTTAGCAGTAACGAGACATCAGCAATTTGACAGCCTAGACATCTCATTGTGTGGTGCCTGGTGTCAGACTCCAACCCTTCAAATATTTATTACTATCCTTAGGACAGGTCATACATATCTTCCTACTGAAAAATCCCTCTAAATATTAGATTAAATAAAGGTCTGTCATTATGTTACTTTATTTTCTTTATGAAATGCATGCTTCCACCTTACATACTGAATCAACCATCTGAAATAGTTTTGTTATTATTGAATGTATACATCATGAAAATTATATACAGATTTCCTGATATATTTTTTCTCCCCTCAAACTTATGTAGTTTCCATCGCATCTCTTATATGCTATTTACTGTGTGACACACCATAACAAAAAAGGTGTTACATTACCGTTGTGGTATGGTTGCCAGAGTCTGAATCTGGTTGCATTGGTTTGTGCTGATGGTGGTAGAGGAACATTCAGGAATAGAACATCAGTATTTTGTGTAAAATAAAATTCATCCATAAGATGCCAGGTAATTCCCCCTGTGACAGAGAACTGAAGAAGAATAGAGTGGGACCTCTCGGGAACACCTAAAATAAGACAAACACATTCCATTTATTATAATGGATAGGTATTCTTAAGTATCACCCAGTAAAGAATCAGTTTAATTAGCTATTTTAGTGTCAAGTTATAAAACAGGAAGCTATATAAAAACTAAATTTAATATTACATATAAGAACCTATTTTATGCCAACAGATCTGCTAACATATGGAATAAGATCCCTGTAGACCACAATGCCAAGTTCACTTACAGTCAAGGTGTTAACCTCTAAACTAGTCCTTAGCAAAGGTTTTATCACATATATTGTGATTGTGACCGTGTCTGACATACAGGTCTTTAGGGATCACACTGCAGTTACTTGATGATTTTGGGGCATGCTCTAGGCAGAATGTTATTGTGTCCAACAGAACATTTCCTTTAGGGGTTTAAAATGAGTACTTAGATTTTCCAGAAATAACCACAAATTTATTTTAACCCCTAAGCGACATGTGGCATACTATTACGTCACATGTCGGCTGCAGGTGTATGGTGAGGGCTCACAGGCTGGGCCCTCTCCATACAAGGTGGGTGTTTGATGCATATTGCAGCAAACACCTACTGATGTTAACCCTGTAAATGCCCCCGTCAAAGCTGCCTGAGGCATTTAAATCCTGGCAGAGTGTGGGCGCCGCCATCTTGGATACAGGTACCAGGAACAGATTTTAGACACAAAACATCTAATTTCTTACCTTTGGTTATGAATTTGAATGAGAACTGAATGTACAATGTATGGGTACAGTCTAGATCTCTTGAGACAAGCATTCTGGATCCTTCCTGAAGATAAGAAATACATTTATAGTTAGCATAGTTAAATATATTTTCCTAATTTATGATGTTTTTACTTTTTTATTAGTACCAGCATTCATTTAAAATAAATTGAGCAAGTACCTTAAATGAAATATACCATCAAAATCAAGCATGAAACCAGGGACACTTACTTATAGATAAAGACACTGGTTTGAGATGACTGTCATTATCTTCTTTTATTTGTTATCCATAGCTTCTTTCCTTCTAAAATAAAGTTTTTAAATTATGCTAATAAGCCTGAGGGGCCCCTGATGCCCCTCTGTCATCTGGCTTTACAGGCTGTTACGCTGTCTTACCCTCCCTCCACTTTCTCAGTAGCTGTGCAGTGAGTACCTCCTGCACAAGTGCTGAGGGAGAAGAGAGGAGGGTGTGAAAGTGTAACAGTCTGTAAAGCCAGATAACAGAGGGGATAGGGTAATTGCTAAGGCTCATTAGCAGAATTGTAAAACTTGATTTTAGAAGGAAGGAGGCCATGGATAACAAAAATAAGAAGTTTACTACAGTCACAGTGTCTGGATCTAAGTAAGCCTCCCTGGTTTATCATGATGGATTTTTATGGTAGATTTTTTTTTTAAATACTTTCATTTAAGCTCAAATTTTATATATAAGTATGACTAGAAAAAAACTAGGAAATGAAAAGACTCATATTGACCAAATACCTAAAAAAGTACTAACCCCTTTAAAGACAAGTGCAGTCCCTGATTTTATAGTTTCCCCATTCAGATTTCCCTTTTCGGCTCCATATACTTCAGGCCACTGGTCTGGATGCAGATTACTGTTAAAATCATCTTTCAGAATCGAAGGTAATGGAATGATTGGGACACAATATGGACCTCCATAACCCCGATCACACCTAAAAATGTCAACATTTATTAATAGTATATATCAAAACTTGTCATCAAAGGCAATTATAAATTATACATGACCACCAATATAAACACAACTTACCATCCCTGTGCCTCCACACTTACATAATTTGAAACTGCATTCATTTTTGTGGTGCAGTCTTTCATCTTCCGAACAAACAACTCTTTTCATATTTCTTCTGCTTTCTTCCCATTTCTGGTTGGAAATTTTCCTCTCCATTTGTATACCATAAGTATACATAGCTGTTTCTAGGTTATTTGGACAATATGGCAAATCTCCAACCCCCCAATCCCTGATTCCGCAAATAATTATAGCATAAATAATGATGCCACATATATACAAATATAGATACAGCTATGACATTTCTTGCATTGCTTTATTTCCAAATATTTAACATGTTAGGGTGTATTAGGCACATTCTTGGGCCCATCATATTGGTTTGGTGTGGAAATAAAGAATAGGATCATACTTGTGCAATGATTTGCTCAGGAAATAAAAGTGATATGTCCTGAGCAGGTTATTATATAGGCATGGCTTCATATATAACATTGTAATACAAGGCTGGAATACTTTGCTGAACATTTTGTCTCAGGGTAGATTAACACGACAATGAAAATCATGTTAGTTTTGTGTTATGACAGGTCCCTACAATTTACTCCAGCTCCTTACAGGAGTCAGTTGTAGCCCTGCACCTGAAAAATGCTTGAGTAAAAACAAGTTCACTGCCACTGTCTGTGTATGCCTCAGAGTATGCCTTACAGAACAATTCATTATTATGTGCTTTTTTCACTGATCTGTGTCAGTTGTCAGTCCTCTGTTTGTCATGATTGACAATAGAACTCTATGGGGGTCATTTATCTTTATTCAGGATAGAAGGCATTGTTTTCATTTCCCACCTTGGAAAACGTATTTGAATTTTTCCCTTTTAGTCTAAATGTAATGTATGTGAGCCCCTTATTGATTGTACAGAACCATGGAATTAATGTTGCTCTATAAATAAATAATATTCAAAAGGTTTCTATGCCAGTAGACTGCTGTACAAGGCTTGGTTAATTTCCCCATTGAATACTATAAAGGACCACATAATACTTTTTAATTTTGGATATAATAATTTTGGACATGATTTAAAAAAACAGTGTAAATTTTAAACTAATTCAACGATTCAAATATTAAAAAAAGGGAGTGGCAAGCATCTCAATCTTTGGAAAGGAAAAGGTTTTTTTATACTGTTTTAAATTTAAAACCAGTGTCAGGCTCCAGGGGTAGTGGACCTACTGGACCACTGCGGACGATGAAGTAAGCCGACACCCGGAACCGGTAGCGGAACTTGTTTTCAGCAGAGCTCACCGCAAAGCGGGTTGGTCGTTCCACAGGTCCGACTTTGTCCGCGGTGGCAGCCAAGGTGAGGTACATAGACGTTAGGCAGGATCATAGTCGGAGACAGGCAGGAGGTTAGGGCAGGCGGAACAGGATCACAGTCAAATACAGAACTGGGGTCACAACAGGAAATCACACAAAGAACACAGGACATCAGGGAACAAGCTTTTTGAACAGCACTGGGCACGAAGATGCGTCAGGGAGTGTGGGGTAAGGCCAGCGCCAATTAACGGTGCGCTGGTCCTTTAAATCTTCTCAAGCCGGCGCAAGCGCATTGCAGGAGGGAGGGTCCGCATGCACGGCCAAGGACTGGGAAGCAGGAGCGAAGACGGGTGAGTAGATGTAGCAGGGTGCGGGGGGACACAGAGAGGCATGGATGAGCCCGCGACCAGAGGCATGGGTCGTGGAAGCACCCGTGACAATCAGTACTAGGGTAAACAAAAAACATGGTTTGGGCTACAGCAAACATATCAGGCAAACAGACGATATTTCACATAAAAAAAGTAAATAGTAGAAAGAACATTTCATACCCTACCTGAAGGGACTGATTAATTGGGGTAAAATCTTATGACAGGTTCCCTGTAAAGTTTTAATTTATTTACTTTTTTATGTAGAAGTGTATCTCCTGTAATGTGTATATGTGGCTTATATATGTTTTTATATATTTATATATATATATATATATATATATATATATATATATAGTGTTTTTACATGATGTGTTATTGTTTAAATATTTTATGTGGATGTGACACTTTAATTTCTCTATTTTTTAGATAGCTGCACTTAAAATACAAGTAGTTTATTATGCATAACTTTATAATAAAAGAAGACAACTTAACCACATTCTACAATCTACTTAATATATATGAATACTGATACTTTAGTTTGTGTTTTCTATAACGAATCTGACCAATCAGTCCAGGGGATCAAAAGGTGCTTTGCATGATAATTTCTCTTTAGCACTTTTCTGACAATGCCTTCTCTCTATTTCAGTTTAACACATAGGAAACTCAACAAAATGTGGATATTTTGGGAGAGCAAAGTGTAATTGTTTTATGAAATTGATAATAATAAATTAAATTGTTAAATGGATCAAGATTCGAGACATAGTTGGACACCTAATATTAGTGTTATTCTTTTTGATCTATTATTCCAAAATAACAGTCAACCTTAGCCAGTATATTTTTTAAGAACTTACACACAGTGTCCTGATTCACATACTCCATGTCCTGAACACATCCAAGGGCATCCGGATGAAAGAATGACATTATCAAGGGCCCAGGCATCTGCACTAGGCCCATAGTTATTCTGTATCCATCTGAAGCGAGTCCTTGGAGAGCTGCCATAAAAATCAAAGCACATTTACACAATTATATCACAATCTGTAATCAATACTGCATGAGTGCAGAGTCAATCATTTATTTATTTGAAAAACATATTTAATATGCAGGGTGCTGACTTAGTCTCATCCACAGTGGTGAAATGTGATACATCTAGTTTATGGTACTTAAAATCTCATGCAATACATTATTGCTTAAAATAAATAGAATGCTTGATCTGAAGTATATTAATGTAAGCATATGTCATGTGCAGAATATTGATTTAGAAACGTAGAATTTGCTCTTATAAATATTTCTGCATAAAAAAAAATATGACTAGTGTTGAGGAGACCTGAGAAAGTTCTTGAAAATTCTATTTGGGTCCCAGACACAAACCCCTTCCAGTAGCATCTCTGACCAGATGTGTGTGCCGACTATTTTTGGGAGGATTGTTGCTCCCTGTGACTTCACAACTGTGTATATAGTCTTATGGACTGCTGCTTTCATTCAATAGTTAAAGTTAATCTGCAATGCTACAAAAAATCTTCATCTAGTCCTTATTGTCAACCAGGTGTCACCATAAAATATTTCAATAGTATTAGTGAAGGTTGGCCACTATCACAGAATATGAATGAGGAACAGCCATGCGAATAATAATAATAAGATGTTAATTAATTCAAACATTATTAAAACCTATAAACTTACATTGTGGAAGGGGGAAGGTAGACAGTAACTCTTTTCCAGGTTTGGAATCTTTCAGAAGAGTACACAGAGCTTTCTGTATAATGCAGGCAACCAAAGCTGGGAGGCACACATTCCTCAGTAACCTGGTGCCAGTCTCTTCCATTATTTATTGAGTACTGCAACTGAACTGTGTGGGACTCACTTGATGGCTTATTGCATCCCATAATTAATTCAAATTGTAAAGAAGAAGATGGCATGACATGAAAATCCCATGTTTCAGCATAGCGGGGTTTTCCTTTAATACAATATAAAAAAGAACTTCTGTTATTAATTTACATTTTGTATTTGTTATACCAGAAAAAGATTATGTTTTAATGATTTTGTTAACTTTAAGTTTAAAACGAAATATCTAAAATGCTGCATCGAACAAGCTTAGAACGGGTCTAAAATTTAAACAGTGCAAGTTAGACTCAATAACACTCTTTAGTCTTACTTTTACATCATATTTAGGGCTTAGCTTATACCAGGATATGTGCCAGTTTTGTGGCACTGCAGGTCATACCCCCTTTCCTATGAAGCCACAGCCCTATCACACTGAGGAAGCTGCTATAGGCAGTGATACACATGGGGGTCTTCAAGTCTTTTTTTTACTGACGCCTAGTATTTAGTCTCTAGTTCATTGTCCCGGGACCTTCTGTCCCTTGTTTATTGGTAAGATTTATTTTTAGTATTGGTATTACTAGTATACATTTGTGCAGCTGTTAACTTCCAGTAGTTTAGCTGTTTTTTGTTTTGATTGTAAAGTATATCTGAACCTTACAAGAAATGACATTTTAGTAGCTTTAAAGGGATTGAATGAGCTGTGCGACACATCACCTGCCTGCAGCCGCTAGAAGTTCCTGCAAGGCACAGGACGTCACTAGAATCAGCTGCCGACAGTTCAAAGCTCCTCTACTCTGAACTATATGAATTGAAATACTGCATATGGTCTGTTTCTTTATATTTTTATTTTTATTATTATATATACTATTTTTTCTAAATGTGCTAGAAAGGAGAGTGCGTCAGAGGCTAGTAGATACCATTTTTGTCCTTTTTTGGGTTTTGCCTAGGATTGTATCAATGTGAGGTAGTATATTGAGTGGTACCAGCTATTCAATGTTCTTTTTTATTTTATTTTAGCACTCATTTATAGCTATATGTGATATCAGCTCTGCTCATGAACTGCTGCATGCTAAGCAACATTATACAATGTCACAGATGTCGTGGATTGCGGGCACACCCGTGCTTCCCTGTGTGCCGCTGTCCCTGCTTCCCCGATCCCAGGCCTATACTCACCGCTCCATGAGCCTGCTTCCCATCCATCTCGGGCACGCGCGTGTCGGCTCTTCAGGTCTTAAAGGACCAGCGTCCTCCTGATTGGCGCTGGTTGATCCGGCTCTGCCTTATAATCTGGCACCTCCCTTCCTTCCTCGCCGCATCTTCTCCTAGGAGCTTCCATGGTTTCCTAACCAAGCCTCCCAAAGCTGTTACTGTGGAAGAGAAAGCCATTCTCCAGAGTTCCTACACTCCTGTGTCTCCAGCGTTCCTAGGCTCCTGTGTCTTCAGCATCGTGTTCCCATGTTACCAGTGTTCCTCATTGTTCCTGTGTTTCCAGTGTTCCTCGTCATCAGGTCCTGCCTTCCTGTTCCATGTGCCAGTCCGTTTCTTCCTGCCTGTTCCGTGTGCCATCCCCTGTGTTCCTGCTGTGAGTTTCAGCGTTCCTCCCAAAGCTGTTCTCCTGCTGTCATCCCAGGCTGTGACTGCATCCTGCATCTCTCTACTACCTTGGCTGCCACCGTAGGCCTAGTTTCCCCCCTAGTTGCACCCCGCTGCAGCAAGACCTTCCCGCTTTGAAGCAGGCTCTGGTGAAGACCAGGTGCCACTTAAACTTCGGTCCCGGGTGTCGGCTAGTACAATCATCAGAGGGTCCACAGACTCTGAACCCTGACATACAATTTGTGGAAACTCTTGCCACTTGTGTCATATTATTATATTTTGTGTTGCAAAGAGGCTAAAGCATGAAGTAGCAGCATCGTGGTAAATAACCAGGAAAATAAAATGCTTGAGGACAAAAAGTACACAATGAGAGAGGTGGATGATAAATCAGTCCACAAACTCATATAACACAATACATGGGTTCAATAACTTCCACTTAAGACTTTTGATGTGAGAAGGCATCTCAAGGATAAATATGTCATTTAATTCTTAAAAATATGTGAATTATAAAATTCTGTAAAATTGATTAAAAATACATACCTATGTTCTCAGTAAACACAAGAGCGGTATCCACAGAAAGACAGGCAATATCTACTTGGCCTCCTTGGATTCTGTACCAATTTGCTTGTAAGTCAATGGAACCATCAAATTGATCTTGAAATCCTGCCCTAGAGCTGTCATTCATGCCAATGAGGACATCATCTAGTGCCCACTGACCAGACTGTTTCCCTGAGTTCAGAAAAAGGAAAATTGAATAATTGCTTAAGTTCTCCAAGGGGTAAGGTGCCAATAAAAGCAATGATGATCCAATGGTTACACAATGTAATAGAAAATCAGACAAGCATTACAGTACTATATTTCTGAAAGTAGAGAACTGTACTGTATCTCTACTTTTTGATAAACTAAAACTGTTACTAAAAGAACAAGTGGTTAATGACATATTTATTTGTATTGGATATCCGTTAATATTATTTTCCTGGATATGAATATAATTTGCAAATTTGGTACCTAGTTTTATATATATCATAATAAATAGAACATGCAAAACTCAAAGTGGTAATAAAGTTACTGTTGACATCCAGTGCTTGAGTGCTGGTCTTGGAATATACATTAGAGACCAAAAGTTTGGACACACCTTCTCATTCAAAGAGTTTTCTGTATTTTCATTACTATAAAAATTGTAGATTCACACTGAAGGCATCAAAACAATGAATTAACACATGCGGAAATATATACTTAGCAAAAAAGTGTGAAACAAATAAAAATATGTCTTATATTCTAGGCTCTTCAAAGTATCCACCTTTTGCTTTGATTACTGCTTTGCACACTCTAGGCATTCTCTTGATGATCTTCAAGAGGTAGTCACCTGAAACGGTCTTCCAACAGTCTTCAAGGAGTTCCCAGAGATGCTTAGCACTTGTTGGCATCTCAACTGAGTTCAGGTCTGGTGACTAAGGAGCCTAGGTCATCTGGTGTAGCACCCCATCACTCTTGTTCTTGGTCAAATAGCCCTCATACAGCCTTGAGGTGTGTTTAGTGTCATTGTCCTGTTGAAAAAGAAATGATTGTCTAACTAAATGCAAACCGGAAGGAATAGCATGCCACTGCAAGATGCTGTGGTGACCATGCTCTTTCAGTATACCTTAAATTTTGAATAAATACCCAACATTGTCACCAGAATAGCACCCCCACACCGTCACACCTCATCATCCATGCTTCACAGTGGGAACCAGGCATGTAGAGTCCATTTTTTAACCTTTTCTGTGGCGCACGGTGGTTGGAACCAAAGATCTCAAATTTTAACAAAAGCACAGATTCCCACTGGTCTAATGTTCATTCCTTCTGTTCTTTAGCCCAAACAAGTCTCTTCTGCTTGTTGCCTGTCCTTAGCAGTGGTTTCCTAGCAGCTATTTTACCATGAAGGCCTGCTGTCTCCTCTGAACAGTTGTTGTAGAGATGGGTCTGCTGCTAGAACTCTGTGTGGCAGTGACCTTGTCTCTAATCTGAGCTGCTGTTAACCTGCGATTTCTGAGGCTGGTGACTCGGATGAATTTATCCTCTGCACCCGAGGTGACTCATGGTCTTCCTTTCCTGGGGCGTTCCTCATTTGAGACAGTTTCCTTTTAGCGCTTCATGGTTTTTGCAACTGCACTTGGGGACACTTTCAAAGTTTTCCCATTTTTTCAGACAGACTGACCTTCATTTCTTAAAGTAATAATGGCCACTTGTTTTTCTTTACTTAGATCAGCTGACCACCTGACTTCTGCACAGCACAATCCCATTTATAAGGCAAGAAATCCCACTTATTAAACATGACAGGGCACCTGTGATGTGAAAACATTTACTGGTGACTACCTCTTGAAGCTCATCAAGAGAATGGCAAGAGTGTGCAAAGCAGTAATCAAAGCAAAGGGTGGCTTATTTGAAGAACCTAGAATAAAAGACATTTTCAGTTGTTTCACCCTTTTTTGTTAAATATATCACTCCACATGTGTTAATTCATAGTTTTGATGCCTTCAGTGTGAATCCAAACTTTTTTACAAGCTTGTAAACTTATATGCAACTCACCTGAGGTAAGTACAATGATAGTGAACGTTGAGAGAGAGCTCTGTTACATCATTCAGCACTTGACCAAGGTGATTTAATCTTAACATTTGTAAATCTACCCCTGTATGTATATGATCACATTAAATCACAGTATGCCCCCACAGAGGCATGGGAGAACTAAAAATCCATGGAGGCAGGCTGTGATTTAATGTGATCAGATACATACATGTGGTAGATTTTGCAAATGTTAGGGGGCAAAAGACCTTAGATGATATCACCCTTAGTGTGTTATATGAACTAATTTATAATCACTTAAACATTTCCATATTCACATAAACACCATTTTTTAAAGTTAATGTAGGACATAGTAAAACTAAAATTATTTAAAATAATACTTAACCAAAACACATATAAATAATAAATACGAAAATGTGTGTGCTTTGCCTCAAACTATGCTGCCTAGTACTTGTCTAATTTGCTTATTTATGTGTATATGGGCTAAAACACACTTGCTGTGATCAGTCTAATCATGGAACATGGAAAGTGCTGACTTACGGACAGATCTAGCTGCCAGGGACGGAAGTCTGTGCATCATATCGATGTATGATGCACAAAGTTGCTGCTTCCACAATGCACACCAGAGCCAACACTATAATCATTACTGTAATCAGATCTTATACACAATGAACAGAGAAGTGATGCAAAAAAATGTAAACAAAAAGACAATAACAAAGCTGAGACAAGAGGTCCTTAACCCCTTAAGGACGCAGCCTGTTTGCAGGTTAAGGCTCGCAACTTTTTTTTGAAATTTGACCAGTGTATCTTCCTGTGGTAATAACTTTTGAACACTGTTACTTATCAAAGCGATTCTGAGATTGTTTTTTCCCCACATGTTGTACTTCATTTTAGTGGTAAATTTTGGCTGATAAGTTTTGCGTTTATTTACAAAAAAAAGAAAAAAATGATGAATTTTTAGAAAAATTTGCCATTTTCGAAATTCAAAATCACCGCGTTTTCAGGCAGATAGATTTACCACCTAAATAACTTGCAGAATAACATTTCCCATTTGTCTACTTTTCATTTTCATAATTTTTTAAATGTTTGGATAATTTATTTTGACGTCACGCTGCCTACAAATCGAATAGCGATTTTCCGTATTTTCGGAATTGACTATTTTGGGGATAAATACTGTTTGAAATCAAATTTTACATATTTAGCAACAAAACCCCCTATATAACCAACCCATTTTCAAATCTGCACCCCACAAACTATCAGAAACAGCACTTACAAAAATTGTTAACCCCTTGAGATCTTCATAGTAATTGAATCAAAATGGCGGTGAAATTTAGAATGGTCAAATTTTGTCGGTTATACGTTCATTTAGCCCTAAAATTTACACATTTCCAAAAGATAAAAAGAGAAAACTCACCATAAAATTTGTTCTACAATTTCCCCTGAGTGCAGCGACCCCCCACATGTGGACATTACTTGTGTTATGGGGGCACAGCGAGGCGCAGAAGGGAAGGAGCACCATGCAGCTGCCAGGATTTTAGTTTTCTGGTTGCCCCCTTTTGAAGGCTATAAAATGTTCGCTTTTCCGTTATTGGGGCCATGTGACGGCATTTTTTTTGCGGGACGAGATGCTTTTTCCAGTGTTACCATTTTGGGGTTGGTATCACCTATTGTTGAAAATTTTGGAACTTTTTTTTTGAGGTCATGAGTAGAAAAGCATCAATTCTGTACTGGATTTTTTACTTTTTTTTTTTTCGTGTTCACCATATAGCCTAATAATCCTGTTATCTTTATTCTATGGGTTGATACGATTACGGGGATACCAGACATGAATATTTTTTCTTATGTTTTACTAAATTTGCCAAATAAAACCCTAATGTGGGGAAAAATCTATCATTTTTGCATCGCTGTCTTCCAAGTGGCATAACATTGTTACGTTTTTGGCTACAGAGCTGGTTGATGGCTTGTTTTTTGCGGGACATGTTGTTCTTTGCAACAATATCATTCTGGAGTACATATGTTTTGTTGATCACTTTTTATTGCATTTTTAGTGGGATATAATAGGTAAAAATCATAATTTTTGGCGGGTTTTTGACGTTTTTTTTTTACGGCGTTCATCATATGGGTTCAATAGTTATTTAGTTTTATTCTACGGATTGTTACGGACGCGGTGATACTATATATGTGGGGTTTGTGTTATGATTTAGACTTTTTTGAGCGTTATATGTCTCTTTATATGTTTTGGGGCTTATGGGCATTTTTAGTGATTTATAAGGTAATTTTTTATTGAAAAACATTATTTTGTACATTTTTTACATGATCCACCATGGGATATGAACAAGCAATCATCTGATTGCTTGTTCTTGATAATACTCTGCAATACTAATGTATTGCAGGGTATTATCAGTGCCAGCCTATGCAGATGCATAGGCTGACACTTTGCCTTTAAGATGACGTCACAGACGCCATCTTAAAGGTAAACCCTCCAGGCTTCTCTGGGGTCCCAATCGGACCCCAGAGGAGCCAAAACAGCGATCGGCCCCCCCGAAAACGGTGCGGGGGGGCCGATCGTGGGGTAAAGACCCCCAGAAGGCAAGTTAAATGCCGCGGTCGCGTTGACCGCGGCATTTAACGGGTTAAACACCCGCGATCGGAGCCCACTCCGACCGCGGGTGTTAGCCGGGGATGTCAGCGGTAAATCACCGCTGAAATCCCGTGGCTAACGATGCCGGTTCGGCTGCTATGCAGCGCTGAACCGGCATCGGCTCTGCGCCGTAGCTGTACTGCGCTGAGCGCTAATCGTCGGAAGCTGCGCAGTACAGCTACGGCGCGGAGCGCTAAGTGGTTAATTAGATGACTTGGGCAGTGTAATGTTTTATTGCCTCTAAGTTAGTGACTCTGGAGTCTCTAATGACCCCATCTCAGGATAACATTTGTTTGATGTTGTACTGGGTCATGAATCCCTTTGATAAATTGAGTCACTTAGGAGGAGTGTCAAAGAGGGTTATAAATTTGTATCCTCAAATTTGTCTCTCATTTTGTGAGAAGAAATTGCCCTTTAACCCCTTAAGGACGCAGGGTTTTTCGGCTCATTTCTCGCTTTCCAACTTCAAAAATCCATAACTTTTTCATTTTTACGTGTACAGACCTGTGTGAGGGCTTATTTTGTGCATAACAAATTTTACTTTCCCGTAATGTTATTTATTTTAACATGCCGTGTACTGCGAATCTGAAAAAAAATTCCAAATGTGGAAAGATTGAAAAAAAAACGCACAAGCGTCACGTTCTTGTGAGCTCAGTTTTTACGACTTTCACTCTTCGCTCCAAATAACATGCCTACTTTATTCTTTGGTTCGGTGCGATCGCGATGATACCAAATGTATATAGGTTTTATTGTGTTTTAATACATTTTCAAAAATTAAACGAATGTGTACAAAAAAGAAAAACATTTTTTTGCCATCTTCTGACGCTAATAACTTTTTCATACTTTGGTGCACGGAGATGTGTGAGGGGTAATTTTTTGCGAAATGACGCAACGTTTTCATTGCTACCATTTTGAGGTCTGTGCGACATTTTGATCATTTTTTATTTCATTTTTTATGTTATGTAAAAAGGTGTAAAAGTCGCATTTCGGACATTTGGGCGCCATTTCCCGCCTCGGAGGTCACCGCCGCCCGTAACCGTTTGTTATATTTTGATAGATTGGGCATTTTGGGACGCGGCGATACCTAATATGTTTGTGACTTTTACTGTTTATTATGTTTTATATCCGTTCTAGGGAAAGGGGGGTGATTTGAATTTTTTATATTTTATTAATTTTTTTTATTTTTTAAACTTTTTTTTTCTTTTTTTTTTTCACTTTTTTTTAGACCATCTAGGGTACATTAACCCTAGATGGTCAGATCGTTCCTACCATATACTGCAATACTTCTGTATTGCAATATATGGCATTTTTGCAGCACATTCATTACAATGAGCCACTGGCTCATTGTAACGAATCTGCAGAAGCCATGTAGCCTCGTGTCAAAAGAAGATCCGAGGCTACCATGGCAACCGATCGCCGCCCCCCGATGACGTTCGGGGGCGCGGCGATCGCATTAAAGATGGCCGTTTTTTAGATGCCACATGGTTATTAGCGGTGGGGGTTTTCTGCAAAATGCAAAAACCCCCACCTTTGTATGAAGAGGACTCAGCCCGTGAGCCCTCTTCATACATCCCTTATACCTTTGCGCCGTAGAGCTACGGCGCAGAGCGTTAAGGGGTTAATAGTACAACCTTCATATCCATGGTATTACGACCAGGATTGCAGAAGTGTTTGTAGGTAGATTTTTCTGCTCATGTTTTATTGTGTGGCGATGCCAAAAAGGAAAACTACCATTTCAAAATGGTCATTCTGACCCAAACATACCTTTACACAGGGGTAGGTAAGCTGATGCTGGAGGTGGTTTTGATAAGCCACAGAAACCTTCAGTTTTGTAAAAAAAAATAGATTTATACACTAGGCAAATGACCCATTTGCGCTCCTGGTCCCCTGACACAGGGTGCTTGGCGCTTTGTCACTAGCATAAAATTGCAGGCGCCTTGCTTGCTTGAAACTTCTCCCCCCACCCTTACTCCCAAGAGACGGTGACGTCACCGAGCCATGCGCTTTTCAGTATGGCTGTGTTTCACCGTGTGGTGACGTCACCGGCTCTCAGGAGTGAGGGAGGGTGGTGGGAGAAGTTTCAAGCATGCAAGGTGCATGCATTGTTATGCTAGTGACCAGGCACTGAGCGGATTCTGTGCCTTATCAAGACCACCTCCAGCATTAACTTACCTACCCCTATGTATGTTTGGGTCAGAATGACCATTTTAAAATGGTTGATTTCCTTTACGTTTTTGTCCTGTCTCTCCAACATAAAGGCCCGCAGGACATTTTGTGCACACAATCAGGACCACAATAGAAGTGGAACATTATAATGTGGCTGGGATGTCATATTCCTGCTGTAAGTTAGGGATCTGGGTCCTGTCTGTGGTCAAAATCAGAGGACAAGTTTTGCAGCTTCTGACATTACAGGGGAAAGGCACATTTACTTACCTGTCCTGACGCGCTCCCCGAAAGTTCATTGTCCGGCGAGAAGGAACTCTGCCACGATTCTCTAAGATCATGCACCTGATATCGTGGATGTGTCGCTTCCCTGCTCAGGTCCACCAGAGTTCACCTTTTTCCCGGTGCATGTAAGTGCTTGATCTTGCAACACAATTTGAAAGTTAAATCCGGTGCTCAGTCCGAATGCGTTGGCCCGCCCCCGATCTCTGTCGCATGAAAGCAAGGGCAGCCATACCACAATCCAATGGCGGGGCAAATCTCGAAAACTTCTAAAATTCCGACGAAAGTGTGATCCACTGACCCTTAGTAAATAAGCCCCATTATATCACAACCCGGAGGAGACGTCAGTACAGCGCTGTTTTTAGAACTCACACAGAGATCCGATGTCAAAGAAGAGTCTGCTTTATTACATACAGAGATCACAACGTGTTTCATCTCCGAACCATAGCTTTCATCAGGCATCAGCATGTATGTATTCAGACCCCTTTAAATTTTTAAATTTTTGTTTCATTGGAGCCAATTGGTAAAATCAAAAAGTGTTTTATTTTTGCTCATTAATATACACTCTGCACCGCATCTTGACAGAAAAAAACTGAAATGTAACTATTTTTGCTAATTAATTAAACAATATATTTATTAAACATTTATTAACCTCTTGGCACTCAGCGTCCGATATATTGGACACTGAGCTCAGTGACTCAGCGACATCGGGACAGACGTGAGTGTGACCACAACATTTAAACTGCCTTTGGGGGATCTTTCCCCCACGATCGCCCCCCCCCCTCGTGTCGTTTTCAGGGGGCACCGACTGTTGCTATGGCAGCCCTGGGGTCCCATCAGGACCCCAGAGCTGCCTGCTGGCAGTGCCTGAAAAATGGTGTCTCTGACATCATCTTGAAGGCACAGTGCAGAAAAAACCAGTACAGAATTGATGCTTTTCTATTCCTGCCCACAAAAAAAAGTTCCTAAATTTTCAACAATAGGGGATAACAACCCTAAAATGGTGACACTGGAAAAAGCCTCTCATCCCACAAAAAAATGCCATCACATGGCCCCAATAACGAAAAAAGCAAAAATTTTATAGCCTACAAAGGGGACCAGTGGAAAAACTAAAATCCTGGCAGCTGAAGGGTGCTCCTACCCTTCTGTGTATCGCTGTGCACCCATAAAACAGGTAATGGCCACATGTGGGGGGTCTCTGTACTCGGGGGGGAATTGCAGAATAAATTATAAGATGGGTTTTCTCTGTTCATCTTTTGGATATGTGTACATTTTAGGGCTAAACGAACACATAACCAACAAAATTTGAATTTCACCTCCATTTTGATTTCATTACTAAGAAGATTTCAAGGCGTTAACAGTTGTTTCTGATTGTTTGAGGGGTGCAGATTTGAAAATGGGTTGATTATAAAGGGGGTTTTGATGTTAAATATGTAAAATTTCATTCAAAATGGTATTTATCCCCAAAATAGTCAATACTGAAAATACGGAAAATCGATATTCGAATTGTAAGCCGCGTGACATCAAAATAAATTATCCAGACATTTCAAAAATTATTAAAATGTAAAGTAGGCATATGGGAAATGTTAAATATTGCAAAAAGTTCGACCTCCGGAAAAAGAACAGGGACAAAAAAAGAAGAAACAGAGGAGCTACTGAACCGGCACTCTCCCACTATAGTGACCAATTCACACAGATAAAAAAAAAAAGGTCAGTGCTCAACTCTTCTAAGTCACAATTCACATTCAGTAGGTAATCTCACCACCTTCCCTTCAGTCACAAATTGAGGATCTCCTAGGTTTCTCCTGCCTTTTCTTCATTCTCCCGATCACTGGATTTCAATGCACCCCTGAACCACTCCCATGTCCCTCAGGTTTGATGTTGAACATTGCTGGACAGTCATTTTCAAGTCTCTTCAGAGATGCTCAATTTGGTTTAGCTCTGTGCCAGTCAAGAATGGTCACAGAGTTGTTCTGAGCCATTGCTTTATAGCAGTGATGGCGAACCTTTTAGCGGCCGAGTGCCCAAAAAGCAACCCAAACCCCCCCTTGGTGCCAACCAAAAATTAAAGCAGTAACTTACTGCTCCCTGTTCTTCACCAATCAAATTGGCCTCCTGAGGACAGCAACACAGCAGAAAAATTGAAAATTTGCATCATTTTAGCTTCTTTCCAGTGTCTGTTCACAAAGAATTGTGGGGCCAGCAGAAGGTCCTCCAAAGATAATTTCGACCTGCTTATTCATTCTCCATCTTGCCACAGTCTCAAGTAGCAAAGTAAGTATCAAAATATGACTGAAAGCAGCATCTTTTAAGTTGTTTGGAACTGCAGGAAGATTCTTTGAGTCCTGTCTGGTGCGCTGGGGCAATGGCCCAGGTGCCCACAGAAAGGGCTCTGAGTGCCGCCGCTGGCACCCGTGCCATAGGTTCGTCACCACTGCTTTATGGTTCAACATCAAGCTTTATTGATTGTTGCATAGTAGTAGAGAAGGTGGTGATGCATTACATAACAGTTAGGCATGTGTATACACTCAAAGGATCTAGGTAAGCACTCTTAAAGCATGGTATACATTGCATATAAAGCAATAAGTTAACTTCTAACAGTAACAAATCAACATATCAACTTGGGGTAGTTGAAAAACTTGGGGGTATTTTACAGATAAAAGACAAGACAACATACAATAGGGTGAAGGGGTTCGGAAGGGGATAGGAAAGGGTAGGGGGATATGGGGGATGGGGAATAGACAGCGTGTGTCTTATCCCGTGTCTGCACTTAAGGTACATCACTTACAAGACCAATGATCTATCCAAGAGGACCATGTATTATGGAATTGTTCATCCATTGTTAGGAGTGGTGAAAGATTTATGTTGGTAGGTGGGGTGGGCCACCAAGTGCCTGCGAGGGGTTATGTTCTAATTCCATCCCGACCCACAGCTGTGAGGAACGTTTGTGAAAGATGTCCAGTACCTATGTGGCGATTGTTGGCTTATAGTAACTATAGAAGTTAGGGAGCCCAGTTCCGCCACCACTGCTTTATAGTGTGCATAGGGTCATTGTCTTTTTGGAAGGTGAACTTTTGGCCCAGTCTGAGATCCAGCACACTCTGGAACGGTTTTCATCCAGGATATATCTGTACTTGGCTTCATTTATCTTTCCTTCATTTACAACCGGTTATCCTGTCCCTGCAGCTGTGAAATAACCCAATAGCTACCACCAGCATGTTTTACTAATTTGGCAGGTAATGAGCAGTGCCTGGTTTTCTCCACATATCCTTCATGTGTTTCTTTGCAAACTGTATGCAGGCACTGTCTTGCACTGAGTAGAGGCATCTTCTGCCATAAAACTCAGACTGGTGGAGGGCTGAAGTTATAGTTGACTTTTTGGAGCTCAGCCACAGTGATTTGTTTTTTTTTTTTACCTCTCTCACCAAGGATCTTATCTCACTATTGCTTAATTAGGATGGATGGCCAGGTCAAGGAAGACTTGCAATCCTCCCAAACTTCTTACATTTAAGAATAATGGAGACCACCGTCCTTTTAGGAACCTTGAGTGCTGCAGAAATTGTTTTGTAACCTTGGCCAGATCTGTGCATTGCCACAATTCTGTCTCTGAGCTCTTTGGGCAGTTCCTTAGACCTCATCATTCTCATGTGCTCTCACATGTTCTGTGAGCTGTGAGGTCAGCAAAGGGTCTGAATACTTATGACCATGTAATATTTCAGTTTTTCTTGTTTAATAATTTAAATTTAAAGGAGTCTGTATACTTTCTTTACCCCCTGTATGTTAGGATCAGTTAGACCACCTAGGGTTCAAGTTCAATTCACCCCTCTTCATTAGAAAAAATGTACAAATAAACAAATTAAATAATAAACATCGTTGCATTGTTTTTGTCGCATCCCAAAATCTATCGATATATCAAAATATAGAAATAGTTATTCCCGGCAGTGAACCCCATAATGGAAAATAGCCTCCAAATGTCCTAACTGCCATTTTTGCAACACATAAGAATTTAAATAAAAAGTGATCAAAGGGTCTTTCAGTCCCCATAATGGTAGCAAGGAAAGCATCGTTCCATCCCGATAAATACACAGAAGTATAAAAAAGTTTTTGGCCTTAGAATATGGAAAAATGAATACTTTTTTTTACACAAAAGATTTACATTTTTTATCTACTAAATCTACTAAAACCTAATAAAACACATAAAAATTTGTTATATCCATGATCGTACAGAGGACATTTCATATGGAGCAATTAGTGAAAGACATAAAGACAACCAAAAAAAATATGGCGCAAATATGTTTTTTTGTCACTCTCACCACATTTGGATTTTTTTTCAGTTTCACAGTACATAGCATGGGATATTAAATATCATCACTAACAAATTTTGAAAGTGGAGAATAAAAGATGAAAACTTAAAAATCAAAAAGAGCTGTGTAAAGGAGTTAATTTCAGGAAATGTTTTCAACATACCATGCTGGGGTTGCCACCATCTAACAGCAGTGGAAGATGTCTTTGCATCACGAGGTAACTCTATAGAAATTAGCTGTGGATCCAGATATGAAAGGAAATCCAATTCCCGCAGCAAATTCCAACTGATTCCATTGTCATTTGTGTATTGGACAATAATACCTAAAGGTATAAAAAGAATAAAATTTCTAAATATAAAGGCATATTCAAATGATGTACCTTAAATTGAACAAACCCACACTAGATTCATTCAACAACATTAAAAAGAAAACATGTTTCAGTGTGTCCACTGTTCATTTCTGTGTAAACTAAAGAAAATGTTGGTCTAACATCACATAGCAAAGTGAAGTTTTAAAAAGGAACTGTTACCACACAGGATTATTTTTTTAGGATATTTCTAGCATATTTCTAGATTGTCGCATGAGTGAAAACTCATCTTTTATTCTTTTGTAAGATGTAGTCAAGGAGGTGGTGCCACCTTCTGACTGCTGCTTGCTCGGCCCACTCCATGTATCTGGCGGCCAAACCCTGGCTCCTAATTGCGCCGTCTTTATCCTGCTATATGAAGATCCCACTTATGCGCAGTGGACCGCTTTACACATTATGGGAGAGCCTCATGGGAGTGCCTCTCTGGCAGCTTGCTGCCAGCAATGTGTACTACGAAAACACAAAAACTCTGGATAACCAGAGTATTATATTGGCAAGAGCAAATTGCAGTGGAAAGTGACAGATGATGGTCAGAGGCAGAGTAGGCAGTGCAAACGGTGGTCAGGAGGCGAGGTTGCCTGATTGTTTGGTTGGGCTCTTCACCTCCTTGACTGCATCTTAGGAAGGAATAAAATAACTTTTTTTAAGACATGCTGCAACTTTAAAAGATATAAAAAGACCTCCTGTAAACTTACAAATGTAGGAACAAGATACTATCTATAGAATTTGGGGACTTAATATGGTGACAGGTCCCCTTTAACAAGTAAAATAAACAGAACTATATTACCTGTCCTTCCTGTGTAATTATCAATACTAGTACTTTTTACCAATAAATAGGTGGGGGAAAAAGTAATTACCGTATATACTCGAGTATAAGCCGAACCGAGTATAAGCCGAGACCCCTAATTTTACCACCAAAAACTGGGAAAACCTATTGACTTGAGTATAAGCCGAGGGTGGGAAATGCATTGGTCACAGACCCCCCCCCAGTATATAGCAAGCCACCCCCCTGTAGTATACAGCCTGCCCCCTGTAGTATACAGCCAGCCCAGCTTGCCCCCAGTAGTATACAGTCAGCCCATCCTGCCCCCAGTAGTATACAGCCAGCCCAGCTTGCCCCCAGTAGTATACAGCCAGCCCAGCCTTCCCCAAGTAGTATACAGCCTGCCTCCAGTAGTATACAGCCAGCCCAGCCTGCCCCCAGTAGTATACAGTCTGCCCCCAGTAGCATACAGCCAGCCCAGCCTGCCCCAGTAGTATACAGCCTTCCCCCAGTAGTATACAGCCAGCCCAGCTTGCCCCCAGTAGTATACAGCCTGCCCCCAGTAGTATACAGCCAGCCCAGCCTACCCCCAGTAGTATACAGCCAGCCCAGCCTGCCCCCAGTAGTATACAGCCACCCCAGCCTGCCCCCAGTAGTATACAGCCACCCCAGCCTGCCCCCAGTAGTATACAGTACAGCCCAGCCTGCCCCCAGTAGTATACAGCACAGCCAAGCCTTCCCCCAGTAGTATACAGCACAGCCCAGCCTGCCCCCAGTAATATGCAGCCTGCCCAGCTTTTTTTGTGCTGAAAAATCGTCTTATACACGAGTATATTACATTTTGCCCGAACAATCCAGAGAACAATCCAGGGACAGATGCAACTTTGGCGCTTCCACTACATTGAGGCATGGTCAGTTACCCATTCTGCAGGGAGCTGCAACTACACTCACTACAAAGCCGTAACAAAACTTTCAACAAAATTGCATATATCAATAGTACAGATCCTGCCCATCCTGCCCCCAGTAGCATACAGCCTGCCCCCAGTAGTATACAGCCAGCCCAGCCTGCCCCCAGTAGTATACAGCCAGCCCAGCCTGCCCCAAGTAGTATACAGCCTGCCTCCAGTAGTATACAGCCAGCCCAGCCTGTCCCCAGTAGTATACAGCCAGCCCAGCCTGCCCCCAGTAGTATACAGCCTGCCCCCAGTAGTATACAGCCAGCCCAGCTTGCCCCCAGTAGTATACAGCCTGCCCCCAGTAGTATACAGCCAGCCCAGCCTGCCTCCAGTAGTATACAGCCAGCCCAGCCTTCCCCCAGTAGTATACAGCCACCCCAGCCTGCCCCCAGTAGTATACAGTACAGCCCAGCCTTCCCCCAGTAGTATACAGCACAGCCAAGCCTTCCCCCAGTAGTATACAGCACTGCCCAGTCTGCCGACAGTAATATGCAGCCTGCCCAACTTTTTTTGTGCTGAAAAATCGGCTTGTACACGAGTATATTACATTTTGCCCAAACAATCCAGAGAACAATCCAGGGACAGATGCAACTTTGGCGCTTCCACTACATTGAGGCATGGTCAGTTACCCATTCTGCAGGGAGCTGCAACTACACTCACTACAAAGCCGTAACAAAACTTTCAACAAAATTGCATACATCATTAGTACAGATGATAATAGTAAATTTTTTATAGAGTTCATTAAAGAAAATATTTATTAGTTTACTATTATCACCTTCACTAAAAGTTAAGATAAGCTTCATTTACGTTTTATTAGACTTCAGGGCTCAGCGTCCCAAATGCTCCTAAGGTTTTGTTGCTCTGCTGTTATTAGACTTGAAGAAGGAAGTGACCTGCTTCCAAAATGTTGTCCAAAAATCGAATAAAAGGAAACTTCTCATCAATTCTTCCTCAGTAGACTACCATTAGCAGTGTAGCAATACTCACCTGGTCTTCCACTTCATCTCAAACACACCTTTTGGCTGGTTGTGCTACGTGGAGTGCAGGAGATGCAGCAGCCAACATCCTAAACCTTGCTTTGCCCTTACAGGTTTGCTTTGATGAAAACTAAGCAGCATTTGAACTGTGTGTTCCCGGCCTAATAAAATATATGCATTGTAATCACTTGGAACTGAAGTTACTTCTCGTTCCAGCAAACACTTAAAATTGGCTGTTCAGAAAACACAATACTAAATTATAAATAAGAGACATCTCAGTTTTCTGAATAACGAATATTAAATTAAATGTTCAACTTTATATGTCATGTTGAAATATTTCTATTTTTAAATGGGCCTTTAATCTTAGACCAGTCTTGTCTTTGACCATTCATCTGAGTTTTCGTCTGTGAACTCTCCTTCATAGTCTATATAAGAACTGAGTACTAAAACAAGTTGACTGTGCTAGAAATCTCACAAAATATAACTTATTAGTGCACTCGTGTCAGTTATTCGGTCAATCTAATTGAAAAAAATTATCATTTTTTTGTTTTATAATCGAAGATATACAAAAGATCTATGACAATTACACAAAACATGTTTGAAATATAATAAACTGTTTTTGTATCTAGTATTCAGAGGGAAAAACCTAAAGGTGACAATGAAATGCAAATTTTGCATGTAACAAAGGATTTATTTAGAATTCCTGTCTGTGCTCTTGTGTAAGACAAAAATCTCTGTGGTGTCTTTTTGTGGCTGTCAGCATCACTTTTTTAAGTGAGGTCAACCCATGCAGAGTTAATATGTATCCCGGAAAGACAAATCAAACTAAAAGTATACAGTTCTTCATTCTTATCTCACTTATATAAACATTTTGGCAAACTAATTTTAAGAAAGAACATACAATTGTACCTCACAATAAAATTTGCAAGGCTTTTATGTTGTTCATCTTGTTAACAGTGTATGTTTTAGGGAATATTCAGTACTGTTTTTAATCATTTAATAGGGAGAAATTGTAACATAAAAAGTTATGTAAAATGCAATCATGATTTTTCTATGTAAACTTTCCAAAACCATATTTTTCAGTGGTAAAAAAAAGGTATTTAACATAACATTTTTCAAACATTTCTGAGCATTCTTTCTTGAAATAGCAGTAATAGGGCTTTCTGAATGAAACATACTAAATAAACATAGTGGCATAAGTATTTATATCCCTTAACTCCTGCAGGCTCACCAACGGATATAAATCCGTCAACAAGCTATGAAGGGTGTTTGAAGAGAGCTCACTGGCTGAGCTCTCTTTATACAGAGATGGGTTTTGCTGCATATATATTTAGCTCTAATACTCTGATAACCCTGAAAAAAATATAGCTTTTCCATTTGACTAAACTCATTACGGACAATTTGCCTTTGAAGGCCTACTGATACAGGTATAGATACTAAATGGCCATGAACACTCAGCTGAGGATTCTGGGAATTTAAAAATAGATTTTCCAAGATTAGTGTGATAATCATAACAAGGAGGGTCATGCTAGATTTCCATGTGCATACTAAACAGAGCAGGCTTATCTTAATTACAATATGAATAGTGTAAATATTTCCCCAAAGAGAGAGCTTCAACGCTAGGGTAAGCTAGTGTTCACAACCCCTATTAACCAGGCTAGATCCCATGGCTCTCATAAGAACTTTAAAAGGATCTTTGGTGAATAAAGATATATAAAAATTATGAAATTATGGGCTGTCCGAGCCAGATACATTTCTAGGAGCTGGGTATTGGGGCAAATGTGCACCTTGGTTTCAATTCTGGAGGCTCCAGATGAAAAGATATGCAGAACATTCAATATGATTATAGTAAGTAGGTTGTGTTCAGTCTGATGGGACCTGAAAAGTAGTTATATAACCTCCCATTAAGAAGTTCGAATTCATCTGAGGTTGATCCTGCTGATCCAGGTAGGAAGCATAAAAGCTCCCACCTAGGGGAGGGCGTGTTTGTCTGCACAGCCTTTAAAACCACATGAAGTCCTGTGGCCATTGTTATCTTCTGGGGGAAATATTTGTTCACAATATCAGCTTCAAAGGCAGTAGGTACAAGGAACTTGCTGGCCATCCCTTCCCCAGTGGTGCAGCGCATGGTAATTAACTTTCAACTGCTGATACTTATTATTCTTAAGAAAAATAGAAAAAGGTTCTCCAGCACTCCAATAGAAGTAAACATTCTTAGATTTATTAATAACATTAAAAACAGTATAAATGGAATAGGTCAGTGGTGGCGAACCTATGGCACGGGTGCCAGAGGTGGCACTCAGAGCCCTTAATGTGGGCACCCAGGCCTTCACCAGAGAGGACTCCAGGTATCTTCCTGCAGTCCCAGACAGCCCAGGACTGTCTGGGATTTTAAAGTGACAGGACTACCTGGGACTGCTGAAGGAGTGGGAAGGTGTGGACAGATCTGGCAATTCTTCCTGTTTATGGGACACTGGAGGGAAGCTACAATGATCATCCAAATTTCTTCTAGCTTCTGCTTAATTGGTTGTCCTCAGGGGGCTGATATGAATGAAAGCTGTGAGAGAGCAGGGAGTATAAATCACAAATTAAATTTCTGTGTTCTGTGACTTGGTTATAGTTTGGGCACTCGGTCTCTAAAAGGTTCGCCATCACTGGAATAGGTGCATGTGTGGTACACAGACCAACGCGTTTCAAATGTATAAAAATTTTTATCAGTTTTTAATCATGGTCTGTAATTAATAAATCTAAAACTTGCTACTAGCCGATACCAATGCGGCTCTGGAGGATAGATAAGTGCTCTCATGTATCCCCTTTCCTCTTCTGAGCACCGGTGGTTACATGGTGGATTCATTGCATTAGGTGAACTGACATTTTTTCAAGTTTCAGTAACTTATTATTCTTCACTATTGTCTAGTGTGCCCTTAAATTGATAAAACATTTATGTTTAACCTGGGTTGTACTTTTATCACAATATACAAAGTCCTACATCTCTGTCTCAGTTATATAAATACAGGGCCTGGCTTCTGGCCCGATATAATCCTGTTATGGGCGGGATTATATCTAATCAGAGGCTGGTGGCAGAACTACCATACTGACAGGGTTTTGTTTCACCAAGGCAAATGAAAAGGGACTCTCAGCCTTTCAGAGTTGTTGGTGAGTGTTGTTCCATACAAGAGGTTGTTTGGACAATTCTATCTCACTTCCTGGGCCTCCTGGTAACCGTGTGTTCAGGAGGTGACTGTGAAATCAATAGTTATATAATCTTGCACACCCTTAAGGGGTACGTAACAGCACAGATGGGATAAGGAAAGCTTTGCCTCACCGGTACAATAAAACCACATTTACAATAAGCACGACTAACAAAGAGCATAGTGACATGATGTGAGATAATAGCCAAACCAGACTGGAGGCAAACATCTTATGCTCTTTGGATAGGGATGTTATATTGTCACTGTTCAGCCACACCTGGAATATGCAGTTCAGATTTGTGATCTAGTTCATTAACCCCTTAATGACCGCCCTATCGGGTTTTTACGGCGGTCATTAAGGGTACTTCTTCTGATGCGACGCCTTTCTACGGCGCCGCGTCAGAAGAAGATTTCGGGACACCGGGTCAGTATAGTGCCGGTGTCGGGCTGTGATATCACAGCCCAGACCCGGCACTAACACCCGGGATCGGAAAAACTCCGATCCCGGGTGTTTAACCCCTTACACGCCGCGGTCAAGCATGACCGCGGCGCGTAAGCGTGTTCCCCGTAGATCGGACCCCCCCGGTGTGCTTACCGGGGGATCCGATCCCTCCTGCCGCTGCCCCGGGTCCCGACGAGTGACCCGAGGCTATCGGCTCCTCTTCTCGCCGGGTCCTGCCTTCCAGTTACTTACACTATACACTGCAATACAAGTGTATTGCAGTGTAAAGGCTTGAATAAGCGATCGGATGATCGCTTATTCAAGCCAAGAAGTAGAAAATGTAAAAAAGTAAAAAAAAAAAATTAAAACTTTTTATAATATACTTAAATAAATAAATAAAATAAAAGTCCCATAATCTCCCCAGTAACACATAAAATGCATATACAGTAAATAAAACACAAAAACATACATATTTGGTATCACCGCATCCGTATTAATCTGTACAATAAATCTAAATCAATATTGAACCCGCTCGGTGAACTACGTAAAAAAAAAACTCGGAAAACTTCCCATAATATACAATTTTTCATCAAACACCATCACAAAAAATGTTCTAAAAAGTGATCAAAAAAAGTTACATTCCCTAATATGATACGACTGAAAAGAACAACTGTTTTCGCAAAAAATAAGCCCTCAACCAGATCTGACAACAGAAAAATACAGAAGTTATGGCCCTGAAAAGTTGTCAATAGTAAAAACAAGGCAATTTTCTCCAATATTGGTTTTGCTCAGGAAAATTAAGCAAAAATAAGAAAAACTATATAAATGAGGTATCACCGCAATCGTAGTGAACCAGAGAATAAAGATAAAATATAATTTTTACATTACGGTGAGCGGGGGGGAAAAAAAATGCTAACAATCCAAAATAAAAATTGATGATTTTGTTTGTGTCCCCCTTGAAATAGTTAATAAAATCTCAAGAATAAGCTTTAGACTCCCAAAATAAATTATCTATACATTGTATCTCATCCCATAAAACATAAGCCCTCATATGTTTGTATTGCCAAAAAAAATAAAAATTTATAGGTCGTACAATGTGACAATACAAATCTGCTGTGAATGGCGCCTCCATTCATTCAATACTCGGCCGTGCGCCCGTACAGCCGTTTACCACCACATATGGGGTATCAGTACACTCGGGAGGAATTGGGCATCAAGCGTTGCAGTGCGTTTCATCATTTAATTTATTCTGAAAATTTCAGTTTTGGCCTAAATGAATGTATTTTCCAAAAAAATTCAATAGTTTCTAAATCACAGGTCCATATTTTTTAACCCATGTGAAACACTTAAAGGGTTAATAGACTTAATAGAAGTTGTTTTACATACGTTGAGGGGTGAAGTTTCTATAGTGGGGTAATTTATGGGGTTTTACTATTATTTAGGCCTCTCAAAGTCACTTGAAAGCTGAGTTGTCCCTCAAAATGTGAGTTTTGGCAATTTTCATGAAAATAAGAAAAATCGCACCTAAAGTTCTGCACCTCATAACATCCTAGAAAAATGACCGGAAGCATAAATTATCATCCCAACATAAAGCAGATATTCTGTAAATGTTAATTATCAAACTTTTTGGGTAGTTTTACATCTTGTCTGGAAACCAGAACATTTCCAACTTGGAAAATGAAGAATTTTTACAAACTTTTGCCAAATTTTCACTTTTTTTCAGAACGAAATGCAAAACTTATCACTTAAATTTTATAACTAACATGAAGTACAATGTGTCACGAGAAAACATTCTCAAAATCACCGGGATATGTTAAAGCGTTCCGAAGTTATAACCAATTATCGTGAGACTTGTCAGATTTGAAAAATCGAGTCTGGTCATTGAGCTGAAAACTAGTGTCGGTGATAAGGGGTTAAATACTTTGTATTGCTCAAATAAAATACATAAAATACATTTGTGACTAAATCACATTCTTGTTTTATATATTATATTGATAACATATAAAAAAAATCTGGATTTCATGATAAAAAAAATGATTGCTAAGCATTTTAAAAAAAGTTATTGTAATTTATACCCAAATTTTATGGAATGGGTCAAGCTGTGTTATCTATCATAATGTTAATATTATGCAAACCTGTTATACTATACAGTGCAAAAACTAGATATTTTATCCTCAAGACACCAAGAAGATTATTTAAGGGTCAACACATCTGTCAGATCTTTGAAATAAAAGCAATAAAGACATGCAGGCAATACAATTAGCTACCTTCATTCCTTGACTTTGGCTTGACACAGGAAGAGCCCCCATTCTTACTTCCAATCTGTATGTAAAATTGAAGTAGTCTGTAAAGTAAAATAAACAATTTTATACATTTTTGTTGAGATTTTAGATGAGACAAGGTATTGTTTTATTTTGATTAAAATAGCCCCTCCTTTTGCAATAGAAAAGTATAATAATACATATAATAGTAAACTTTATTTATACTTATTAATGGAAATCTACCATTAAAATCAAGCATAATAAATCAGGGACAATCCCTCATACATCTAGGCACTGTGACTTTGGTAATTCTCTTATATGTGTTATCCATAGTTTCCTTATGCAGAGGGCTCTGGTTTTACAGGATGTTACACTCTAGAGTAGCACTTCCTCCCACTGTGTGAGATCACAGGCAGAGAGAGGGGTGACAGTGCTGAGGGAGCATGGGGAGGATACTTGCTACTGTACAGTGTAACAGTATGCGAAAACAGAGCACAGAGGTGATCATGTAAAACCCCCTTCCTCCATATCACTTATGACTCATCAGCATGATTTTAAAAGTTAATTTTAGAAGGAAGGAGGCCATGGATAACAAATATAAAAAGATACCACAGTCGTGTGTCTGGATCTATAAATAGTGTTCATGATTTAAAATGCTTGTTTTGGATGGTAAATTTCCTTTAAACATAGGACATAAATAGCATATTATTTTCTATTAATCTACAAATTATAGGATACAAACAAAATGTGTGTATTAATAATGTAGCTACATTATTTTACAGTTTGATGGGGTTATTTTATGTATTATAATTTATACATGCACCATATAACTATACAGGATTTATTGATTTAATAGCTTTGCTCTTTACATAAATTCAACATTCTTTTAATATACATTTGCTAACTTGGGGGCACCTTGTATTTTGCATTTTTAATGCAAAAAAACCCAACAACAACAAATAAACAAGGACACATCTGGCAGGTAAAACTTTTTCACACTACTATGTACATTTCAGTGTGGTGTTTGTGGAAAGTGATTAACATAAGGTGATGAATTAGATTAATTGTACCTCTGCTTCTGTAATTCTAAAATTAACACTGAATTTGACAAGCATTTTATAAGATCTACTGAATATTTTAAAAAAATTGTTGCACAAGGCCATGTGTGCAGGTGAGGTAGGCTTCCGGTTTGGGTCACACATACACTCACTGGCCACTTTATTAGGTACACCTGTCCAACTGCTCGTTAACGCTTAATTTCTAATCAGCCAATCACATGGCGGCAACTCAGTGCATTTAGGCATGTAGACATGGTCAAGACAATCTCCTGCAGTTCAAACCGAGCATCAGTATGGGGAAGAAAGGTGATTTGAGTGCCTTTGAACGTGGCATGGTTGTTGGTGCCAGATGGGCTGGTCTGAGTATTTCCGAAACTGCTTATATACTGGGATTTTCAAGCACAACCATCTCTAGGGTTTACAGAGAATGGTCCGAAAAAGAAAAAACATCCCCTGAGCGGCAGTTCTGTGGGCGGAAATGCCTTGTTGATGCCAGAGGTCAGAGGAGAATGGGCAGACTGGTTCGAGCTGATAGAAAGGCAACAGTGACTCAAATCGCCACCCGGTACAACCAAGGTAGGCAGAAGAGCATCTCTGAACGCATGGTACGTCGAACTTTGAGGCAGATGGGCTACAGCAGCAGAAGACCACACCGGGTGCCACTCCTTTCAGCTAAGAACAGGAAACTGAGGCTACAATTTGCACAAGCTCATCGAAATTGGACAGTAGAAGATTGGAAAAACGTTGCCTGGTCTGATGAGTCTCGATTTCTGCTGCGACATTCGGATGGTAGGGTCAGAATTTAGCGTCAACAACATGAAAGCATGGATCCATCCTGCCTTGTATCAACGGTTCAGGCTGGTGGTGGTGGTGTCATGGTGTGGGGAATATTTTCTTGGCACTCTTTGGGCCCCTTGGTACCAATTGAGCATTGTTGCAACGCCACAGCCTATCTGAGTATTGTTGCTGACCATGTCCATCCCTTTATGACCACAATGTACCCAACATCTGATGGCTACTTTCAGCAGGATAATGCGCCATGTCATAAAGCTGGAATCATCTCAGACTGGTTTCTTGAACATGACAATGAGTTCACTGTACTCAAATGGCCTCCACAGTCACCAGATCTCAATCCAATAGAGCATCTTTAGGATGTGGTGGAACGGGAGATTCGCATCATGGATGTGCAGCCGACAAATCTGCGGCAACTGTGTGATGCCATCATGTCAATATGGACCAAAATCTCTGAGGAATGCTTCCAGCACCTTGTTGAATCTATGCCACGAAGAATTGAGGCAGTTCTGAAGGCAAAAGGGGGTCCAACCCGTTACTAGCATGGTGTACCTAATAAAGTGGCCGGTGAGTGTAGAGTGTCATTTATCTTACTCTTTTTTTTCTCTTATATTTGCAAAACTTTCAATATAGCATCTGATATATGTTTGGAATCTTGATTTAGCAATTTTGGAGAATATCACAATAAAAAGTTAATACTTTGGTGCAAACACACTCCACTCCTGAGCATTCAAAGGAAGCTCACATGTCTGATTTTTCACCCTCTAAGATAAATTAAACAAGTTCAAAACCCAGACAAAACAAAAAAGAAACACACAAATATCCATACTAAAGAGAAATTACCCCCATAGAGTGGCTGGGGATACACAAGGTTGTAGAGCAGTGGTGCACTACCCACGGGACCCATGTGGGGCGCAGACCCTCAGGTTCTGGCCCCTTCCCCGATGCTTGTAGCTTTCAGTGCAGGGGAAAGTAGAGCATGGGGCAGGGGGAGAACTGGAGCTGGGGGCAGAGAGAACTGGAGCTGGGGGAAGAGGGGAAGCTGGAGCTGGGGGCAGAGGAGAAAGTAGAGCTGGGGGCAGAGGGGAGCATTGGAGCTGGGCACAGAGGGAGAACTGCAGCTGGGGACAGAGGGGAAAGTAGAGCTGGCGGCAGAGAGGGAACTGGAGCTAGGGGGCAGAGAGGGAACTGGAGATGGGGGTAGAGAGGGAATTGGAGCTGGGGGCAGGAGGAAAATTGGAGCTGGGCATAGGGAAGAACTGCAGCCGTGGGCACAGGGAGAACTGGTGCTGGCGGCCGAGAGGGAACTGGAGCTGGGGTCAGAGAGGGAATTGGGGCTGCGGGCAGGAGGGGAACTGCTGCTGGGGGTAGAGGGGGGAACTGGAGCTAGGGACAGAGGGGAAAGTAGAGCTGGTGGCAGAGAGAGAACTGGAGCTAGGGGGCCGAGAGAGAACTGGAGCTAGGGGGCCGAGAGAGAACTGGAGCTAGGGGCAGAGAGGGAACTGGAGATGGGGGCAGAGAGGGAATTGGAGCTGGGGGCAGGTGGAAAATTGGAGCTGGGCAGAGGGAAGAACTGCAGCCGGAGGCACAGGGAGAACTGGTGCTGGCGGCCGAGAGGGAACTGCAGCTGGAGGCAAAGAGGGAACTGGAGCTGTGGGCAGAGAGGGAATTGGGGCTGCGGGCAGGAGGGGAACTGCAGCTGGGGGTAGAGGGGGGAACTGGAGCTAGGGACAGAGGGGAAAGTAGAGCTGGTGGCAGAGAGAGAACTGGAGCTAGGGGGCAGAGAGGGAACTGGAGCTAGGGGCAGAGAGGGAATTGGAGCTGGGGGCAAAGAGGGAATTGGAGCTGGGGGCAGGAGGAGAACTGAAGCTGGGGGCAGAGTGGAGAACTGAAGCTGGAGGCACAGGGAGAACTGGAGCTGTAGGCTGAGAAGGAACTGGAGCTGGGGGCAGAGAGGGAATTGGAGCTGGGGCAGGAGGAGAAGCGGAGCTGGGCAGAGAGGAAGCTGGCGGCCAAGAGGGAACTGCAGCTGGAGGCAGAGAGGGAACTGGAGCTGGGGGCAGAGAGGGAACTGGAGCTGGGGGCAGAGAGGGAACTAGAGCTGGGGGAAGAGAGGGAATTGGGGCTGGGGGCAGGAGGGGAACTGCAGCAGGGGGTAGAGGGGAGAACTGGAGCTAGGGAAAGAGAGGAAAGTAGAGCTGGTGGCAGAGAGAGAACTGAAGCTGGCAGCAGAGAGGGAACTCGAGCTAGGGGCAGAGAGGGAACTGGAGTAGGGGCAGAGAGGGAATTGGAGCTGGGGGCAGAGAGAGAGCTGGGGGCAGAGTGGAGAACTGGAGCTGGAGGTACTGGGAGAACTGGAGCTGGAGGCTGAGAAGGAACTGCAGCTGAGAGCAAAGAAGGAATTTTAGCTGGGGCAGAGGGTAGAACTGCAGCTGGGGGCAGAGGTGAAAGTAGAGATGGGGGCAGAGAGGCAAACTGAAGCTGGGGGCAGAGGGAGATCTGCAGCTGGGGGCAGCGGGGAAAGTAGAGCTGGCAGGTGAGAGGGAACTGGAGCTGGGGGCAGAGTGGGAACTGGAGCTGGGGGCAGAGAGGGAAAGTAAAGTAGGGGGCATAGAGGGAACTGGAGCTGGGGGCAGAGAGGGAATTGGAACTGGGTGCAGGAGGAGAACTAGAGCTGGGGGCAGAGAGGGAGCTGGGGCAGATGGAAGAACTGCAGCTGGGAGTACAGAGAGAACTGGAGATGGGGCAGTGGGGAAAGTAGAGCTGGGGGCAGGGGGAGAACTGGAGCTGGGCGCAGAGGGAGAACTGGAGCTGGGGCAGAGGAGAAAGTAGAGCTGGGGTCAGCGGGAGAACTGGGGTAGAGGGGAGAACTGCAGATGGGGGGGTAGAAGGAGAACTGGAGCTGGGGGCAGGGGAGAGCTGGCGGCAGGAGGAGAACTGGAGCTGGAGGCAGAAAAAACTGGAGCTAGGGCAGAGGGGGAGCTGGGGGCAGAGGGGAGAACTGGAGCTGGAGGCACAGGGAGAACTTGAGCTTGGGGCAGAGAGAGAACTGCAGCTGAGGGCAAAGAGGGAATTGGAGCTGGAGCAGGAGGAGAACTGCAGCTGAGAGCAGAGGGGAGAACTGCAGCTGGGGGCAGAGGGGAAAGTAGAGCTGGGGGCAGAGGGGAGAACTGGAGCTGGGGGCAGAGGGAGAACTGCAGCTGGGGGCAGAGGGAAAAGTAAAGCTGGTGGCAGATAGGGAGCTGGAGCTGGTGGCAGAGAGGAAACAGGAGCTAGGGGACAGAGAGGGAACTGGAGCTGGGACAAGAGGAGAGCTGGAGCTGGGGCAGGGGGAAAGTAGAGCTGGGGGCAGGAAGAGAACTGGAACTGGGGGCAGAGGGGGAACAGGAGCTGGGGGTAGGGGGGAACTAGAGCTGGGGGCAGTATTATAGTAGTTATATTCTTGTACATAGAGGATAGTATTATAGTAGTTATTTTCCTGTACAAAGGTGTCAGTATTATAGCAGTTATATTCTTGTACATAGGGGGCAGTATTATAGTAGTTATATTTTTTTACATAGGGGGCAGTATTATAGTTGTTATATTCTTGTACATAGGGGGTGTTAAAGATATTACACTGGACTCAGACGCCATTTTACATATTGTCGGACATGTTAAAGACTCAGCATTCATTTCACATAACTTTGTGTAGTGATAACTAAAGTTTGGGTGTGCCCCTCAGCACACAAAGACTTAGCGCTCGCTAGCACCACCTAGTGGAAGGTATCCAGGTGAACATCTGGACATTTGGTTTATGTGAAGACAACCAATGGTTCTACATTCCTTTGTGTGCTTACATCCAATAGTATTACATTTCCTGGGTGAGAACACCCAATTATAGTTGCTGCTTTCCTAATTACACGCCTTATGTAAAGTGCCTTATGGTTTTCTATAAATGTCGGTCCCTCAATAAACTTATCAGTCTTGTTGTTTGCTAACTTCCTGCAAGGACAGGTTTTGTCTTTTCTTTCAAGTTAGTCAAATTCCAGCGCTGGACACAGACTCATTTAACTTGAAAGTCACCTTACAATGATTAGGGGTTTGAGCCCCAGAGGGGCAGTATTATAATAGTTATATTCTTGTACATAGGGGGCAGTATTATAGTAGTTATATTCTTGTACATATGGGGCAGTATTATAATAGTTATATTCTTGTACATAGGGCAGTATTATAGTTGTTATATTCTTGTACATAGGGGGCAGTATTATAGTAGTTATATTTTTTCACCACAAGAATCGGCCCTGTGCAGATAATAAGTAAGAATAACTGGCTGGCTGCAGGTAGGACACAGTACTGAGCCCTGCTGCATGGGTTCTGACAATTTCCATCATTATTAATCTTCTTGTTTGTGCACCACTGTATTGTAGTCTGCTCTGGGGTCTATGAAACTTATTGTACAATACTTATTGTACAAATGCAGTATTATGGAGTAGTGGTTTCTGGGGGGAGTTCGCTCTATACTGTGGTTTTTGGCACATCTATAGTTTTGGTTAATAGTGCGGCCACCTTCAGTATGGCAATGCTGACGGAAAAAGGTTGTGCACTCCTGCTCTGCATATCTGCCATCCTTTCTATATTTGATTTCCATGAGACAGGGGCAGGAGAGCTTGACATGCTGCAGATTCTGAACCCACATTATAAATTATTATACGCTGTGATATTAGCATTTTATTGCATGAAATACGTATTTCATCCCCTACCAAGGACCATGAATTTGGGCTCTTTCAGTGCTGTTAGTTTTTCTTTAAGAAGCTCCTCCTAGTCTTGTTAACTGCACATGTTTGAAATTGTTTCATATATAAAAGACACCTGTCCATACACTCAATCATACTCCAACCTCTCTCCATGTGCAAGATGAAAGAACTGTCTAAGGACACCAGGGACAAAATTGTAGACCTGCACAATGCATGGATAGGCAACAGGAAAATAGGCAAGCAGCTTTGTGAGAAGACAAAAACTCTTGGCACAATTAGAAAATCGATTAAACGCTAGATAACCATCAATCTTCCTTGGTCTGGGACTTAATGCAAAATCTCACCTTGTGGGGTAAGGATGATTCTGAAAAAAGACAGGAATCAGCCCAGAACTACACAGTAGAAGCTGCTCAATGACCTGAAGCCAGATGGAAACACAGGGGCTCATTTACTAAGGGTCCGAATTTCGCACTTTAGTTGGGTTTCCCAACGATTTCCGATTTGCCCTGAATTGCCCCGGGATTTTGGCACACACGATCGGATTTTGGCGCATTGGCACCGGCTTTCACGCAACAGAAATCGGGGGACGTGGCCGTCGGACAACCCGACGGATTCGGAAAAACCGTGGGATTTAAAAAAGAATTTGTGTTGCAAGATCACAAATGCACCGGGACGAAGCAGGTGAACTCCGGCAGACCTCGACGCAGCAGCGACACCTGGTGGATATCGGGCGCACAGACCTTAGTGAATCCCGGCAGGCCCAAATCAGCGTCTGAGAAAGCACCGCTGGATCACGACTGGACCGGGTAAGTAAATGTGCCCTGCAATCTCAAAGATTGCCCTTAGTCACACACTATGCTGTCATATCAATAAAATGCAGGGCTCACAAGGTTCCCCCCCACTCATGCATGTTCAGGCCAGTTTGAAGTTCCCCGCTGACCATCTGGATGATCCAGAGGAGACATAGGAGAAGATCATGTGGTCAGATGAGACCAAAATAGAACTTTTTAGTGTCAACTTCACTTGCTGGGTTTGGAGAAAAAAAGAAGAATGAGTACTACCCAAACGTGAAGCATGGGGCCGGAAACATCATACTTTGGAGGGTTTTCTGCAATAATAACCATCAAGCACCTTGTATTATAGTGTGTACACTGGTCTAATTCACGGGCTCCCAAAAACCGTGATAAGCAATTCATATAAAAGAGTATTAAGACCAACTGTGCAATCCAACAAATTTCTTTATATTAGACTTGGATGACAACGGACATAGCGGCATATAAATACATCACCAGTTCACGGCTCAATATGCTTTAAGTCCACGTTTAAAAGTCCACACTATAGAACCTGGCTCCACTGAGACGCCGAATGTCTGAGGAGGAGGGGTTACCTCCGAAACGTCATTGGACACACCGGGCGTTCGGCGTCTCAGTGGAGCCAGGTTCTATAGTGTGGACTTTTAAACGTGGACTTAAAGCATATTGAGCCGTGAACTGGTGATGTATTTATATGCCGCTATGTCCGTTGTCATCCAAATCTAATATAAAGAAATGTGTTGGATTGCACAGTTGGTCTTAATACTCTTTTATATGAAACTTGCAAAATTACCTGGGTCAAGTACTTATTTCCCCCACTGCATATCTGCTGTTAACTTTTCTTTGTTTATATATATATATATATATATATATATATAGATATATATAGATATATATAGTATTAGTTATATATCACTACTAGAACTGCCAATGTAAGTCTAAACATAGTCTACAAAATGGAGAAAACTCTTTTTTGGTATATAACAATTGGCCAACTTTGGGTCACATAACACATTGAATCCCCTAAATGATGTACCTGAAAAGTTGATCTCATCCAGAAAAAATAAACCCCATACGTCCAAATTACAAAAAAATAAACATTTTATAGCCTGTAAAATGTGACAATGCATCTCTGCTCATTCGGTTCTATTTCCTGTCATGTGCCCATACAGCAGTTTACCAACACATATGGAATATTGGCATACTGGACAGAAATTGAGTATCAAACTTTGTGAAGTTTTTTGTCATTTAATACTTTCTGAGTATTTAATTCTTGGCCTAAATTAATGTTTTTTTTATTACGGCTTGTAAATTCTTGTAATTTTTGATTTAGATGGAAACTGTGAAACACCTAAAGGGTTAATAAACAAGTTGATTTTTCATACATAGAGGGATGTAGTCTCTGAAATGCCATAATTTACTGCGTTTTACTTTTATTTAGGCCTCTCAAAGTCATTTAAAGCTGAGAAATCCTCTAAGTAAGGGTTTTGGCAATTTTCATAAAAATTAGAAATATAGCACCCCAAATTCTGAAAAAAAATAGGCTTGGTCCTAAAGCCCTAAAATGGCTTAGTTCAGAAGGGGTTAAAAAGAAATTTCATTACTTACAAACATATTTGATATTTTAGTTCTAAATAGTTACTTGAGACCACTTTTCTAGAATTCCATTCAAAATGATATATATGATCTTCTTGTATACATGATTAATTCCTATAAATCCTGAGCTTCATAATGTTTGTTTTTAATAAAATTTTTCATAGTATATAAAAAGTACAATAAAAGTGTCCAGCAGCATACAAAGCTGGAGAAAAATCACAACCATATACACTGGTACAATATACTGGAAATTTCTTAACCTTGTATGTGTTGTGTCCAGTGGAGCAGTTCTTGCTTCTCTCTTTCCAGGTCCATTAAAATAGAGAGATTTTCCATCACTTAGTATCCCGCAGCCTGTGCCCACCTGTCCTCCAGTGATTTTATACCAGAGCTGGCTAAGCTTGCCTTCAAATCTATCAAACATCTCATTTGGATTGGGATTGTTTGCAACACACATCCCATGTTCAGCTGAAATGAAATTAAAAAATATGTGATAGAAGATAACATTTAGTGTTCATGGTATTTTTTAAAAATATTGTTACAGTTATAAATCTTGATGGGATAAATTTATCGTTAAACTTTTTGGACCCCATACGCATTTTCTCAATATGTGTGTACATATATTGTGTATATGTGTTTTTATGACATTCAGCAGTAAGAATACATATTCTGTTAGATTTATATGTTAATATAAGTTACAATGATACCAAAATGTCACTTTTTATTGTTTTTCATTTTGTAGATAATTATATATGGTTTATAGCTTTTCAGATCTCATTTCTATTTTGTTTTTTAACTTTTTTTCCAAGGAAGAGACTAAACCATGCAATTAGGTGCACTACAAATATAGTGCAGTATTATTACTATCAGCATTATAATGACAGCCAGCTTGTTATATCCATGGCAATTTATTGGTGTTCCTGATAGAGGCATGGAGTGGGCAACAATCTTCTTGGAACCCATTAGGAGCGCCAGTCAGTATTGGGGCTAAACAGCTGTGATCAATGTTATTACTAACTGTGGCCACTGCAGCAATTAACCCCTTTACCATTGACAGCAACCAACTTCAGAAGGTCATATCTCCTGAACCTTGACAAATAGAAACACAATTTCAAGTAATTTTAAACATAAGAATTTCCCCTTTAATATTATGTATGAATGGCATGTGGAAGCTTAACAGAACCGGAGATATCCACCCTTAAATTTGTACTAAAATAAATTATTTTTATGTACAGCTTTCTTTTCCGGATAGTAACTTTAACCGGTTAAGGACCTGGCCCTTTCCTGTTTGTTCATGTCCATTTTTCACTCCCCACCTTCAAAAATCTATAAGTTTTTTATTTTTACACGTAAAGAGCTGTGTGACAGGTTGCACTTCATAGTGATGGTATTAAATATTCCATGCCATGTACTTGGAAGCAGGAAAAAAATTCCAAATGCAGTGAAAATAGTGAAAAAACGCATTTGAGCCATTTTCTTGTGGGCTTGGATATTATGTCTTTCACTGAGTGCCCCAAATGCCATGTCTACTTTATTCTTTGAGTCGGTACGATTGAGGGGATACCAAATTTTTATAATGTTTTCATACATTTACAAAAATTAAAACCTCCTGTACAAAAATTATTTTTTTTATTTTGCCAACTTCTGGCGCTAATAACTTTTTTAAACTTTGGTGTACGGAGCTGTGGGTGGTGTCATTTTTTGCGAAATTTGATAATATTTTAAATGATATCATTTTTAGGACTGTATGACCTTTTGATCACTTTTTATAGATTTTTTTATATTTTTCAAAATGGCAAAAAAGTGCCATTTTCAACTTTGGGCGCTATTTTCCGTTACGGGGTTAAACGCATTGAAAAAACATTATCATATTTTGATAGATCGGGCATTTTTGGACGCGTCGATACCTAACGTGTTTATGATTTTTATTGTTTGTTTATATTTATGTCAGTTTTAGGGTGATTTGAAATTTTAGGTTTTTTGTATTATAATTTTTTTTTAAAACTTTTTTTTATTTTTCTTTTTAGTATTTTTCAGACTCCCTAGGGTACTTTAACCCTAGGTTGTCTGATCGATCCTACCATATACTGCCATACTAAAGTATGGCAGTATATGGGGATTTTCCTCCTCATTCATTACAATGTGCTATCAGCACATTGTAATGAAGGGGTTAAAACGAAATAGCCTCGGGTCTTCGGAAGACCCGAGACTACCATGGAGATGGATCGTTGCTCCCCGATGTCGTCACAGGGAGCGGCGATCCCAGGTGAGATTTGCCGGCAGCCATCGCTGTGAAAGCACCCGCGATCGATGCTAGCACCGATCACGGGTGTTACCGGTAAGCCTTTGCTGCAATATGCAGCAAAGACTCACCGGCTATGGAGAGGGCTCAGCCCGTGAGCCCTCTCCATGCAGCGTGACCCGACCGCCGCCGTGAATACACGGTGGGGGTCGCGAATCGGTTAAGAATGGATATCTCTGGTTCTCTTAAGCATCCATGTGCAATCCATATATCATATTAAAGACTCTCCTGTTTAATATGACACACAATATGAATTGTGTTTCTGGGTGCAATGGTTCAGAAGATATAGGCGTTTAACATGTGCCTGCCTCAAAACTGTCAGCTGAAGGCAAAATATAGAAGAAGCGCAAGAGACTTTCATTTTCACTTTGCAGAAGTACATGCACCCTCTGCATCTGTAGCAGAACCTGGGAAAGGGTGAAGAAATAATGCTGTACATATTTTTAACATATTTTTATTTAAAAACTTTAATTGGAAAAATGACAAATTATTATTTTTCACATTTGTAGTCAATAATTGGCATATTTTATAAAGAAAAAAATATGTAATTAATAAAATCTTATCAAGTTAAAGTCTCACGTGTCATGAAAAAAAACAAAGTAAAAAATTGACCTGAACTTTCAGGCATCAATGACCATCAGTCATGAAGTGGTTAAATAAAACTGCAATGTGATCAGGATTACCTTATGCCCCTTTTTGACCTACTTTCTTTCAGTTTCTGAACTTAATATTTTGGGTTTATATTCTAGTCATAATATAACCGCAGCCTTTAGACTGATGACATTAAAATAACTTATATAGATCAATTACTGCATGGATTCTGTTATCTAGAAACCTGGAAATCCTCTGTGCCCTTCATCCCCTACCTGTGGATTTCAGTGGATTTGATGCAAAGGGTACAGTCCGACCTAATACTGTGAAAACATTGAAACACTACATTCTTTAAAATCAATAAATTCTGATTTTATTTTTGTTTTGAAGAGATTTTTTTAAAATGCTTTCTATTACATAAAGCTCCTTACTTCATACTTAAATGGGTATTCCAATTTCAGCAAATAAATGTTGTTGTTTGTGTGATCAAAAGTTATTCAATTTTCCAATATACTTTCTGTATCTATTCCTTACGGTTTTCTAGATCTCTGCTTGCTGTAATTATCTAGGAAGCTTCATTGTTTATTTGCAGTGGACAGAAATCAGAAGAATTGATACAGAAAGTATATTGGAAAATTGTATAGTTTTTCATCATACAAACAATATAATTAATTTTCCCAAATGGCAATACCCCTTTAAATTTGATCATTATTTTCTTTAAATGTGCATAATATATTTACCTGTGTATCCTCGATCACAGAAACAAACTCCAGAGATACAATCCCCATGACCATTACAGTAATTTGGACAAGGTTCAGAAATATAAACACTGTCTAGGCCAAAAGCTGGGGCATTTTTATATGAGCTGCTCTCTTGTATCCATCGAAATCTGGTTTTACTAGAATAAAAAGAAAGTGATATGAATTACAGTATATGTTTAAATATACAAACTCAGATTGTAAATTTACCTGTGCTGCAGTGATAAAAGAACGGAAATATAAAGTATGTTGTGTATCAGTTTAGCTTAATCACTAAAATCCAGCCTTGTAATTTAGATCATTAATTGTGTACCTGATTATGAGACAGTAACTAATAGATGTCTTCTTACCAAGGTCTGAAAAATGAGTGCAATTTGCATCTATGTATTACATATCAGGTCCATAAAGAAAAGCTATTAAACAGCTCTGTTGGTTATTGTAAAATTTCTTACAAACATATCAGTCAATATATATATATATATACAGTATGTTGCTATTTAAAGCTTTTTTGATCATTGTTATTATTATTACATGTAGAGATAACAGTTTTTACTCATTTTCATTTAGGTGTCTATTTACCAAGCCTCTGTTCGTTATTTACAGCAAATCCAGCCATGCCTTGAGTTTGTGAGTATATAAATCACACAACTAATCATTTGCAGGAAAGCAAGGAGGCAATTTTTCAGACAAAGATTGCTGAGAATGTAATAGATATTATTCATAACCTTGTCAGGTGTCATACTTTTTATTAATTGGTCAGGTGTCACCTTTCATTCCTGATACTCTTTTAAATGGTAAAATGTTAATGTAATGAGTATTTATAGAAGTCCTAGGCATAATTTGTTTTCATTTCATCTAATTTATTTAGTCCCGACAACATGAACTGTCACTATGCCACATTCTCTACATCGTAATGGCTGCTTTGACTTTCAGCATATGACTCTGCAAGCAGGCTGCTGGAGCACATTGAATATCATGGCAAGCTGAGATGAATTGTACATGCCAATCAATCACTGGCTCCCCTTTCCTGTAGAAGGAGAGGGGATTTAAACAGTATGTCCTTGCTGTGCAGTGCTTTCTTGCCATCTGGAGATATGTCTGTGCAAGTCCATAGCTTCTGGGAGAGGACAACAAGCCTGAATCCCAGAAGTGATTATTGCCAGGCAGAAAAAATGTTTTTTTTAAAGTGCAGCCAACAAGATTATACTGAATTTCTAAAACACATCTTGCACATTGATCACAAATACAGGGATTGCCCAGCTACAGTTAGGTCCATAAATAATTGGACAGAGACATTTTTTCTAATATTAGTTCAGTAAATTACAACAATGAATTATGAACAAAACAATTAAGATGTAGTTGAAGTTCAGACTTTCAGATTTAATTTTGTTAGTTGAACAAAAATGTGAGGAATTTAAAGGGAACCTGTCACATCAGAACACCTCCCCCCACACACAAACCCGAACAGTACCTTATAGACTAATATACTGTACAAGTGTGCCTTAGGTTTTTTTTTAAGTTTGTATTCCTGAAGCATTTCTCCAAAAATGACTTTTATAAATTTTCTGTATTTTGAGAAATTGAGTTGAGGAGGCAGAGGAGCTCAACCATAAAGTCAAGTTAACCTAAATCTGTCCCCTTTCTGATTGTTACTGATAATCACATTATCTCCTCAGTGATACCCTCATGCCGTCACTGATCTTGCATGTATGCAGCTCTCACTGAACAGCTGCACAGATCCATCACACATCCTCCATCCTCAATGCATATTGGCAGTGGGCTGCAGGGGCGGACTGGCCATTGAACCCACCAGAGGAAATCCTGGTGGGCCGCCTGGCTTGGGGCTGGCTTGGGGCTGGTCTAGGACTGGTGGGGCTTGCGGGGGAGCGTTGGTAAGGTGAGGGGACTGGCTAGCTGTATACAGGAAGGGGCAGGCAGGCTATATATTGTGGGGGGAGCTGGCTGGCTGTATGCAGGGGGGAGCCGGCTATATAATGTTGGGCACTGGCTAGCTAAATGCTGTGGGGGGGGTGGATGGCTATATACTGTGGGGGAGGGGCTGGCTTTATACTGTGGGGGAGGGGCTTTCTGGCTATATACTGTGGGGTGGGGCTGGATGGCTATATACTGTGGGGGGGGGGCTGGCTATATACTGGGGGGTGGCTGGCTTCCTGGTTATATACTGTGGGGCGGCTGGCTGGATATATACTGACTGTGGGAGGGACTGGCTGGCTATATACTGTGGGGAGTCCAGGCTGGCTATATACTGTGGGGGTGCTGGATGGCTATATACTGTGGGGGGCTGGCTATACACTGTGGGAGGTTCTGGCTGGCTATATACTGAGGGGGTGCTGACTGGCTATATACTGTGGGGGCTGGCTGGCTATATACTGTTGGGGGGCTGGCTGGCTATATACTGTGGGGAGGCTGGCTATATACTGGGGGAGCTGGCTATATACTGTGGGGGGCAGTCTGGCTATTTACTGTGAGGGGCAGGCTCTATAGACTGTGGGGCTGGCTATATACAATAGGGGGGCCGCCTATATAGACTGTGGGGGCTGGCTTGCTATATACTGTGGGGTTGGCTGGCTGGCTATATACTGTAGGGGTGGCTGGCTATATACTGTGCCCTCCAATAGTAGTTATATTCCTGTACATAGGGGGAAGTATTATAGTTTATGTATATATATATATATATATATATATATATATATATATGTATATATATATAAAGACAGAATTAAATTGTGTTCTTTTAAAGAAAATAAGCTTTATTCCTGTATAAAGGAGGCAGTATGAGTCTCTTTATCTGTGCTGTACGTATTGATTTAGACCATCTATCAACAGTTTGTGTGGAGCTTAGTAACTCCACCCACATCACATGGTTATGCCTACTTTTTTTTTACCCCACCCACAGGTTGGGGCCAGTTTTTTCCAGGGCCACTTTAAATTCCCAGTCTGCTCTGTTCGTCTGTGAAGCTGGACAGCGCTAGCTGGTCATGTGCAGGGTTAGCACCAAACGCAAAGGTGCACCTGCGCAAGGATCAACTTGGTAACTTAACTGGATGGTTGAGCTCCTCCACCTCCTTGAGTGGATCTCAGGAAAGACAGGAAATTAATCAAAGTAATTTTTGGAGAAATACTTAAGCCCATACAAACTATGTTAGTCTATAAGGTACTGTTTAGGGTTTGTGGTGGGTTTCTGATGTGAAAGGTTTCCTTTTAAAGATTTTTTAAGCACAATCCCTTTAGTTCATGGGCTCTAAAGTAATTGGACAATCAAATAATTGTAAATAAAATGTTACTAATACTTGGTTGAAAACCCTTTGTTGGCAATGACTGCCTGAAGTCTTTAACTCATGGACATCACTAGAGATTGTCGTGTTTCCTCCTTTTTAATGCTTTCCCAGGCCATTACTGGTGTTACTTTCAGGTTCTGTTTTTATGTTGGCCTTTTAATCTGAAGTTTAGACTTTAATCCCTTATCTCCCTACCTGTTTTTCCACGTTACTGGCCTAGCTTATTTTTGTGTGAAGGTCTGCAGATTTTATTTATACAAACTTGGGCTTTTTGTGTGATGGGTGATTAAAAATTATTAAGAAGTATTATTAAAAAGTTTTAGCAACTGGCCTATTTAACTGCAAATAACTATTACAATTCTAATTCAACACACGGTACATATGTTCTATATTGTTTTTCTATATTTTTTCAGTACACAATAGACTATAGTTTTATGCAATACGATGATGCATACAATAATTTCTTTTTAATATTAAAGGAAAACATACTAAATTATTGAAAAAAAACACATTTTGCTATGTTATTTTTTCAGTTGTAAAAAAATGTTGAGACAAAATGTTTTTGGGAAATATACCCTTATGCATACACTGTGTATATCAATGTTATTTGTATAATTTATTTGCTACTTCAGATCAGCACAAGGCATGGAAAAACCATAGTGAATGATGGATTTTGGAGGCCTTTTTTTCTATTGGACAGCTATCACATGATTACTTGTGCAAAGACCACTTTGATGGTGTTGGGGGTGTGATTCTAGCTGTTTAGAAACAGCACGACCAATCAGTTTCGCTGCATTTGGCTGACTATTTCTGTCTTGTGTCACATCATCAATAAACACTAGTGACCCAGTGCTAATGGCAGCCATGCATGACAAGCCTTTGCAATGTGTCCACCATGTTTTACAGATAATGTGGTATATTTTGATCACAAGCTGTACAAAGCCATCACAATCCCTCTTTTCTTTCCATATTTCTCGTAGAGATTGTTCTTAGTTTCATTCATAGAATGTTCTTCCAGCACTTTGCTGGCTTTTTAGATTTTTTTTAGTCCAATCTAACCTTTTTATTCTTGAGGCGTATGGCTTGCACCGTGCACTGAACCCCCTGTAATTACTTTCATGCAGTCTTCTCTTTATGGTGTATTTGGATATTGATAGATCTACTCCCTGTAGCGTGATGTTCACTTGGTTGGCTGGAGGGGTGTCCCTTGACCATGAAAGTTATTCTGCGATCATCTACCACTGTTTCTTCCATGGGTGTCCAGGTTTTTTTTCTTTGGTTCACCAATGTTTTCTTTCTTAGGATGTACCAAACTGTAGATTTTTCCATTTCTTATATTGTAGCAATTTCTCGGATGGGTTTCTTCTGTTTGAAACAGCCTTTGAGTCAACTGTCTAATAATTTTCTTTCCTTTTGAAAATTGGGTGGCACAAGTTAAGGAGCTGAAATTCCTAAACCCTTCATCCAATTTTAACGAGGATACCTTCAAATGAAAGCTGAAAGTCTGGACTTTATGTCCATATCCATTATATAACTTGAGTATGTTTCAGTAAACAAGTTACAAAAATTAAATTTGTGCCAGTGTCTACATAATTATGGACCTAGCTATAAATACACTGTCCTAACACAAAGCTAAACTGTTTTAACTTGTGAAAAACTAACAATGACATGTCAAAGAGCTGATTAGTTGTAATTTGTTTCCATAGAAATGACACCACTGACATTCTGTTTTTTAATTCGGTTCTGTTATGATAAATTGGTAAGCCTGTTGGTTATATGCTAGCCTAGGTGTCAAATGACATCAATCTCATGTCACTGGTATTTTAAGTCTGTTTTTGTAGTAGTTCCTTTCCAGCTTCTAAATACAGAATACGCAAGTTTATGTTGTATACATATACAGTGAGGGAGGCTGAGAAGTAAGAACTGTCTGACAGCTACCTGTCTAAATATTAACTGTAACTATGATTTCAGTTTCCCCGTTGGAAAGTTTGTTTGAAGGCATCATGCACGAATATGATGAATGTGATGCCCGTGCTTGTGGACACATTAATTTTCACATACTCACGTATATAAAGATTGCAACTGGAGGAAAATTAATACTGGTGCTACAGAAACATCCTAATGTGATATATAGAGCAACAGCAAGGAAAAGTGGAGGTGAGTGACTGGTACTTGGAATCCAATAGAGCATATGGGAAATTTTAGCTTTTGCTTCAGTGTCCCATTAAATGAAGTGCTTCCCATCCCACAAATTAATAACTTCAATTATGTATAACAATTAGTCTCATCCCTGTCGATGAATCTTCACAACATTTTTATGCTTGTATATTGCAGAGTCTTTTACACTGATAGGCAGCTGTTTAGATCTCCCATCAGAAGTGTAGGCCTCATAGGCTATCCTAAATGGTAGATCTTGAACCCATTGCAAGGTTTGCCAAAGGATGATAAAGATTTAATAGTTAGCCCCTTCCCTCAAAAAGCATTTAGATGCTGCAGTTAACTTTGACTGCAGGATGTAATGGGTATAATAGCCAAGATGGGGTTTTTCTCCTATATGGCCTAATCCAACAGGTGCCCAGCTGTTACAAGAAATTCCAAAAACTTCTCCTCCCAGCACATGGGACCTATTAAAAAGATATCCTCAATGAAGGCTCAGACAGGTGATACCTTCCACAGCCTTTCTTCTTATCCTTATTTAGCATCTAAGTTATAAAAGCAAAAATATATTTTTTTATTGTATTTGTTACCTTGAGGCAAGTGATCGTGGCACAATGATTGTTATACGTATCCAATCTTCATAGTCACCCTGAGAGTAAGAAGTTGGTTCAGACAATTCTCTTGAACTTCCTTCACAATCTTTAATTCCTGGGGATGCAGGATAACACCCTTCTCTCACAAGTGACCAAGACAGACCTGCATCATGGGAGTACTGAAGAAACACTGGAGTTGTATTGGTGAACTCTTTTGTGCATCCGACATTTAACTGAAGCAGAAAACAGGAATATTAAAGAACAACTGTAGAACAACAAAGTATAACATTTGTTATAACAAAGCCTAACTCTGCACTAAGCAAAAATAAGCAATTCTCTAATTTACTGTAACTAGCTATCTGCAGGTGTTTACCTGGTAGAGAAGACTTTTTGGGAGGGGCAGTAGTAGAGTAGTGCAAGAAACCAGGACCTTTGATTGATGTCACAAGCATGTGACTCATATCATGCTTCAGGTTATCCAATTACAAACATGCTGTCCTGATTCAAATGAATGCCCTCAGTGCCCCTAATTCAATGCCCTTAGCTGATGTTACAACCAGGAAGGGCTATCCACTTCAGGAATAGCTGTATATGATTTTATAAAAAGGGCTGATAGATATATCTGGCTGTATCTAAGGTTAGGAATAACCTAGCAGCCTGATATAGGTATCATTGGAATTGTTGTCAACTCTCTCCAGCTGTGTTAAAACTATTTTGTTGTCAGTAACTTTACAGTAATGCTTTACTTAAAGGGGTATTCCGGGAATATGAACATCTGACACAAAAACCCATAATGATATAAATAAATGAATACAACAATACTCAATGTCATTAGTCACAAAACGGAGCTTAAATAATTTGATTTTATGATTTACAAAATTTATGGTCTCTCATAAGTAGGTGGAGTTATCACTAAGATGGCCGCCACTGGAAACTACAAGTTCCATGATCCTTTAGTTCTCAGTAACTCCTCCTCCCTCATAGGCTCTGCTCCTAGTGATGATGTAACAGGTTTTCTTTCTCTGTTACCATAGTAATGATGTGTAACTGCCATCACCAGAACACTGACCATACTGGATGTACTGCAACCAACCGACTACAGCCAAACGTAGTGGTGATCACATGACCTGCCCAGGCAGGTGCAGGACATGTTATGTGGACATGTGACCAGCGGCCATCTTCTGTCCTGCAACGGACCGCACAGAGGAAATTAACGGCCAGTAGCATTTTAATTCTTCATTACAGTCTATGTCACCAGCATTTTGTGCTAAGGGGAGCAAAATTTTAAATAACAACTAATTACACATTAGCTTATATTTTGAGTGCCCACTTGTATATGAATTATGCTGGTTCCTGGAATACCCCTTTAAATATTTAAGAAATTGTAATTATTAAGTTTGGCCATACACCTCTAAAAGGGACTTTTGTATAAGGGCCTCTGCTTTGTCAGCTGCAGGCAGAATGTAAAAGGCAGCTGCAGAAGACACTTTTCAAAAGTACATGCACCCTCTGTCTCTGAACCTGTAAATGGTGATGGATCGACACTGTACATATTTGTAATATATTTTGGTAAAGGTTTATAGCAGCAATGCAAACATTGACCTGAACATTCTGACATGAAGGGGTTAATAATAATCATTAGAAAAATAGGCTTAAAATTGAATATTGAACTATATGGACTCTTTAAAATAATTATCTTTTGTTAAGTTTGAAAAACTAGATTCAGCGCTGACTGATTTCAGTAGATACACCCTGATTATTAATGTACCATGCAGATGGGATGTATACATTAGGCAACTTTAAAATTAAATTTTTGTAATGTATAGTACTTAACAATTAAAAAGCGTGTCCTCACACTTTATTTTTACAACTTTATGCTAGAAAGTTTACCACTATATAGCACTCAAACTAAGCCCACACAACCACTAATGTCAGGGAGCACGTACTAAATAAATATGGTATCTTTGGCAAGTAAATAAACATTTTAACCATGTTTGGTCATTTTTTCTTTATATAAAACTTAAAATAAACTAATACTATTTCTCTATTGGTACTATATAGAAGTCCAATATATGCAACAAATCTAAAAATTAAAAGGGACTATTAAAACTTAAAAAAAATGTTTTATTTAACACATTTTGATGTGAACAGAAAGGCATTAAAGTGCCTTGGTCACAAAGGGGTTAAGATGACTACAGTATAAAATTTTAGGATTTCTAGCCACATATAAAGATTATTAAACACAATACTTGAATTTCAGGGTGAACATAATAAAATATGTTTAGTCAGTGGATGATTTTTAATAACAGGAAATATCAGTTCTGGACCTGGAAACTTTTGAAACTCTGTGCTATAAGTGCTGGTGATAAATACAGAGAAGCAAAATGCAGGTTTTACTATGGCTGTTACAGTTAGCAGGGGGTCCTGTATATATTTCTCAATGAGATGTCTGCTTCAAGGTTGAATCTGGTACTTTTTGACTGTTTAAAAAATGAATGATGAATTGCTTCTTTATTTAGGTTGTGCTGAGAAACATGGTGAGTGATAACACCTGCCCAGCTGCTATGTCACAAGCTGTGCAGAGAAAGTGTTAATGTGAAAGGTGTTGATGATCCTCACATTGCTGTTTAACACTCAAAGAAGCAGTATTTCTTGCAGCATATTAAACATAAACTCCAAGTCTTACACATTCCACCCCTTATATAATTTTGAGAAATATTATACTGCCACTCTTTACCTCTACACTATCACACTGAAGTACATTTTTCAAAAAGTATTTAGAATGTCATTAACTGAGTATTATGGTTTCAGATAACAAAGATTTATGAATGTTATATGTGATAAATAAAGTTATAGAATCTAATATATTTTGTGTATCAGTGTGTTAGATTTCAAAATCTGCCTAGCAGCCATTTCATACAAATGTTAATTTCCAAAAGATGGCATAGTCATGTCTTCATTGCCCAAACAGGACATATCTATTCAAAATGAAATTTCTTAATGAATGTCAGGAAATCATAAGCCATAACAATATCAAGTTTTGATGTGGCAGACATCCTTGTCCCCCAAGAAGACACCCTGGTAGTAAATGAATGAAAATTGTCTATGCTTGTTTGGATGGGAGAAATAAATACAGCTGTGAATGATTTAGGCTTTTATTCTGACAGTAATCCCTAACCCTTTGTGCCATTTTTTAAGTGGAACTCAGATATATGCATGTAGGGCAAACTATGATACAGTATAATAAAAAAATGTAATCATGCAGCATATAATGATACAAGATTACATTGATGTCTTCACTTCCTCATCAACATAAAGAACCCTTCAGCTGGTCTAAATATGTTTTAAACCCCCCTGTGGTTAATCTACTCTTTAAATAATACTGTTCTAGATACGGAATGATTATACCTTGGTAGGGTATTCTCCACAAATTCTTTTTTTCTGTTTATTATTGGTCTACATGTTCCCTCATGAACCCAGAAAAATGCCCTGGTCACGCATGACGCACCCAAACTCTCGACTCCAACTTAAAGTTCCAAACATTTCTCTTTTATTCTCATCTTATGGTCAATAAAATACCACTTTCTTGGGCCATTACATCAGTACTGTTACAATCGCTACTGGAAACCGTGCAATAGTCTGTCACATATTTGAACGGGTCATTATATCACCGAGATTAATTAGAGCGTTATACCGAGCCGTACACCGGTGTGACCATGGATACATTTTTATCCAATGGAAGAAAAGACAGCAGCTTCCTATAGAATTACAGAAAGCAGGGATCAAGAAAATAGTAAGGAATTGATCAAGTATATTAGAAAAACATATAGCTTTTCATAATACAAACAATAAAATACACTTGCTGAAATGGGAACACCCCATTAACTCCCAGATCTGTAATCAGGAACAAGGGGCATTCTTTAGGGGCACTGTATTGCTGTCACGTTACTGTAAAAGAATAGAAACTATAGAAAATAGACTAAAAACTATAGAACTTGCAGACCTCAGATATGTTTATGATTTATACAAATAATTAACCCTTTCAGGACACCGAATTTTTATGTGCTTGCTTTTCCATTTTGTACTCCATTTTTGCTTTTCCATTTTGTACATTTTGTACTCCACCTTGCAAAAGTCATATTGTTTTTATCTTTTTGTATGCAAAGCTATATTTAACCCCTTAATGCCAAGGACCTTTTTCATTTTTGCATTTCCATTTTTTACTCCCCATTTTCAAAAATCCATAACTTTTTGATTTTTCCATGTAATGAGCTGTATGAAGGCTTGTTTTCTGTGTAACAAAGTGCACTTCATAGTGACGATATTCCACCCTGCAGGAAAAAAATTCCAAATGCAGTAAAAAATTTGCACAGTATACTTGTGGGCTTTTATTTTTTACCCCTTTCACTGTGCGCCCCAAAGGACACATCTATTTCATTCTTTGAGTCGGTGCGATCATGGGGATACCAAATTTGTATAGGTTTTATTTTCATACATTTACAAAAATTAAAACCTCCTGTAAAAAAAAAAATATTATTTTTGCCACTTTTTATGACATTTTTAATGCTACCATTCTTAGTAATGAATGGTCTTAAATAACTTTTTATAGAATTTTGGATACTTTTGGGCGCTATTTTCCATTACGTTCCATTCCATTTTAAACGCTGTAAAAAAAACTTTATTATATTTTAATATATCGGCCATTTTGGGACACGGAGATACCTAACATGTTTATGATTTTTACTGTTTATTTATGTTCATATGACTTCTAGAGAAAAGGGGGAATTTTTAGGACTTTTTTTCCTTTTTTTACATTTTTTTAAATATATTTCATATCCCCTAAGGTACTTTAACTCTAGGTTGTCTGATTGATCCTGCCATATACTGACACACTACAGTATGGCAGTATATGGGAATTTTGTAAATTGCACATTGTAATGAATAGGTTGAAACCAGACAGCCTCAGGTCTGAGGAATATCCTAGGCTGTCATGGCAACCAATAGCCGCCCCTCTGATGTTGTCACAGGGGCGGCAATCTAGTCCAAAGTGGGTAGATGACTGGTGGGTGTTTGCTGTAATATGCAGAAAACGCCCACCCTGTATGGAGAGGGCTCAGCCTGTATGGAGAGGGCTCAGTACTGCGTCACATGGGGTTAAAGCTTGTTTTCTGCTGAACAAATTGCTCTTCCAAACGGTACCATTAAATATTCTGTGCCAAACAAAGCTGTAAAAAACTGCACTTACTGGGTATGGTAAGCCTCTATACACAAGGATTTTCTGTGTGAGTTTTAGTACAATGTCACAAGCTCATTACAGTAAAAGGGTGGCAAAGAGAAGTCAATTGTAGCCATGTTCAGTTATAAATGTTTTTACAATGGTGCACACCTTTTGATCTATTTGCTGCAATGCATACTCCCACAAGAATAACTTCCCTTCATGATAAATCTGTTTTGATTTAACAATTCTTGGTCTTCCATATCTTCCTATATACTGGGTGTTTAGTACAGTTCCATTCTTTGTTCGTGTAAATGTCAAAATAGGGCAAATGAATAAAGATTAGAGATGAGCGAACATGCTCGTCCGAGCTTGATGCTCGGTCGAGCATTAGGGTACTCGAAACTGCTCGTTACTCGGACGAATACTTCGCCCGCTCGAGAAAATGGCAGCTCCCGCCGTTTTGCTTTTTGGCGGCCAGAAACAGAGCCAATCACAAGCCAGGAGACTCTGCACTCCACCCAGCATGACGTGGTACCCTTACACGTCGATAGCAGTGGTTGGCTGGCCAGATCAGGTGACCCTGGGATAGACTAGCCGCTGGCCGCGCTGCTCGGATCATTCTGTCTCTGGATGCCGCTAGGGAGAGAGCTGCTGCTGCTCAGGGAAAGCGTTAGGGTGTTCTATTAGCTTACTGTTAGGCAGGAGTGATTCTCAAAGAACCCAACAGCCCTTCTTAGGGCTACAATAACGTTCTACTTTTTTTATTTTAATTTGCATCTTTTACCATTTTGTGAGGAATTAGCAGGGGGACTTGCTACCGTTGTGTTTAGCTCTTAGTGGCACACATATCCATAGCAAAGACCGAAGTGGGAAAATTCAGTAGGGGTTGGATTTCTATTAGGCAATAACTCAGTGTCATCTCATCTGGCATAGTAGTGTGCTTCCTTTGATACTTGGCTAGAAAATAGCCATAGGAGAATACAAACAGCTTCTTGAAGCCTACAGTAGCGTTCTATATATTTGATTTCTGGTTGATCTGCTGGTGGCTGTAGTTTCTGCAGTGCATGTACTTGCCAATTCTGAGCAATTTGTAGTGAGACTTGCGACCGCTGTGTTCTGCGCTTAGTGGCGCACATATCCATAGCAAAGGCCGAAGTGGCAAAATTCAGTAGGGGTTGGATTTCTATTAGGCAATAACTCAGTGTCATCTCATCTGGCATAGTAGTGTGCTTCCTTTGATACTTGGCTAGAAAATAGCCATAGGAGAATACAAACAGCTTCTTGAAGCCTACAGTAGCGTTCTATATATTTGATTTCTGGTTGATCTGCTGGTGGCTGTAGTTTCTGCAGTGCATGTACTTGCCAATTCTGAGCAATTTGTAGTGAGACTTGCGACCGCTGTGTTCTGCGCTTAGTGGCGCACATATCCATAGCAAAGGCCGAAGTGGCAAAATTCAGTAGGGGTTGGATTTCTATTAGGCAATAACTCAGTGTCATCTCATCTGGCATAGTAGTGTGCTTCCTTTGATACTTGGCTAGAAAATAGCCATAGGAGAATACAAACAGCTTCTTGAAGCCTACAGTAGCGTTCTATATATTTGATTTCTGGTTGATCTGCTGGTGGCTGTAGTTTCTGCAGTGCATGTACTTGCCAATTCTGAGCAATTTGTAGTGAGACTTGCGACCGCTGGGTTCTGCGCTTAGTGGCGCACATATCCATAGCAAAGGCCGAAGTGGCAAAATTCAGTAGGGGTTGGATTTCTATTAGGCAATAACTCAGTGTCATCTCATCTGGCATAGTAGTGTGCTTCCTTTGATACTTGGCTAGAAAATAGCCATAGCAATAGGATAGGATTGTTTGGTTTTAAAAACTCAAAAAACTTAAAAAACAAAAAACACAAAAAAACACCAAAAAAAACAAAAAGAAGTAAAAAAAAAAAAAAAGTTATAACTCTCATTTTAAAAATGTTTAACCCGAGGGCTAGGGGTAGAGGACGAGGGCGGGGACGTGGGCGTCCAACTACTGCAGGGGTCAGAGGCCGTGGTCCTGGGCGGGGTGAGACACCACCTGCTGATGAGGGAGCAGGGGAACGCCGCAGAGCTACACTCCCTAGGTTCATGTCTGAAGTTACTGGGACTCGTGGTAGAGCACTGTTGAGGCCAGAACAGTGCGAACAGGTGATGTCGTGGATTGCTGACAATGCTTCGAGCAATTTGTCCACCACCAGTCAGTCTTCCACGCAGTCCACCCATGTCACCGAAATCCCCACTCCTCCAGCTCCTGCACCTCAGCCTCCTCCCCCCCAGTCTGCCCCCTCCCAGGAAAATTTGGCATTTGAACCGGCATACTCTGAGGAACTGTTTTCTGGACCCTTCCCACAGTCACAAACCACTTGTCCGGTTGCTGCTGAGCAATTTTCCGATGCCCAGGTTTTCCACCAGTCACAGTCTGTGGGTGATGATGACCTTCTTGACGTAGTGGAAGTGTGTAAAGAGGTGTCCGACGATGAGGAGACACGGTTGTCAGACAGTGGGGAAGTTGTTGTCAGGGCAGGAAGTCCGAGGGGGGAGCAGACTGAGGGATCGGAGGATGATGAGGTGACAGACCCAAGCTGGGTTGAGAGGCCGGGTGAACACAGTGCTTCTGAGACGGAGGAGAGTCCTCGACCTGAACAGGTTGGAAGAGGCAGTGGTGGGGCCAGACGGAGAGGCAGGGCCAGAGCTGGTGCATCAGCGCCACTGTCAACTAGTGAAGCTCCCGTGGTGAGGGCTCTTGCGGCGAGGGCTAGATCTTCAGAAGTGTGGAGGTTCTTTAAGGAAACACCGGATGACCGACGGACTGTGGTGTGCAACATTTGCCAAACCAGGCTCAGCAGGGGTTCCACCACTACTAGCTTAACTACCACCAGTATGCGCAGGCATATGAATGCTAAGCACCCCACTCAGTGGCAACAAGCCCGTTCACCTCCGGCCGTGCACACCACTGCTCCTTCCCCTGTGTCAGCTGCTAGTCAGCCCCCTGCCCAGGACCCTGGCACAAAAACCCCATCGTCGCCTCCACGATCCTCCACAGCATCCACCAGCGTTCAGCTCTCCATACCCCAGACGCTGGAGCGGAAACGCAAATATAGTGCAACCCACCCGCACGCCCAAGCCCTTAATGTGCACATCTCCAGATTGCTTAGCCTGGAGATGCTGCCCTATAGGCTAGTAGAGACCGAGGCCTTTCGCAACCTCATGGCGGCGGCCGCCCCTCGGTATTCGGTCCCCAGCCGCCACTACTTTTCCCGATGTGCCGTCCCAGCCCTGCACCAGCACGTGTCAGACAACATCATCCGTGCCCTGACCAACGCCGTTTCTGACAAGGTCCACCTGACCACGGACACGTGGACGAGTGCTGCCGGGCAGGGCCACTATATATCGCTGACGGCACATTGGGTTAACTTGGTGGAGGCTGGGACCGAGTCTGACCCTGGGGCTGCTCATATACTGCCGACGCCGAGGATTGCGGGGCCTACCTCGGTCCAGGTGTTTCAGGCCTACTATGCCTCCTCCTCCTCCCACCCCTCCTCCACCTCCTCCTCCGAACTACCATCCGTGGGCACGGCGCCATCAGTCGGTAGCTCTAGGCACAGCAGCAGTGCCGTCGCTAAGCGACAGCAGGCGGTGCTCAAACTGCTGAGCCTAGGCGACAAAAGGCACACCGCCCAAGAGCTATTACAGGGCATCACGGCGCAGACTGATCTGTGGCTGGCACCGCTGAACCTCAAGCCGGGAATGGTTGTGTGTGACAACGGCCGTAACCTGGTGGCGGCTCTGCAACTCGGCAGACTGACACATGTGCCATGCCTGGCCCATGTGTTAAATCTGATAGTGCAGCGTTTCCTCAAGACATACCCCAATCTGTCTGATTTGCTCACGAAGGTGCGCCGCATCTGTGCGCATTTCAGGAAGTCCAGCCCAGATGCTGCCACTCTCAGGGCAGCGCAGCGCCGCCTCCAACTGCCCGCTCACCGACTGTTGTGCGACGTGCCCACGAGGTGGAATTCAACACTGACCATGTTATCCAGAGTTTACCAGCAGCGCAGAGCGATTGTAGACTGCCAGATGTCAACTTCCACCAGAACTGGTAGTCAGGTCAGTCAGCTTCCTCAAGTCTACAATGAGGAGTGGACGTGGATGTCTGATATCTGTCAGGTGCTGAGTAACTTTGAGGAGTCAACACAGATGGTCAGTGGCGATGCCGCCATCATCAGCCTCACCATCCCGCTGCTTGGCCTGTTGAAAAACTCTCTGGTCAGCATGAAGTCGGAAGCTTTGCGCTCGTCACAAGAGACGGGGGAAGAATATTCCCTTGTTGATAGCCAAAGCACCCTGAGGTCTGTTTCTCAGCGCATATCGGAGGAGGTGGAGGTGGAGGAGGATGAGGAGGAAGAGGAGGAGAATGTTGGCGAGACACAAGAGGGGACCATTGTTGAGTCCTTCACTGTTCAGCGTGTATGGGCAGAAGAAGAGGAGTTGGAGGAGTTGGAGGAGGAGGAAATGGACAGTCAGGCCAGTGAGGGGAGTGAATTCTTACGCGTTGGTACTCTGGCGCATATGGCAGATTTCATGCTAGGCTGCCTATCCCGTGACCCTCGCGTTCAAAGAATTTATTCCAGCACCGATTACTGGGTGTTCACTCTCCTGGACCCACGGTACAAGCAAAATCTTCCCACTCTCATCCCTGGAGAGGAAAGGAGTGTGAGAATGCATGAATACCAGCAGGCCCTGGTGCACAAGCTGAAACAGTATTTCCCTTCTGACAGCGCTAGCGGCAGAGTGCGTAGTTCTGCGGGACAAGTAGCGAGGGAGAGTAGGCGAGCAGGCAGCTTGTCCAGCACTGGCAAGGGTACGCTTTACAAGGCTTTTGCCAGCTTTATGTCACCCCAGCAAGACACTGTCACCTGTCCCCAGTCTCGGCAGAGTAGGGCTGATCTTTACAGAAAGATGGTGAGGGAGTACGTAGCTGACCATACCATCGTCCTAAATGATCACACAGCTCCCTACAACTACTGGGTTTCAAAGCTGGACATGTGGCACGAACTGGCGCTGTACGCCTTGGAGGTTCTTGCCTGCCCTGCCGCTAGCGTCTTGTCCGAGCGGGTTTTCAGTGCAGCTGGTGGCATCATCACCGATAAGCGTACACGCCTGTCGACTGACAGCGCTGACAGGCTGACGCTTATTAAAATGAATAAAGGCTGGATTTCTCAGAATTTCCAATCTCCACCAGGTGAAGGAAGCTCAACCTGAATAATTGATCCACTCCTCCTCCTCCTCCTCATTTTCCTCCTTCTCCTCCTCTTTGTACAGTAAAGCAGAGGAAACTGGCTATTTTTTGACAGGGCCCACTGGCTCTTGCTATAGTACTTCATGCATTTAATTTTTCTGGAGGGCCACCTACCCGGTCCTCTGTTTGAAACAATTTTTGTGAGTGCCACATACAGGCACTCAATCTATTCCATTTTTCTGGAGGGCCACCTACCCGGTCCTCTGTTTTAAAAAATTTTTGGGACTGCCACATACAGGCACTCAATCTATTCCATTTTACTGCAGGGCCACCTACCTGCTCCTCTGGTTTGAACAATTTTTGGGACTGCCACATACAGGCACTCAATCTATTCCATTTTACTGGAGGGCCACCTACCTGCTCCTCTGGTTTGAAACATTTTTGGGACTGCCACATACAGGCACTCAATCTATTCCATTTTACTGCAGGGCCACCTACCTGCTCCTCTGGTTTGAACAATTTTTGGGACTGCCACATACAGGCACTCAATCTATTCCATTTTACTGCAGGGCCACCTACCTGCTCCTCTGGTTTGAAACATTTTTGGGACTGCCACATACAGGCACTCAATCTATTCCATTTTACTGCAGGGCCACCTACCTGCTCCTCTGGTTTGAACAATTTTTGGGACTGCCACATACAGGCACTCAATCTATTCCATTTTACTGCAGGGCCACCTACCTGCTCCTCTGGTTTGAACAATTTTTGGGACTGCCACATACAGGCACTCAATCTATTCCATTTTACTGGAGGGCCACCTACCTGCTCCTCTGGTTTGAAACATTTTTGGGACTGCCACATACAGGCACTCAATCTATCCCATTTTACTGGAGGGCCACCTACCTGCTCCTCTGGTTTGAAACATTTTTGGGACTGCCACATACAGGCACTCAATCTATTCCATTTTACTGCAGGGCCACCTACCTGCTCCTCTGGTTTGAACAATTTTTGGGACTGCCACATACAGGCACTCAATCTATTCCATTTTACTGCAGGGCCACCTACCTGCTCCTCTGGTTTGAACAATTTTTGGGACTGCCACATACAGGCACTCAATCTATTCCATTTTACTGGAGGGCCACCTACCTGCTCCTCTGGTTTGAAACATTTTTGGGACTGCCACATACAGGCACTCAATCTATCCCATTTTACTGGAGGGCCACCTACCTGCTCCTCTGGTTTGAAACATTTTTGGGACTGCCACATACAGGCACTCAATCTATTCCATTTTACTGCAGGGCCACCTACCTGCTCCTCTGGTTTGAACAATTTTTGGGACTGCCACATACAGGCACTCAATCTATTCCATTTTACTGCAGGGCCACCTACCTGCTCCTCTGGTTTGAACAATTTTTGGGACTGCCACATACAGGCACTCAATCTATTCCATTTTACTGGAGGGCCACCTACCTGCTCCTCTGGTTTGAAACATTTTTGGGACTGCCACATACAGGCACTCAATCTATCCCATTTTACTGGAGGGCCACCTACCTGCTCCTCTGGTTTGAAAAATGTTTGGGACTGCCACATACAGGCACTATCCAAATTAAATTGTCTCCATAGCAGCCTCCACACGTTGTCTCCATTGCTACCTCCAAAAGTCGTCCATATAGCTGCCTCCATACATCGTCCCTTTATCAAACGAGGTGTGTCAGGCAGAAATTTGGGTTGTTTTCATGGATTCCACATCAAAGTTGTTAACTTTGTCGCCACCCTGCTGTGTTATCCACAAAATATACTGGCAAACTTTTACCATTTAGGGATATTATTTCAGCGCTTCTTGCGCATCTGTTTACATTCCCCTCACCCGGCATATCCTAAACTTATAAGAACGCTACTACACTTGATCTTATACAAAAGGTTCTTAGAACAGGTTCCCTGTTTGGGGAGTAGCCTAGAGACAGGGGCTTGGATTGGCGAAAGCTCGCCTGGCAGCGGAACGCCAGCTCCATGCGCATCATGCGCTTCTTGCGCATCTGTTTACATTCCCCTCACCCGCCATATCCCAAACTTATGAGAACGCTACTACACTTAACTTGGTGCAGGCTGGGACCGAGTCTGACCCTGGGGCTGGTCATATACTGCCGACGCAGAGAATTGCGGGGCCTACCTCGGTCCAGGTCTCAAAGGCCTACTATACCTCCTCCCACCCCTCCTCCACCTCCTCCTCCTCCGAATTACCATCCGTGGGCATGGCGCCATCAGTCGGTAGCTCTAGGCACAGCAGCAGTGCCGTCGCTAAGCGACAGCAGGCGGTGCTGAAACTGCTGAGCCTAGGCGATAAAAGGCACACCGCCCAAGAGCTATTACAGGGCATTCCACATCAAAGTTGTTAACTTTGTCGCCACCCTGCTGTGTAATCCCCAAAATATACTTGCAAACTTTTACCATTTAGGGATATTATTTCAGCGCTTCTTGCGCATCTGTTTACATTCCCCTCACCCGGCATATCCTAAACTTATAAGAACGCTACTACACTTGATCTTATACAAAAGGTTCTTAGAAGTGCTGTTTGGGGAGTAGCCTAGAGACAGGGGCTTGGATTGGCGAAAGCTCGCCTGGCAGCGGAACGCCAGCTCCATGCGCATCATGCGCTTCTTGCGCATCTGTTTACATTCCCCTCACCCGCCATATCCCAAACTTATGAGAACGCTACTACACTTAACTTGGTGCAGGCTGGGACCGAGTCTGACCCTGGGGCTGGTCATATACTGCCGACGCAGAGAATTGCGGGGCCTACCTCGGTCCAGGTCTCAAAGGCCTACTATACCTCCTCCCACCCCTCCTCCACCTCCTCCTCCTCCGAATTACCATCCGTGGGCATGGCGCCATCAGTCGGTAGCTCTAGGCACAGCAGCAGTGCCGTCGCTAAGCGACAGCAGGCGGTGCTGAAGCTGCTGAGCCTAGGCGATAAAAGGCACACCGCCCAAGAGCTATTACAGGGCATTCCACATCAAAGTTGTTAACTTTGTCGCCACCCTGCTGTGTAATCCCCAAAATATACTTGCAAACTTTTACCATTTAGGGATATTATTTCAGCGCTTCTTGCGCATCTGTTTACATTCCCCTCACCCGGCATATCCTAAACTTATAAGAACGCTACTACACTTGATCTTATACAAAAGGTTCTTAGAAGTGCTGTTTGGGGAGTAGCCTAGAGACAGGGGCTTGGATTGGCGAAAGCTCGCCTGGCAGCGGAACGCCAGCTCCATGCGCATCATGCGCTTCTTGCGCATCTGTTTACATTCCCCTCACCCGCCATATCCCAAACTTATAAGAACGCTACTACACTTAACTTGGTGCAGGCTGGGACCGAGTCTGACCCTGGGGCTGGTCATATACTGCCGACGCAGAGAATTGCGGGGCCTACCTCGGTCCAGGTCTCAAAGGCCTACTATACCTCCTCCCACCCCTCCTCCACCTCCTCCTCCTCCGAATTACCATCCGTGGGCATGGCGCCATCAGTCGGTAGCTCTAGGCACAGCAGCAGTGCCGTCGCTAAGCGACAGCAGGCGGTGCTGAAACTGCTGAGCCTAGGCGATAAAAGGCACACCGCCCAAGAGCTATTACAGGGCATTCCACATCAAAGTTGTTAACTTTGTCGCCACCCTGCTGTGTAATCCCCAAAATATACTTGCAAACTTTTACCATTTAGGGATATTATTTCAGCGCTTCTTGCGCATCTGTTTACATTCCCCTCACCCGGCATATCCTAAACTTATAAGAACGCTACTACACTTGATCTTATACAAAAGGTTCTTAGAAGTGCTGTTTGGGGAGTAGCCTATAGACAGGGGCTTGGATTGGCGAAAGCTCGCCTGGCAGCGGAGCGCCAGCTCCATGCCAAGATCCAACTAACATAGTTTTAACTGCAGCACCTTTAATCTACTACTAGTTCACTGCCTCCATACATCGTCCCCTTATCAAACGAGCTGTGTCAGGCAGAATTTTGGGTTGTTTTCATGGCTTCCATGTTAACTTTGTCGCCACCCTGCTGTGTAATCCACAAAATATACTGGCAAACTTTTATCATGTACCGATATTATTTGAGCGCTTCTTGCTCACCTCCTTTGGTTCCTCTCTGCCACCCATTGGTTTGAAGCCTGAGTCCATTTAGGGTATGTCGCCATGACACTCTCTAGCCTGCTGCCGCTGCCTCTGCATGCCGTCCCCTATAGTGTCAGGGTCAATTATTGGATGTTTTAGATGCTATCTAGCTTCATTCTGTCACTCTGTCATGGCCATGCTGTTGCCCATAATTTTGGCATAATGGTGCGATTATGCAGCCTCAGAGGCATCCATGCATGCTGCCCCTGCTGTTTCCTGTCCATTTCCGTGGTGTTTCCATCCTTTTCTGAGGTTCCCAGGTGTTTGGCCAAGCTTCCCTGTGCAGAGCCTTGGTCCCCTTGAAAAATGCTCGAGTCTCCCATTGACTTCAATGGGGTTCGTTATTCGAGACGAGCACTCGAGCATCGGGAAAAGTTCGTCTCGAATAACGAGTACCCGAGCATTTTAGTGTTCGCTCATCTCTAATAAAGATCCTTTACAATAGTTACAAACGTGGGAAAAAAAGACTTTTGTAATACAGTCAGTCCTCTGGTTACGTACAACATAGGTTCTATAGGTTTGTTCTTAAGTTGAATTTGTATGTAAGTCGGAATTGTATATACTGTATATATTTATAGCTACAGACAAATTGTTTTTGGTCTCTGTGACAATTGAATTTCAAAAATGTTGGATTGTCATAAGAACCAGGATTAACAATAAAGCTTCATTAAAGACACCTTAGATAACTGTTATAGCTGGTTATTGTAGCCTAAGGATAAAGTACAGTAAATTACCAACATCCAGAGGGCCGTTTGTAACTAGGGGTCGTCTGTAAGTTGGGTGTTCTTAAGTAGGGGGCCGCCTGTATATAGTATATCTTTTTGTAAATGTTCAAATTAACTGAAAATGACCATTAAGAATTAATTCCCAAACACCTCGAAGACGGAAGCCCTCCCATTTAATATTCCGACTACGGAATTTTATTACTACAACAGAACTTTAATTACCAATGGAAGACGGGCTCCGTCAAGTATCTTGGGGTACAAATAACAGCCTCGTACTCGTCTCTATATAACGCTAACTACCCACCCTTATTTAGGGAATTGAAGGCAATGCTAACTAGATGGAGGGGACACCATATTTCCATGGTCGAGTTGCAGCAATTAAAATGTCTTGGCTACCAAAGCTACTAAATTATTTCCAAACTTTGCCTCTGAAAGTACCTCAGGCAGAACTCAAGGCTCTGCAAGGAGCAGTTTTTAACTTTATATGGGACAACAGGAGGCATAGAATGCCAAAATCAGTCATGCTTGCTCCCAAAGCCCAGGGAGGGCTAGCAGTACCGGACATAGCCCATTATTATTGGGCTGCTCAATTACGATACCTACCGTACTGGGTAACATCAGAGGCTACACTAAGTGGGTCGAGATTGAGAAGTTGTGGATGGCACCGGTACACCCGAACTCATACTTGTGGGGTTCTAACTCATCTCTCCCTACACAGTCTTTATTAGGTCCCATAGCACTTACACTAGCGGTTTGACAGGTGTGTAAAAAGCGCTTTAACTTGTCTTCCAGCAGCCCACCATTGATGTCAGTCCTCTATAATCTGGACATCCCTGACAGCTTGATGGCAAATATGGTCCAGAGATGGACCAAGGCAGGAGTGTTTCATCTGGCAGCTATGGTGGATCCACTCACGCTGGAGCTAAGGCCCTCTACCTATCTATCAAGTGAGCGGTCCCTTCATAAGGATGAGTGGTACCACTACCTCCAGGTGAAGCATTATATAACCAGTTTATTTGGATCTACTAAGGTTTCTAAACCTACTGAATTTGAACAACTATGCAAATTAGGTACCTCAGTCAAAGGGACGATCTCTAGAATATACCAAATATTATGCACCCCAACAGGTGATGCCCCACTAACACACAAATATATGACAAAATGGGAAGGGTACCTCAACAAAAAAATCTCGACAGAGACGTGGCAAATTATATGGAGCAGAACAGCCAAATCGTCCATTTGTACCACTTATAAAGAATCCCAATACAAGGTGCAAATGCACTGGTATCATACTCCAGCACTGCTACACAAGCTGAATCCAATGGTTCCAGATGCCTGCTGGAGGTGTCATACTGAGGTAGGCACATTGTTCCATATCTTCTGGACATGCCCACTTATAACCCCATTTTGGCAACGAATAGAAGCTCTCACTGGGGAGTTGTTTGGTAGTGTCATCCCGTTAGACCCCATGCAATATCTCCTCAATGTCCCCCCATGCAATTTGAGAAAACATCTTTCTAGTTTCTTTTTAAGTCTTTGCACAGCATCCAAATGCCTGATAGCAAGGACATGGAAGCAGAGTGCACCCCCAGCAGAATCAGAACTATTCGCTCGGTTGAAAGAGATGTGCTCCCTAGAAAAACTAACGGCCTCCCTCAATAATACAGTTGACTCCTACCAGAAGGTATGGGAACCTTAGAACTACTTTTGTGTACTCAATGATTTGTAGATGCGGTGGGTCCTCCCCGGGTGTGAATGATACACCACCATTGCACCACTAACAATGCGTCTCTTCCCCCCCCCCCACGGGTCCTACCTTACCGAGTGTGTGTAGTGTGTCTTGTCTAATGTGTTATGCCGGTTATTCATCCTTTGAAGTGGGTGTTGTAGCATTACTACAATTAAGGAAATACTGGAGACATATGGCATAATGTAGCAGCTTTATTTAGTTTAAGGTGTAAAGGCACAGATTACAGGCATGTCCTCTACTCAAAGCTCTTGTACTTGAATATACATATACCTCTTATTTACTGCTCTCTACACTGCAAATGCAGAAGAATGTACGATTCATCAAGCAATGCATGCATTACCCCCTGTTTTATATTGTGTTTTATTCTATGTTTAAACATTTTCTAAATAAAAATTTACAGTTTAAAAAAAAAAAAGAATTAATTCCCTAGTGTGTGACGGCCATTTCGATAGATAATACAAGGTCACTATGGAGTGTAGCGTGGGATTTTAAACATTTTTGTTGGGAAATATTTATGTTTATTTCTATATATTGATTAATATTTTATGTGTGTGTGGGGGAAATCTTTATATAGTTTTGATTTATTTATTTTCTTTACAAGGTTTCCTCTGTTACAGGGGAAATTGACCCCGGTTGGGGCAAATTTCAAGGACAGAGCTGTACTGGGTTTGCTTAACTGTTTCAGAGCTGCCGGTCACATGACCACTGGCTATTTTATTATTGTTTGTAAAATATAAGCATTGTGCCTTTGCATATAAAATTGGCATTGTGGAATAAGCTTGTGTCTGTATCAGTGTCACAGGTGACCCCACGATCCATGTCTCGGCGTGTGGTCCGCGCGTCTCCTTCCTTCCCGGCCACACGCTCCCGCTGCTCTTCAAGTATTTAAAGGGCCAGCGTCCTCCTTATTAGTGCGGGCATTACCAGCTCGGCTATATAGCCTGGCTACTCCCAGCATCCCCTGCCGGATCTTCATGTCCTGTTACTGAAGAGAACGCCCTCCGTGTTCCCGAGCGTTTCCAGACGCCTCTGTGGATTCTGTGATTCCCATGTTCCGTGGTGTTCCCGTGTTCCTGGTTTCCTGTGTTCCCTTGTTCTGTGTTATGCTGTGGCGGTCCTGTTATCCTGTGGCGGTCCTGTTATCCTGTGGCGGTCTTGTTATCCTGTGGCGGTCCTGTTATCCTGTGGCGGTCCTGGTATCCTGTGGCAGTCCTGGTATCCTGTGGCGGTCCTGGTATCCTGTGGCGGTCCTGGTATCCTGTGGCGCTCCGGTATTCCAGCAGCCATCCGAGGTCGTGCCAGCCATCCGAGGTCCTGCCAGCCATCCGAGGTCCTGCCAGCCATCCGAGGTCCTGCCAGCCATCTGAGGTCCTGCCAGCCATCTGAGGTCCTGCCAGCCATCCGAGGTCCTGCCAGCCATCCGAGGTCCTGCCAGCCTGCCTGCCTTCCCGTGGTCCTGCCTTCCCGTGGTCCTGGCTTTCCGTGGTCCTGCCTGCCTTCCTTCCCGTGGTCCTGCCTGCCTTCCCGTGGTCCTGCCTGCCTTCCCATGGTCCTGCCTGCCTGCCCGTGGCCCCCGTGTCCCTACCTTGGCTGCCACCGTGGGCCTAGTTGCACCCGCGGAGCGACCTGGTGACTCCTGCCGCAGCAAGACCATCCCGCTTTGCGGCAGGCTCTGGCGTAGACCAGGAGTTCACTTAGACTCCGCTCCCGGGTGCGGCTAAGGTTGTTATCTCCCGCGGTGGCCCAGGGAGTCCACTTACTTAATCCCAAGGGACTAATCCCCATAGACTGTGACAGTAAGATCCGGCCATGGACTCCGCCAAGGTCATGATCTCTGCCAAAGCCATGGACATTGTCAAGGATCCATACCTGCTTCTGGGTGACCTTCCCAGCACTATTGCCCAGCAGTCCCAAGAGATTGCTGCGCAAAAAGAACTGTTGGACAAACTTGCTGACACCCTGCGGATTATTGCCTCCCAGCAGCAGGCTCCTGTGACTCCTCCTGTTTCTTCTGTCCCCCAGCCATGTTTTTCGGCAGCGAACTCTGGAACAGATTTTTGATGCCAAACAAATTTGATGGCAACCCCAATTTTTGCAGGAGTTTTGTTGTCCAGTGCTCGTTGCACATCAAATTGACGTCCTCCCAGTCCACCCCCGAACGCTTTAAGTTGGCATGCGTTTTTTCTTTGCTCACTGGAAAGGCGCTGGACTGGGCTACTCCTCTATGGGATAGTGGTGACCCGGACATGGTTACCCATACCAAGTTCCTGGCAAAAATCCAGTCCAGATTTGAACCACCTCAAGTTCGACCACCTCATCTGTCCTGCATGGTTCCGGTTTCTCCAGTGTCTCCGCAGCTTCCCAGAGCTGCACCAGCGGCGCCCAAGCTTCCACAGCTTCCCAGAGCTGTACCAGCGGCGCTCAAGCCTCCGCAGCTTCCCAGAGCTGCACCAGCGGTGCCCAAGCCTCCGCAGTTTCCCAGAGCTGCACCAGCAGTGCCCAAGCCTGCGCAGCTTCCCAGAGCTGCTCCCATGACTCCGCAGCTTCCCAGAGCTGCTCCAGTGACTCCGCAGCTTCCTGCAGCTGCTCCAGTGTCTCCGCAGCTTCCCGCAGCTGCTCCAGAGTCTCCGCAGCTTCCTAGAGCTGCTCCAGCGGTAACCAAGCCTTTGCAGCTTCCCGCAGCTACTCCAGTGTCTCGACAGCATCCCCGCAGCTGCTCCAGTGTCTCTGCAGCTTCCCAGAGCTGCTCCAGCAGTACCCAAGCCTTCGCAGCTCCCCGCAGCTGCTCCAGTGGCTCCGCAGCTCCCTGCAGCTGCTCCAGTGGCTCTGCAGCTCCCCGCAGCTGCTCCAGTGACTCCACAGCTCCCCGCAGCTGCTCCAGTGACTCCGCAGCTCAAGGCAGCTGCTCCAGTGGCTCAGCAGCTCCCCGCAGCTGCTCCAGTGGCTCCGCAGCTCACCGCAGCTGATCCAGTGGCTCCGCAGCTCCCCTCAGATGCTCCTGTGGCTCCGCAGCTCCCCGTAGCTGCTCCAGTGGCTCCGCAGCTTGCCAGTGCTGCTCCAGTGGCTCCACAGCTCCCCGCAGCTGCTCCAGTGTCTCCGCAGCTTCCCACAGCTGCTCCAGTGGCTCTGCAGCTCCCCGCAGCTGCTCCAGTGGCTCTGCAGCTCCCCGCAGCTGCTCCAGTGGTTCCGCAGCTCCCCGCAGCTGCTCCAGTGGCTCCGCAGCTCCCCGCAGCTGCTCCAGTGGCTCTGCAGCTCCCCCTGGTTGCTCCAGTGGCTCCGCAGCTCCCCGCAGCTGCTCCAGAGGCGCCCCAGACTCCGCAGCTTGCCAGTGTTGCTCCGTCCTCCCCTGAGGCTGCTCCAGAGCCTCCACTGCCCTCCCCTGAGGCCGCTCCAGAGCCTCCACCGGCCTCCCCTGAGGCCGGTCCAGAGCCTCCACCGGCCCCCCCTGAGGCCACTCCAGAGCCTCCACCGGCCTCCCATGAGGCCGCTCCAGAGCCTCCACCGGCCTCCCCTGAGGCCGCTCCAGAGCCTCTACCGGCCTCCCCTGAGGCTGCTCCAGAGCCTCCACCGGCCTCCCCTGAGGCCGCTCCAGAGCCTCCACCGGCCTCCCCTGAGGCCGCTCCAGAGCCTCCACCGGCCTCCCCTGAGGCCGCTCCAGAGCCTCCACCGGCCTCCCCTGAGGCCGCTCCAGAGCCTCCACCGGCCTCCACTGAGGCCGCTCCAGAGCCTCCACCGGCCTCCCCTGAGGTCGTTCCAGAGCCTCCACTGGCCTCCCCTGAGGCCGCTCCAGAGCCTTCACCGGCCTCCCCTGAGGCCGCTCCAGAGCCTCCACCGGCTTCCCCTGAGGCCGCTCCAGAGCGCCTAGAGCCGACCCAGCCAGCGACTTCCCAAATCTTCTCTGTGACTGCTCTCCTCCTAAGGTGTCTCATCACCAAGAAGAATTGGAGGAGGCGAAGAAAGAAGAGCAGTGGGCTGAAGAAGAAGAGAAGAGGGGCCCTAAAGGGGGGGGGGTTACTGTCACGGGCACCCGTGTCCTGCTGTGTCACTCACCTCCCCAAGCTCCTGGCACCGCTCTGGTCCCGGTGTGTGGTCCGCGCGTCTCCTTCCTTCCCGGCCGCACACTCCTGCCTCTTCAAGTATTTAAAGGACCAGCGTCCTCCTTATTAGCGCTGGCCCTCCGTGTTCCCGAGCGTTTCCAGACGCCTCTGTGGATTCTGTGATTCCCATGTTCCGTGGTGTTCCCGTGTTCCTGTTTTCCTGTTTTCCCTTGTTCTGTGTTATCCTGTGGCGGTCCTGTTATCTTGTGGCAGTCCTGTTATCCTGTGGCGGTCTTGTTATCCTGTGGCGGTCCTGTTATCCTGTGGCGGTCCTGGTATCCTGTGGCGGTCCTGGTATCCGGTGGCGGTCCTGGTATCCGGTGGCGGTCCTGTTATCCTGTGGCGGTCCTGGTATCCTGTGGCGGTCCTGGTATCCTGTGGCGCTCCGGTATTCCAGCAGCCATCCGAGGTCCTGCCAGCCATCCGAGGTCCTGCCAGCCATCCGTGGTCCTGCCAGCCATCCGTGGTCCTGCCAGCCATCCTTGGTCTTGCCAGCCATCTGAGGTCCTGCCAGCCATCCGAGGTCCTGCCAGCCTGCCTGCCTTCCCGTGGTCCTGCCTTCCCGTGGTCCTGCCTGCCTTCCTTCCCGTGGTCCTGCCTTCCCGTGTTCTTGCCTGCCGGCCTTCCCGTGGTCCTGCCTGCCTGCCTTCCCGTGGTCCTGCCTGCCTGCCTTCCCGTGGTCCTGCCTGCCGGCCTTCCCGTGGTCCTGCCTGCCTGCCCGTGGCCCCCGTGTCCCTACCTTGGCTGCCACCGTGGGCCTAGTCGCACCCGCGGAGCGACCTGGTGACTCCTGTCGCAGTAAGACCATCCCGCTTTGCGGCGGGCTCTGGCGAAGACCAGGAGTTCACTTAGACTCTGCTCCCAGGTGCGGCTAAGGTTGTTATCTCCCGCGGTGGCCCAGGGAGTCCACTTACTTAATCCCAAGGGACTAATCCCCATAGACTGTGACAATCAGTGAGTAAAGTGACTGTTGCAGGAATATTCCATAGACACGGAAGCAGAAAGCTGGGTGTGCAAAGTGTGGTTGTGCGTCCCCTGGGTGGTGAGTGTTTCGTTTGAAGATTGTCAGGATCACGGGAATTGGACCCACTGTAACACCGCGGACGATGACGTAAGCCAACACCTGGGAGCGGATTCTAAGTGGCACCCGGTTTTCACCAGAGCCTGCCGAAAAAAGCAGGTTGGACTTGCTACGGCCTGGTACTATCAGGTTGCTCTACAGGAGCGACTTTGTCTGCGGTGGTGGCCAAGGCGAAGTACAGAGTCATAGAACAGAATCGTAGTCGGGGACAGGAAGCACGGTATTGTAGTCAGTAGCAGAGCAGGAGATCAGGGCAGGCAGGGGAGAAGCGAGGTCAGGAACAGAATCAAGGTCAACGGGAAAACAGGATAAGCGCACATTGTTTGGAATACAGCTCTCTTTGAGGAATGGAAGCACAAAGATCCGGTGGGGTATGTAGGAAGGGGCCGGCTATTTATTATATTAAGGAATAGCCAGCGCCCGAGACGAGGGAACGAGGACAGATAAGGAGATCTGCTGCTGCCGCACTTGGGGGGAAATGGGGGCATGGGTGTGCCCGCGACCAGGGTCGCAAGAGCACTCGTAGTAGGGATTCTGGTATGATTTGCCTGACAGACATCATGGAATAAAATCCTTCAAGGCATGCAAATTTCCCCTACTCACTCCAGCACATGGCCATGTCCATTTGAGATTCATCAATGGCCATCTGGATAATACAGAGAAGACATAGGAGAAGGTAATGTGGTCAGATGAGATAGAAATCAAACTACACTCACTATTGTTTGTAGCAAAGCATAGGAGGTTGAAACCTCTTGGATTGGTGAGGCCCTGTATTGCAAAATTTTGTTCATCAACCTCCTTCCATGAGTAAGACCATTGAAGATGGGTCATAGCTGGGTCATCCAGCATGACCTGAAACACACTGCCACAGCAACTAAGGAGCTTTTCAAGGTCTTGGATTGGCCTAGCCCAACTGAATATCTTTGAAGGGAGCTGAAACACAACACTGCCACAGCTGTAAAACCTAAAAGATCTGGATAAGATCTGTATTGAGAAGTTTGCCCTGATCCCTTATGCAATGTGTGCAAACTTGGTGAAGAACTACAGAAAACATCTCACCTCTGATCTCTAATTGCAAACAAAAGATTCTGTATAAAATATTAAAGGGATTTGCCCTTGAAAGAAAGTTCTCAAATTTGAAATAAAAATTTTTTAACCCCTTACTTTACAATTTTTACAATTTTATAGTTTTATTGCTGTTTTAGTTCCTATAACTACTAAGTGACTGACTGATAGACAGTGTAAAATTCTAGAGTATGGACTGGAACTCTGTAAGCAAACACTTTATGATCCCTCTAGTGCGATGACAAGGTGCTTAGATAATCAGGGTACAGTTTACCTACACTATTATTTAGCTTCTGAAAATTTCACTAGTATCCAGCCCATAGAAAAAGAAATATGAGACAGATCAGAGATGAGATCAGAGATGAGAGATGATGAGATCCATCAGCGCCGCTACATCTCAGCTATAACAAACACTGTCAGCTCTGTATACTATGCTGCTTGAGGCAGAGATCATGCTGCATTGAGCAGACAGGAGAAGCAATTTATGAGAATAATCTGCCATGGCCAATCATAAAAATTTACAGTCAGATCTCGGGGCAACCAAATATGTATATACCATATATAGAGACAGGTTGGAATTATATCTGTGAAATGCAATATTTTTTGTTAATAACAGTGAATTAGATAATGTGCTATTTTGAGTATATTTAAGAATTTGTCTTGATGGGAATACCTCTTTAAGTTCTGCTTTCTATTGTATCAAATAGTTATTTCATGCAATAAAATGCACAAGGAATATGTAAAATGCAGACAATGGGATTTTCTGTATTTTGTACACTTTCTTACAGTTGAAGTGTACATGGGATAAACATTACAGACCTCTCCATTTTCTGTAGGTGGAAAAACTTGCAAAACTGGCCTGCGATCAAAACTTATTACGTACAAATTAGCATTCTCACCCAACTTCATGTTCATTTCAATATAGATAAAAGGTAACAGTTGTTATTGTAAGATAAATCCTTAAGAGTATAAATTAGAGAGCTATTTCTTAAACCCAATATACTGGCTCAGCAGTTCCTATTTAAAGTTCCTTTCTAAGCATGCTTTCCTATTTATAGAACTAAGGAAATGATCTTTGAAGGCTCCCCTGTAAACATCTGATCTCTTTAATAATTCCCCTTGTAAATTATTCATCATCTGTATTCACCAATTATGTAAGGAACATGTAGTGGTGGCTAGCTCATTAAAATTATATTGCTGTATACCCCTGGAAATTCACAAATGGGAATTCATTATAAACTTGATAAAATTTTTATTAGGGTTTAGAGACAACAGCTTGCATAACCAAATAAAGTACAATTTTAGCTTTACATGTATAAAAATTTTTTTTGCAAACATGTACAGTAAAGTCAAAACTACAGACAGTCTAAAGTGCATATATGATTCTTCTTTGGCAGATTACACAATCATATTGTTTTGATATCTGAAAAATAGCTTTATCTGCCACATCTTAAAACATGAGATTGGCTGATGCAGAGGTTGCTTCTGGTATGTCAATGGATTAATCATTTGATATGTTTGGATATGTATGTGGTTACATACAGCAATGAAAGGTTATTAGAATCACTAAGCTTGGTCATATTTATGTTCCCCTTTATCTTTTTCTTAAAAGTGAAGTATTCAGCCTTACTCATGTATACAACGCAAAAACTTCAGATTTTGCAAAGCTACTCACAAAACTGTGTCAATAACACAGGGAAATGAATGCCAACATCTTAAGAGAAGTTCTTAACCCCTTATCACCGACACTAGTTTTCAGCTCAATGACCAGACTCGATTTTTCAAATCTGACATGTCTCACGATAATTGGTTATAACTTCGGAACGCTTTAACATATCCTGGTGATTTTGAGAATGTTTTCTCGTGATACATTGTACTTCATGTTAGTTAAGTGATAAAGTGATTTAAGTGATAAGTTTTGCGATTCGTTCTGAAAAAAAGTTAAAATTTGGCAAAAGTTTGTAAAAATTCTTCATTTTCCAAGTTTGAAATATTCTGCTTTCCAGACAGGAAGTAAAACTACCCAAAAAGCTTGATAATTAACAATTACGGAATATATGCTTTATGTTGGGATGATATTTTATGCATCCTCTCATTTTTCTAGGATGTTGTGAGGTGCAGAACTTTAGGTGCAATTTTTCTCATTTTCATGAAAATTGCCAAAACTCACATTTTGAGGGACAACTCAGCTTTCAAGTGACTTTGAAAGGCCTAAATAATAGTAAAACCACATAAATTACCCCACTATAGAAACTTCACCCCTCAACGTATGTAAAACAACTTCTATTAAGTCCATTAACCCTTTAAGTGTTTCACATGGGTTAAAACAATATGGACCTGTGATTTAGAAACTATGGAATTTTTTTGGAAAATACATTCATTTAGGCCAAACTGACAGTTTCAGAATAAATTAAATGATGAAACGCACTGCAACGTTTGATGCCCAATTCCTCCCGAGTGTACTGATACCCCATATGTGGTGGTAAACTTCTGAACGGGCGCACGGCCGAGTATAGAATGAATGGAGGCGCCATTCACAGCAGATTTGTATTGTCACATTGTACAACCTATAAATTTTTATTTTTTTTGGTAATGCAAACATATGAGGGTTTTTTTTTTTACGGGATGAGATACAATGTATAGATAATTTTTTCTGATGGTGTTTGATGAAAAATTGTATATTACGGTTAGTTTTTCGAGTTTTATTTTTTACGTTGTTCACCGAGCAGGTTCAAGATTGATTTAGATTTATTGTACAGATTAATACGGACGCGGTGATACCAAATATGTACGTGTTTTTGTGTTTTACATACTTTATTTGCATTTCATGTGTAACTGGGGAGATTATGGGACTTTTATTTTATTTATTTATTTAATTATATAATAAAATGATTTCATCATTTTTTTTTTACTTTTTTACATTTTCTACATCTTGGCTTGAACAAGTGATCGTCCGATCGCTTATTCAAGCCTTTACACTGCAATACACTTGTATTGCAGTGTATAGTGAAAGTAACTGAGCATGCTGCGCATGCTCAGTTACATACAGCCGGGTCCTGCCAGGAAGGCAGAACCCGGCAGGTAGAGGAGCCGGAAGCCCCGGGTCACTCGTTGGAACCCGGGGCTGCGGCAGGAGGGATCGGATCCCCCGGTAAGCACACCGGGGGGGTCCGATCCACACGGGACACGCTTACACGCTGCGGTCATGCTTGACCGCGGCGTGTAAGGGTTTAAACACCCGGGATCAGAGTTTTTCCGATCCCAGGTGTTAGTGCCGGGTCTGGGCTGTAAGATCACAGCCTGACACCGTCAGCAGCGAGACCCGGTGTCCCGAAATCTTCTTCTGACGCGCCGCCGTAGAAAGGCGTACACGTCAGAAGAAGTAAAAAGCCAATAGGGCGGTCATTAAGGGGTTAATTACTTTGTCCTATTTTGATATTTACACAAATAGGAAATTCAACTGTACTAAACAACCAGAATATAGGAAGTTATAAAAGACAAATAATTTGGTAAATTATTAAAAAAAATTATGATCTCCCATAACTCAGCATTTATAACTGGCTAAACAACATTTCTCACCTTAAAGAGGACCTGTTTACCTGGTTACTACAGTAAGCATCTCCTAGCACTACCCAATTTTTAGCAGTGATAGACTGCTAGCTTTATTGGAACCCCCCAATAAAAGTAAGCAGTCACTGCCGCACAGTACAATAGGAACTCGAGACCGCACTCAAAGTGGTCCTGCATATTCATGAGGGGGCGGTTCAAGGCGCTGCTTCTTCCCCGGACCGCTCCTCCCACTCCACAGGGCGGCGGTGACTGCCGGGCTTCATGCAGCGTCACCACCTGCTGGATCCGCCCCCTCATGAATACGCCACACCGATTCGAGCATGGTCTGTCATTCCTATTGTACTGTACAGCAGAGTCTGCTAGTTTTATCAGAGAGTTCTGATAAAGCTAGCAGTTTATCACTGCTAAAAATGGGGTTGTGCTAGGAGCTGCTTACTTTAGTAAGCGTTTTTTATGGGTGACAGGTCCTCTTCAAATTCCCACATAAAATCACATAAAACAGCTGATGGAAAGGGAATTTCTATTGCTTATACGTTTTTTTTTACAATAAAAAATTGCACTAACACTATGGGGGGAATTTATTAATGTACTTGCGCCACAATTCAATCTAAGCTTTTAGACCAGTGATGGCTAACCTATGGCACTGGTGCCAGAGGTGGCACTCGGAGCCCTTTCTGTGGGCACTCAGGCCATCACCAGAGATGACTCCAGGTATCTTCCTGCAGTCCCAGACATCCCAGGACTTGCTGTGCACAGAGATATTTTAAAGTGACAGCTGTACCTGGAACTATTTTCTGCTTTATTAGTGTCCTCAGGTGCCGGTATCAATGAAAACTGTGACAGAGAAGGGAGTATAAATCACAAATTACATTTCTGTGATGGCACTTTGCGATAAATTATCGGGTCTTTGTTGTAGTTTGGGCACTCGGTCTCTAAAAGGTTCGCCATCACTGTTTTAGACTTTTATTTGGCACTTTTCCAACTTGTCTGACTAAGGGGGCGTGGTCTTCTGAAATGGCTTTATGAGTAAGTGGCGTGGCTTGTGGGAAATTGTCCATCTGCCCATAATTCTGGCTCACAGCGTAGACCAACTAAACGTATATCTAAAGTAGGAATAGACCGTCTAATGCTGCACCAGAATTCATCATCACAGTGATAAATCCGTTGCAGAAAAAGACTGGTTGCCTAGACTTTATATTTGTATTTTATCTTAAGCCATCCAATCCATCTACAGTACAGGCAGTCCCCGACTTAAGAATACCCAATCTTTTGTTACAGACGGACCTCTCTGTTTACTGTGACCTCTGGTGAATCTCTTTGAATGTTTAACTTCAGTCTCAGGCTGCAATGATCAGCTCAAACTTATGACTTAAGGAATTTTTAACCCATGTCAACTTATATCTTGTATGTTCATGAAATGAGTGACATATCCTAGAAGTAAAGTACCTCAATTTACATAATTTATCCCAAGTGATAAGATAAGATAAGAAAATTCAATTTTAGGAAGCACTGATGGGAGGAAAATAAGCTACTCAAAAGTGGGACCTGATGTTACTGCAGGTAACTGTATATAGGCGGTCCCCTACTTAAGAACACCTGATTTACATACGACCCCTAGTTACAAACTGTATCTGGATTTTGGTAATTTACTGTATTTTAGCCCCATGCTACAATAAACAGCTATAACAGTTATCAAAGGCATCTGCAATTAAGATGTATTATTAATCCTGGTTCTTATGACAACCCAACGTTTTTAAAATCCAATTGTCACAGAGACCAAAAAAAGTTTGACTGGGGTTACAGTAATAAAGTATACAGTTACCACTTACATACAAACTCAACTTAAGAACAAACCTACAGAACCTATCTTGTATGTAACCCGGGGACTGCCTGTATATTGAAATGATTACTTATTTAACAGTAAAAATCATTCCCGAATGTTTTGTTCTAGGTTTTTAATACACTCAAACATGCTTTTCACTCTAAGAGCTTGGTATCTTTGATGGGTCTGCTGTCTGGTACTTTCTGTTAATGAATACACTTTATTAAAAAAGTTTTTTAACAAATTAAAAAAGAGGCTTCTAAGTATTATACATGCTATATAGTTTGCACTACAATTTTATTCCATCTGAAAACAAACACTTCTCAAATACCTTGAACTGTAGGACATATCCTGGTTTCAAAGTAAGGTCCCGAGTAACAGCAAATCGATCACCATCTGATTTTCCGAATATCATTGCAGAGGAGGTAACAGAGCAAAAACTTTCATTTTTAACCATTCCTTCATTAGCCACCATTAGCCAAACACTCAGTTGATTCATTGGATAGTCAAAGGCAGGCTTTTCATAAAAATTCTAATTGAAAAGAGAATACAAATATATTTATATATTTCCCATCTAAACTGTATAATACTCATCACAATAAAATGTCAGACAGAAAAAACATAAAAAATATCTATATGATCTAGTATGGGAAAATGACCACCGTTTTTCCTTACTAAGCAAATATGCAGATTTCTTTCATTATATTTTGGGTTTCTGTGTAATAAATAGTAAGAATAGATTAATTTGATAGGAATGAGTTTTGTGTTACTTTCCACATGATACTTGTTTTCTGAAATGAAATATGCCATAGATCCTGAGACATATGATCTACTAATGTTTTATTATGGTTGCCTTATTTAAGTGACCAGGTAAAAAAGCAGGGTAATGGCAAAGGCAGAGTTTTATTTGGAGTTTAATTCCTCAGCATGTATTCATTGTGTAATTATTATATTGTATTTTTAGATTTTTGTAATCAGTAATGTTTTCTCAAAAATAAAAGACACAGACACAGGAAAATATTAAAGTCAAGACCTTATTGATCAAAAATAAGATACAAGTTCAAGAAGCACATTCTATCCAGTTTTGAACTAAACTTTTTCCCCTCATTCCTTTTACAAATAACTAGGAAACCGTAAAAAAAAAAATTAATTTTCACTAACTATCATTTAAATAATTTTTAAAATCGATTTTCACAATAATTTAATATAGATGTCTTATATTTCTTGTCACAGTTTGCATTATCAGTGACATTCTGGTTTTACATTTTTTGTTTTATTTTGCCAGTATTTATTTATTTGTAATACTTTTGCATGTTTTGCCCACCCTCTGGGTCATAAAAAGCATTAGAGGCATTTCAAAATTACACAGTTTATTTCATCATGGTATTATATTTATCACAATTATAGGGATAATGCAATGCAGAATAATTAGAGAACACTAAAGTACAACAATATGTTAAAACTTCATATTTGTTTTAGCCTTTTAAAACAGCAACTTGACAATGGGATATGTACAGCAGAATAGGACTGACATGCTTATGTTTTGGCTTGATGCTTTCCCCATAGTCCTGATTTAGTCTAATTTAAAATACGGTTTAGGGAAAGAACTTACTTAATTGTCATTTCAGATGATTTTTGAAGTTGTGTGGGGGATTTGGTGTGAACATTTTCTGAAATACTTCATTAAGAAATTCTGCTTAGTTTGTAAAGTAACTATGGCAAATATGTCTAAAGGATTGAAGACAGATCTCTCTCCTATCCTGTTTGTTACACAGATAACCATTCCTGGCTGCAGTATGCTACTCTATATTCAAACATCAAGCTAAAAGTCAAGGGGTTAATTATCACTGCAAGAGCTGTTTAAACACACAAGGAGAGTAAGTGTGAATTCATGAATCCTCCATAGACACACACTGTACAGGCTGGAATACACATCTCTATGAAAGGGAGTAGCTTGATTCTTTATTTACAAGCCAAGCAGAATTTGTTGATAAGATATATTTCAAATAAATGTTCACCACGTTCCCCCATGCAAAATATTAAAAATGATCTCACATGACGACTGCGCTTTAAATAGAATTCTACATGTGTACTTAATAGTCAAGATGTAATAAAGACTTACTTGTGGTAATGTTGGATAAGCAATAGGGATTACTTGTTTATGGTTTTCTGATAGAATTATGACATCATCAATGGCCCACTGATCATATCCTTCTCCTGAGAAGACAGGCTGCCACCAGCGTAACCGAGTACAAGGAGTTTTTGCTGTATTTGGAAGCTCAAGATACACAAACCTAATAGAATAAATAAGTTGGGAAAATATTTTTCGTATTACATAACCACCTCAGGGGCAACATCATCTACAATGACAATATGAGAAATCACTGAAAAGCCATATTTTATTTTATTTATTAGACACTATATCAAGATAACCTCATGTGGACACTTATACATTTATGTATGGCACGTGTTTGAAAGGAGTCTGCTTTCTCCACCAAACATTACATTTTACTGCCAGTATGTTGTAGAATAATTGAATGTGATTTCCAGTATAACACAGTATATTATACAGTTTCTAAAATATTTCTATTTTGTTTTGTTTTTGAGTTTCCATTTTTTGCTCCTCATCTTCAAAAATTCATAACATTTTATTATTCCATATACAGGGCTTGTTTTCTGTGTAACAAATTGTATTTCTTAATGATGGTATTTAATATTCCATACCGTGTACTGGGAAGTGGGCAAAACATTCCAAATGCAGTGAAAATGGTGAAAAAACACATTTGCGACGTTTTCTTGTGGGCTTGGATATTACGTTTTTCACTGTGTGCCCCAAATGACATGTCTACTTTATTCTTTGGGTTGCTACGATCACGTGGATACCAAATTTGTATAGGTTTTATAATGTTTTCATACATTTTGCCATCTTCTGTCGCCAATAACTTTTTCATACTTTAGTGTACGGAGCTGTGGGTGGTGTCATTTTTTGCAACTTTTGATGGCGTTTTCATTGCTATCATTTTTAGGACTGTGTGACCTTTTGACCACTTTTTATTAATTTTTTTATATTTTCCAAAATGGCCAAAAAATGTCATTTTTTACTTTGGACGCTATTTTCCGTTACAGGGTTAAACACAGTGAAAAACCGTTATTATATTTTGATAGATCGGACATTTTCGGACCCGGCGATACCTAATGTGTTTATGATTTTTACTGTTTATTAATATTAATATCAGTTCTAGGGAAAGGGGGGTGATTTGAATTTTTAGGTTTTTTTATTATAATTTTTTTTTTAACTTTTTTTTAACTTTTACTATTTTTCAGACTCCCTAGGGTACTTTAACCCTAGGTTGTCTGATCGATCCTATCATTTACTCCTCATTCATTACAATGTGCTGATAGTCATTGGGGAGCGGCGATCCGCGGCAAGATGGCGGCGCCCGTCGGGAAGGGGTTAAAGGGGTTTCCCACGAAAGAGAATTCTCACATTGCAATCCCCTATTGATGTTAACACAATAAAGATCATTTTAACTCCTTAATTTACATTTTTAATTGATGTTTAGACACATTATGATCCATCTAGTGTGGTGACAATGTGGTTATATTATTAGGGTACAGGTGTGTATATACACTTTCATCTGGCTTCTGACATTGTACTAACAAACTTACACATAGAAGGAGAGATGAGGCAGATCAGAAATGCATGAGATACCTATTATACAGAGGCATGACAGAGGCTGACAGACTTTTACACTGCCAGCTCTGCTACATCTCTGTTCTCACAGATATGTGCTTGCCTCCCCTTCCCTCGGATAACTTATCTGCTTGTAATTTTTAGTTTGCAGCTTCTTTCTGCTCACAATGTGCTTGGCAGGAAGTGAATCAGTGAGTGTCTGGGAGCTCCGTGCAGGCACTGCAGGAGGCGTGGCTACAGGCAGAAAGACACAGCAAGCCTGGCTGTCACACAGGAAACCAAGATGGCGGACAGACCCTAAAGTTAGAACTTACAGGGTTGTGTCTAGGGGCAACTGAAATTGTGTACAGCATGACTGATGGACTTATATCTGTGAAATGCTGTATTTTTGTTAATAACAGTGAATTAGAGAATGTGTTATTTACAAACTGGAATCAATAAATGAAAATGATTAAAAATAAAGAAGAAAAAAATGATTGTTACTTACTTAGGTTTTGTGAAGTCAGAAAAATACATTTCTGCCAGTAAATGCCAATTGATGCCTCCATTGTTACTGTACTGCAGTAACACTCCTTCTTCTCTACTATCTGCTGTATTACAGGATGGCTTTTCTCCTCCAATTTGTATATAGAACTGTATAAAATCAACCCATGTTGTATCCATGTCCCAGCTTACAAGCTGTCTCCTTCCAGCCTTTAATCAAATGATAAAAGTAAACATTTCAAATGTTTTAAAATCTACAATTGTTTTTTTTTTAAACTAGGCAGAATTTGTTAATGAAATATAATAGAAAACATGTTCACTACCCCCCCTGCCCAAAGGATCTCAAATGACAGTGTTTTTTCTGTGATCATCTTCTCCCCCTAGGGGGGTCTAAATCTACACTTATGAGGAGGAAAACAAAGTGTTGACTGGGCCTACCACGTTTCAAGGGATACTCCATTGCCTCGTTCCTAGCTAGGATCTTGGACTGGTTTCACAATTGTGGTGGGAAATTATTTTATAGACCACTTATTTATCCAAGAACACTACACAGAGAAGCATGCAGAGGGGAAAAGATAGATCAATTGAGGCACATGATTGGTCCAAGCTTTCTTGCTGTGTAATCCTGTGTCTCTTTCCTACAAATCCCAGGAATCCAATTTTTAGATTCTTACATGGTATTATATGGTACCTGCGAGATTCCATCTAATCTTAACAAGCTCACCAGATGTTTTCTAGGGCTTCAGGGGTTCAGGGGTACCATGTCAAATATTTGGTGGGGCTCTTCAACAATTTTGGCAGAGAGCGATTACTCTCATAAGGAAGCTTATCAATGTACATCTAGATAAATCTCCAGCTACTGTTATCCTCTCTGTTCTCACTGTAACAATACTGAATGCCAAATATCCAGTAATACGTCATATGCTTATTACTGCCCACACTGTTATACCTGGCTCTGGAAATCCCCCATCACTCCCACAATTGCACACTGGTTCAAAGAGCTACTTCCCCTCCAATGCATGGAAAAGCTCTTGTCTGGATCATCCTGACATATATATCACACCACATGGAAGCCCTGGATCACTTTTTCAGACCTCGTCAAGATTTGCCACCTACATTTATTCTGATAAAGTGCACCTGGACGTTCCCCTCTCCTGATTATCCCTTGACCTGTTTGGTATATTTTTCTTTGTAACTACCTATTATTTATTTATGAGACTCTTATCCGCCTCTGGTAGGCCACAACCTGCAACGATGAGGAGTACAGAAATACCATCAGCAACTTTTTTCAGTGGAGTGAAAGCAACAATCTAGTGATCAATGTCGAAAAAACAAAGGAGATGGTCATTGACCTAAAGAGGAACCAAACAGTTGCAGTACCAGTTAAGATCAATGAGTGAGAACTAGCTCAGGTCAACACCTACAAGTACCTGGGGGTGTACATTATTACAGACTTGAATGGAGGACCAATATCGAGAGGGTATGTGACAAGGTGATGAGCAGGTTGCACTTGTTGAGGAAGCTGAGGTCATTCCAAATCTCCACCATAATATTAAATATATTTTACGAAACTATGATGCATAATGTTCTACACAGTTGTCTGTTGGGGAGGAGGCTTAAACAGTAGAGAAATGAACTGGCTTAACAAGGTTAGCCAAAGAGCCCAGAGCACTGTTTCAGAGACGTTGCGTTCGCTAGAGGAAGTCTGGCAAACCAGATGTCTTAGGAAATTTCACATCACTACACACTACTGCAGCAACGGAGCAACGTCAGTCATTGCTATCGCCAGGTGTGTTGCCGTACCATAAGGTTCCACAACTCCTTCATCCCGAAGGCAATAGAACTATTTAACCATACGGTGGGGAAAGAAAAGACAAAGTCAAACACTCCCCCTCCCCCCCAAAAAAACCCCTTCTCCCACCCCCAAAAATTAAGGTAGTAATTGTAATGTTATTTATGTTGTTTATTATGTGATACAGTGTCCATGCCTTGCCTGGAGTAATGATGCACAAAACTATTTCCCAACAAGATTAATAAAGTTTATTCTATTCTATATTACTGTTTTTTATAGATTGTATCACCATTCTTGCTTGTTACATGCATATCTGGTGTCACTTGCTCTATTATGGTGTACTATCCTTACTTGGTGGACAGTACATTCTAGTGGGCATTGGTGGTCACTATACCCAAACTGGAGGTGTGTAGTTGAGGACTATACCTGGGTCTCACAACTTTGGTACATTCATGTTTTTAATTGTTGTTACTTGTGTCTCATGTATGTATTTTTCAGCCCTATACCTTGATACACTACTTTTATTTCTTGTGGTTATGTGCATATTGTTGGTATTTGTGGGCTAGGACATTTTAGGAATTTTTTATTGTGTGAATGACCCTGTTCTAAAATTGTTTTCTTGTACTACTCTTTGAGACTTTTTTCTATCACTTTGGACTATTGAATTATGAGTTAAAATAATTATTTGGATACTCAAAACGCATAGAGGAAATGTTTAGTAGAAGTAGCTAGTAGAAGTCAGGATACCATCACCCATACTCATCGCCCAGCAAGTAGTTTAGATATATGATGGAGTTAGATCAGGGGTAGGGAACCTATGGCTCGGGAGCCAGATGTGGCTCTTCTGTTGGCTGCACCTGGCTCTCAGACAGATCTCTAATACATAGTGATGGCTGCTGTGTGTCTTAGACTGATCACTGGACACAGGCAGCAATGTTACCGCTGCTTATGTCCTTTGTACGACCCAGGTATCATCGGCGCCATCTTCTAAACCTGGGTCAAAGAGAAGAGCATGGGAGTGACGAGGAGCTGGCTGCAGGGGGCTCTGGACCACCATGGACAATGATGCAAGCAGACACCTGGGACCGGAATCTAAGTGGCACCCAGTCTTCACCAGAGCCAGCCGCAAAGCAGGATGGTCTTGCTACAGTGTGGTACAACCAGGTCATTCCACTGCGCGACTTGTCCATGGTGGCAGCCAAGGTCAAGGTACAGGATCACTAGGCAGTCTCGTGGTCAGGAACAGGCAGATGGTCAAGGCAAGCGGCAATGATGCGAGATCAGGGACGGAGCAAGAGATCAGCACTGGCAGCGAAGGAGCAGAATCAGGAACAGGTCTGGGGTCACAATGGGAGGTCAACGCTTGGGAAGGAAACACTGTGGAAAGCTGCCTCATAGGCATGAAGCACTAAGATCCGACGGGGAATGCTGGGAGCCGCTGGTCTTCACAGGAACCCCGGAAGTGGGAGCGCCAATTAGCTGCGCACTGGCTCTTTAAATCTGCGAGTGCCGGCGTGTGCGCACTGGCCAGCCGGGACGGGAGCCGGAAAGTGATGAGTTGAGTGAGCTCAGAAAGGCGGTGCCGCCACGAAGAGGGGCACGGGGTGTGCCTGCGATCCGAGACCTAGATTGCAGAGGCACCTATCAAATGTGCATATGGTACGGCTCTTACAGAATAACCTTTTAAAATATGTGGCGTTCAGGGCTCTCTCAGCCAAAAAGGTTCCTGACCCCTGAGTTAGATCAACGTTAGTGACTGCTCAACGTTAGATATTTACTAGTGTCTGGAGCTGCTGAGTTACCTCTGTAGTGTAATCAGACTACACACACAGTGAGTGTACATTTACATACTAATGCATACAGTATATACATACAGTATATATGCATCAAAGTTGCATGCATACTGTTTATATACAGTATATACACACACAGCATATACACATGTACACACACAGCATTTACATATATACACACATAGCATATACACACATACTCCATATACACACATATACACACATAGCATATACATACACACAGCATATACACACACACAGCATATACACACAGCATATACACATATATACACACACAGCACATGCAGTACATAGAGTATATACACACACAGAGCATATACACAACCCCATGTACATACACACACAGCATACACACGGCATATCCACACAGCATATCCACACAGCATATCCACACAGCATAGCCACACAGATACACAGAGCATATCCACACACACACAGAGCATATCCACACACACACACAGAGCATATCCACACACACACAGAGCATATTCACACACACACACAGAGCATATCCACACACACACAGCATATACACACAGCATATACACATATACACACACAGCACATGCAGTACATAGAGTATATACACACACAGAGCATATACACAACCCCATGTACATACACACACAGCATACACACAGGATATCCACACAGCATATCCACACACACACAGAGCATATCCACACACACACACACACACAGAGCATATCCACACACACACACAGAGCATATCCACACACACAAACACCGAGCATATACACACACACACACAGAGCATATCCACACACACACACAGAGCATATCCACACACACACACAGCATATCCACACACACACACACACACACACAGCACATGCAGTACATAGAGTATATACACACACAGAGCATATACACAACCCCATGTACATACACACACAGCATACACACAGCATATCCGGCGGTTAGACCGGGTACGGAAATGCAGTGCAGTCTGCAGACTGCTGCCCGGGCCCCTGAAGCTCACGGGCCCCGTAGCAACCGCTACGGCTGCTACAGTGGTAGTTATGCCACTGCTCATTAATAAAATGTCAGGCACCAGTCTCCATTCTTTAATAAAATGTCAAGCAGCAGCCATTCCTCATTAATTTTTTTTTCAAGTTGTTAAATATCCTTTATTATTACTCATACAGCATAAACATAGTTAAACAGGAAAGAAAAATCTTTCAAACATGTACTTCTCCAACTATCGAAATACCTAAATGGCACTTTACTAGGGGGGAAGAGAGGGGGTGGGGGACTGAAGACTTGCTTTGGGAGAGGGGGGGCACCAATACAACCTGCAGACATATAAGGAATGAAGAGAAAGGAAGATGTAAAGGAAGATACAAAGGCCGGGAGGAGGGAAGAGAATGAGGCTGCATCGTACTCTCCCAGGCGTCCCAGAGGGGGATGTTTGTCAGCTATCCGAAGATACCTTAAATAAGGCTTCAGCTATTAATCTTATTGAATTGACAAATTAAAACTACGTGGTGTGGTACTCCTCACCACATAAATAAGGCTTGAAATATGATTGAATTGACGAATTAATACTGAGTGGTGTGGTACTCCTACACAGCCCTTCACCATCATTCAAATATCAGCTTCAACCAACCATCCCAATTTCGTTTAAAACTCTTGTTGTTGATTATACCTCCCCACCTCCCCACCGCACATAACCTACTAATTAACCACTTTTCTTTTTTGGAGAGAGTACTGGTATAGATATCCAGAAGAGCGATAGCAGGACATGGGGGGATGGCCCTATTGCATATTTTCGTAATGAGCTCAAAGATATAATTCCAAATAATGGCCGCCTGGACACTATCCCACCACATATGTACAGTTGTCGCAGTGGCCTTACAGCCCCTCCAGCAAAGATCACTACAATCCGAATTTATTCTGGTTAATTTTTGGGGAGTCAAATACCATCTGGTGCGCAATTTGAACAAATTGGTTATATGATTTGTACAGAGCAGGTTTCTATTTGAGTCCGAGATTGCCTTTAGCCATTGCTCCTCTGATAGGGTCAGATTTAGTTCTTTCTCCCATTATAGCATTTATGACTGTTTACCCCTGCCATAACAGAATATGATGTCCTGCTGAGGTCCCCCCCGTACCCCTGACCGAGTCTAGAAATGTCAGAAATCTAGGCCTAGGACATACCCGCTCTACTAGAAAGTCCTTTAACGAATGCGCTATGGAACTCAACCTATGATAGGTAAGCCACTCTGAGGACTTCAGGTTGTATTTCTGCCTTAATTCCTTAAAGGATAGGTACCTATTATCCTTCCTCATACATTCCAAGCTGTGGATACCAGCCCTGATCCAGTCCGTCAGGTCCAGATTTTCAGAAAGGGTTTGTATTGATTCTAAGTCTATAGTCTTGGGGGAGAATTTTACCTTATCCCACATTACTTTACAGTATTTTCTCCAGGCATGTACTGTTGAGCGTGTCGTTTCCAAGGTATCCATACATATAGTCCCTAATCTTTTTTTCCCTTTAAGCTCCAGAAATTCCCCTATCAACAGGGACTTAAGTGTCAGTAGCTTAGCCATTTCTAATTCAATAGTCATCCACCTATCTTGCATCTCACCTCCCAACCACCACTTCCTAATAGGTTCTAAAAGGGCGGCTTCTTGGTAACATGCTATATTGGGGAAACCTGCGCCTCACAAATTTTTGGGACAATACATGACCCGCCTAGAAATTCTGGCTTTTTTATATGACCTAGCCCAGAGAGCTGGTAATTACCGGTAAGATATTTTGTTTTATATAGAAAATTCTGTCGGGTAGGGATGTCACTATCAAGGAGCCCCTTTTACAGAGATTTTTAACCCTTTCCAATAACTGCTGGCTATTCAGTCTCTTAGTCTTGTCTAGGGTCCGTCCTATTTGGATACCCAAGTATAAAAAAATTCTTTTCGCCCTTATAAATTTAAATTTATCGATTATTTCCTGATTGAGTGATGTGTTTCCGTTAAAGAGGAGAAAATGGCTTTTACTGACATTCACTTTGTAATATGCCATAGATGAGAACTCCTCAATCGAGGACCCTAAAGCACTAAAAGAACCTAATGGCTCCGTGCACGAGATCACAATGTCATCTGCGTATAGACTAATTTTATATTCCGAAGTATCTGTTTTAATACCCTTTATCTCCTTATTCTGCCTTATAGAATGTGCCAATGGTTCAATAAAGAGATTAAAGAGCAGGGGTGACAGTGGGCACCCCTGTCTTGTGCCGTTCCTTAGCTCGAAACTTCTACTAGAGAAGCCCATTGCAGTTACAGCAGCGGAGGGCCTATTATACAGTCTCATAACCAAGAGAACAAAGGTTTCAGGTAGGCCCATATGTGCCATAACTGCCCTCAGAAAGTCCCAGTGCACTGTCAAACGCCTTTTCAGCATCTCTTGCAAGAGCACACTGGAAGTCCCCGATTTACTCGCAATCTGTACCAGATTAACTGTGCGTCTTATTGCATCCCTTGTCTGTTTATGTGGCATAAAGCCCAGCTGATCTAAATGTATTATGGATTCTATAACTTTTTTTAATCTAGCAGCTAGAAGGGATATTTAGAAGGGATATTGGTCTGTAATTTTCACAGCAAGTATTGTCCTTTCCTGTTTTAGGGATTGTTATTATTGCTGTCACCATTTCTTTTAAGCAGTCACCACCATCCCTAAAGTCGTTAAACAGATTGGTAAGGGGTTGTGCAAGACTATTTGCAAGTTCAATGTAAAATTCATTAACAAACCCATTGGGGCCCGGGGCCTTTGCTCTTTTCAAGTTCTTAATTACGTTAAATACTTCGTCTACAGTAAACCTTGCGCTTAATAACTCCGCTTTCTCCGAGTCGATTTTGGGGAGGTGCAGTGACTTAAGGTATTCGTCAATTTGCTCCACATTTGGTTTCTGGAACCCGTTATTATTTTCCAAATTATACAAATCATAATAAAAGTCTGCAAATAGTTCAAGAATATTTTGGGGATCTCTGATTTCTTCTCCTGCTCTATTTTTAATGGACTCAATCCTGTTATTACTTACTTTACTGGCTCTACATGCCATTAATTTTTTAGCTTTTCGACCTAACGTGAACCTTTTTAAATTGTATTTATAGAGTTTCTCTGTGTACTCATATATGAAGGTAGTTTGTAATTGTTTCCGTTATTTATTTAGAGATTCCAAGATTTCCCCGTCTCTAGTCTCTTTATGTATTTTCTCTATATATTTTATTAAGTTTAGCCTTTCAGTATTGTCCTTTTTCCATTGTCTGCTATTAAGTTCCTGAAAGATCCCTCTAATGGTAGCCTTATGGGAGCACCAAACCAGCGAGTTTAGCGTTTTCGCTCCTCCCTTCCCCTCCATACTGTTACACAGGTTCTTAACTTTACCTTCTTTTTCCGCCCGGTATAGATTCAATAGCCTTGTTTTCAACCTCCACCTAGGTTTACTTTTCCAAATCTCATTGGTGAACAAGGAGATTTTAACCCCTTAACGCTCTGCGCCGTAGCTCTACGGCACAGAGGTATAAGGGATGTATGAAGAGGGCTCACGGGCTGAGTCCTCTTCATACAAAGGTGGGGGTTTTTGCATTTTGCAGAAAACCCCCACCGCTAATAACCGCGGTCGGTGCTTGCACCGATCGCGGCTATTAACCCTCTCAACGCCGCCGGCAAAGTCGCCGGCAGCGTTTAAAAGATGGCGGCGCGCGGGCGCCGCCATCTTTTTTCCGATCACCGCGCCCCCGAACGTTATCGTTCGGGGCAGCGGTGACCTCCGAGGCGGGAAATGGCGCCCAAATGTCCGAAATGCGACTTTTACAACTTTTTACATAACATTAAAAATGAAATAAAAAATGATCAAAATGTTGCACAGACCTCAAAATGGTAGCAATGAAAACGTCGCCTCATTTCACAAAAAATGACCCCTCACACATCTCCGTGCGCCAAAGTATGAAAAAGTTATTAGCGTCAGAAGATGGCAAAAATTTTTTTTTCTTTTTTGTACACATTCGTTTAATTTTTGAAAATGTATTAAAACACAATAAAACCTATATAAATTTGGTATCACCGCGATCGCACCGAACCAAAGAATAAAGTAGGTGTGTTATTTGGAGCGAAGAGTGAAAGTCGTAAAAACTGAGCCCACAAGAACGTGACGCATGTGCGTTTTTTTTTCAATTTTTCCACATTTGGAATTTTTTTTCAGCTTCGCAGTACACGGCATTTTAAAATAAATAACATTACGGGAAAGTAAAATTTGTTATGCACAAAAGAAGCCCTCACACAGGTCTGTACACGTAAAAATGAAAAAGTTATGGATTTTTGAAGTTGGAGAGCGAGAAATGAGCCGAAAAACCCTGCGTCCTTAAGGGGTTAATAGGGGCATGATCTGTCCAAACCATTGGCAGTATCAATGCCTCCTTTATATTTGCCAATAAATTTGACCCTCCAAGAAAAAAATCAATACACGAATAGCTCTCATGGGGCTTTGAAAAGAAGGTAAAGTCTTTTTCATTACCGTGTTGGTATCTCCATATATGATGCAGATTAAATTTAACGATCAGCTCTTTAAAGGAAACCTACCATTTCAAATGGTAGGGGTAAGCTGTAAATACCGAGCACCAGCTCAGAGTGAGCTCGTGCCGGGGCTTACTTTCGTTAGTGTTATTAACCGCTGTATCGCGGTTTTAACACTTTTTAAAGTTTATAACAGAAGCTGCTTCGGCAGTGCGCGGGACAGTGCGCGCGCAACGTCTCCGGCATTTCCTGTGTAGGCGCAGCAGCGCTGAAGCAGCTTCGGCTATAAACTTTCAAAAGTGTTAAAACCGCGATACAGCGATACTAACAAAAGTGACCTCCGGCACCAGCTCACCCTGAGCTGGTGCTCGGTATTTACAGCTTACCCCTACCATTTGAAATGGTAGGTTTCCTTTAATGATTGTCCGTTTTGCGCTGGTGGTCGCATCTAAATCGGGGTTCACAATGGCATTGAAGTCCCCCCCAATAATTATTCTCCCTAATTCTGTTTCTTTATTTTTTTAAGTACTTTCTGTAAAAACCTGTGCTGGTTATAGTTGGGTGCATAGACATTTACAAATGTATAGGGGAGATGATTTAAAATACAATTTATTATAATAAATCTACCTTCCTCGTCACATATTGTTTTATTAATCTGCAGACGAAGGCTATCATGAAATGCAACTAGGACCCCTCCCTTTTTCTTGACATTACAAGCAAGGAAGACCCTATTAAATTGGTCGTTCTTAAATCTATAGATATCTGCATTTACTAAATGCGTCTCTTGTAAGAACGCAATTTTGCATTGTGTGCTAAGGATTTCCTTCCAGGCAAAAAACCCTCTCCTGGGTGAGTTTAGGCCCCGTACATTAAGGCTTAATATATCTACCATCATTTTCCCATAGTACACTCAACTTTCACTCCGTCTCCCTTTGGCTTCTCCCCCTCCTCAACCCCACCCCATCCACCCGATAATCCTTAGGGTAAGGGTTTGTCCCCCAGGGACACAGTAGACGTAGTAAATTCACGAAAAATAAGAGAAGAAGGGGGGGGGGGAATAGAAAGTGCCATAAGTAATTCTAACAAACCAAAACATTAAGCAAGTCCATATAGTGGGAGAAAATAGTACAGTCCTGGCGCATAGCTTTCCCAGGATTTGGTGTGACATTGATAGCTCCTCTAGTCACTGTGTAGAGGACACCTTGGTTTTGCAGATCTGCGGTGAAATTTACACTTTATTCCATACTAAGTCCAATTTTTGCGGGAGTGGTGGTCTGTTCTTCTGTCCTTGATTCATCTACCGGCCATCCCCAGGATTTTAGCAATTTTTCAGCTTGTGACACTGAGGCGCATATGTGTGTTACATTTTCATACTCAAAGATCAGTTTTAGCGGGAAGCCCCATCTGTATCCAACATTTCTAGACTGCAGTATTGTGGTCACATTCTTGAATTGCCTTCTTTTATTTAGGGTGCCAAACGAAACATCTTGTAGCACCTTGATATCCTTAACATGGAAGTAATGGACCCTGGCAATGATGTTTCTTGGGGCATCGATGGGGGCTGAGGCGGGTTTCTTGATTCTGTGGGCCCTGTCAATCATAAGATCAGTATCCGTTGCATCAGGTAAGTATGCTTGCATTAGATCCCATATATATACAAGGATATCTTGATCTTTTATAATTTCTGGGACCCCTCTAAGGCGTATATTATTTCTCCTTGAGCGATCTTCTAATTCAATGATTTTTGATTCCTGAAGCTCCACCTTCTGTTGTAGTCTAAGAACTTCAATGAAATCATTACACGTCTGTGCGACATTGCTTGCTTCCTCTTCTATCTTTGCGGTACGCTCCCCTAGCTATGCAACCTCAAGCTTGATTTCTTTTGACAGTGATTTCCTGTCGAGATGTATTTTCTCGTAAAATGTATCCATTATGCGTTCCATTGAGGCCTCAATATTGCTGCTTGAAGCCGTGCTGGGTGGACCCTGGCTAGACGAAGATATAAAAACATGAGCTTCAGTAGAGTTATCTCCAGTTTCTCCTCCTCGGCTGCCCTCCTCCTTTTGGGGCATAGACATGATCCCCTGTGCTTTATTTTTATTTTTCCTTAGGCTCGTGGATAGTAGCTTGTCATTTTTATGGCTTTCTTCGGGGTCTTCCTCAATCTGCCCATATGATCAGAGCCTAGTTCGTACTTATGTGCAGGGGTCACTCATTGGAACTTAAAAAAGTATATTCGCTTACATCACCTTGTATAAGTAGCTAATACTGCGTTTTGTATATGATTCAAGTATCAAGACTGCAGATTAGTCATGGATGGTAAGGGTAAGTTGATTTTATATTGACTCTCCCTTAGACAAAGCTGGGCACAGCGTTATAATTGTCTACAATAGAGTTTGTATACAGTTCCACAGTTGTGGTTTCTTGATTCAGAGTTAGTAAACAAGTTTTAATGGTATCTTTCAGCTACTCACTACTGGTCACAGCACTAAGGTTAGTCAGCATCTAATGCCCCTATGTAGGTGGAGTTGGTCACATGAGCTGGGGACAGCATTATGGTTGTCCCTAGTATATAATAAGGAAGAGCTGGTGTACTTATAATAGCGCACTCCTATTTACTCAGTGAAATAATAGCTAACAATTATATTGGGAACACAGATTCCCCTGATGCACAGTCAGTAGAGAAATATAGTTAATTAGTTAGTAGATCGTACAATGTTTAGATGGTTGATAATAATGAGTACAGGTTAGTTGGAGTTAGTAGTAGTAAGCAGGTTTTGCGGTGTCTCTCACCTACTCACACTACTGGGCACAGTGCTGCAGTTTCATCTGGTTACTTGGTTTGATGCACATTTCGGTTTATCGCAGGGCAGCTTCCCAATGTCTCCAGCTTCTGCTGCTTTAAAATGCAATAGCTCATTAAACCCCCGGATGCTGTTCCACTCCTGTCGTGGCATCATCCTCAAGGTATTCCAGCTTTGCGTCTCTTGTCCCGCTTCTCAGGATCCTCCGGTCCTCCGAGCCTCTCCGTCTCTCTCATATATTGGTCACTCCCCCGGCTGTGGATCGCTCTTCCGCACACTTCTCTATCCTAATAGCCTCCCGTGTGCACTCCCGATCTGGAGCGTCACGCCTCACGCCCACCGTCTAGCAACTCGGTTCTTAACCTCCTCAGCACGGTGACGTTCCCTAGCACACTGCACAATTCATCCGGACCCCCGTGGATGCTCCCGCTCGCCAGCTGACCGCACAGCGCAACCACCGATCAGCGCCGCGCTCGTCGGCACGTCAGCACGTCCTCATTAATGAAATGTCCAGCTGCAGCATCCCAGCATTTACAACATTCATAACATGAAACATAAACCACACACTCACCCCCCAGGAGTCACCCCAAGTGCATGAATAAATATACAAATATCCTGCTGCAAATAAATGTATTTTTCCGTAGTAATAAAATGGTTAATTTGTGTAACTAATTCTTTAAACATGGGAGGAGATGCATCTAGCCAGTGGGTAGCCACAAGTTTTCTTGCCTGATAAAATATTTTTGTGGATGATAATTTTTGAACATATGTCAAAGGAAGCAGAGTATCCCTTTCTGTTCCCAAGTCTCATAGCCTTCCAATTGGTCTAACTTTCACTTGGTTGGGTTATACCAGATTAGAGTGATATTGGTAATACCCACTATGGTCTGAAGCTTGGGACAATTACACCACACCAGAAGTTCAGCCATTTCATGGGAAATGTGTATCCCATTTATTTAAAATCAGTGACAATTGGAAGAAGTTCAGCTGTGGGGGGGGGGAGCAGTACCTGTGTCAAGAGATCAACAGGTAATATGGACGACTTATGCCAATTTATTCTGAACTCATCAATTACTAAAGTATTATGTTATGCTACTTTCTCCTCCTACCCCCTGTATTTGAAACCCACTAAGTCTGCAGTGTCCCTTAAAGAAAACCTGTCACCAGGAATGTGATTTTTAGCTGGTGATAGGTTCCAACAACTTATGATATGCTGATTTTAAAAATGACTTGGTAAGTATTCTGAATCATTTCAGTAGTTTATATAAGTTTAACTTACCTTTCCTGGCTCCCTGCCAGTAGTATATGGTGAGTCCCAGGGAGGGGCTCAGCTTGTGTGTGCATCAGTCTCCTCTCCTCCAAACTCATGCAGCTCCCTCACTCCCTCTCCACTTCCTGTGACGTGCAATGAGCAGGAAGGGGAGAGGGATGGTGTGGAGGAGAGGAAGAATGCATGAGGAGATGCATTTGGAAAATAGTTACATTCTCATAAGTATGACCAATTTGGTGTTGCAGGGAGCATAAAGTGACACCATTTTGTTTAAAAACAATGAAAGCATCTCCCAAATCGGGTTCCACAAGGTCATCAGAGGAGTCATATTGAATAGCAGAAGGATTAACACCCCTAGGTGAAGGCTGATTATAGGAAACATAAATTATAAAGAAGCTAAAAGTATTATCAATACAAAGTTCACGTCCTGTTGTTGTCACAAGAATTATCTGCCTGATTAGAACGTTTAACCCCTTAGGGACGTGGCCCTTTTTCGTTTTTGCATTTTAATTTTTCACTCCCCACCTTCAAAAATCTTTAAGTTTTTTATTTCTCCATGTAAAGAGCTCTGTTTGGGCTTGTTTTCTGCGTAACAAATTGCACTTCATAGTGGTGGTATTTATTATTCCATGCTGTGTACTGGGAAGCGGGAAAAAAATTCAGAATGCAGTGAAAATGAGGAAAAAACGCATTTGCGCTGTTTTCTTGTGGGCTTGGATTTTACAGCTTTCACTGAGCGCCCCAAATCACATGTCTACTTTATTCTTTGGTTCGGTACGATCACGAGGATACCAAATTTGTACAGGTTTTATAATGTTTTCATACATTTAAAAAAATAAAAAAAAAATTCTTCATTTTGCCATGTTCTGGCACTCATAACTTTTTCATACTTCAGTGCACGGAGCTGTGGGTGGTGTCATTTTTTGCGACGTTTTTAATGCTATCATTTTGAGGACTGTATGGGCTTTTGATCACTTTTTATAGAATTTTTTATATTTTTCAAAATGGCAAAAAAGTGGCATTTTCGACTTTTCGACAATTTCCGTTATGGGGTTAAACACTGGAGAAATTTGCTAATATATTTTGATAGAGCAGACATTTTGAGACGCGATGATACCTAAAGTGTTTATGATTTTTACTGTCTATTTATATATATATATTTTTTTTTTTTACTATTTTTTCATATTTCTTTTTAATTTTTTTAATTTTTTTTTTACCATTATTTAAGATCCTCCAGGGTAATTTAACCCTGCAGGGTCCGATTGCTAATACTATATACTGCAATACTATTGTATTGCAGTATATAGCAATTTTACAATGATTTTTAATAGCCTGCTCTCTGCAATAAATCATTGCACATGGCAAGCCTACGAGTCTCAATGAGACTCTTGGCTGCCATAGTAACCGATCGCCGCCCTCCGATGATGTTCCAGAGGGCGGCGATCGTCCATCCAAGATGGTGGCACCCATGTAACGGTAAGTTAGGTACCGCGGTCGGGGTCGACCGCGGCACTTAACAGGTTAACTGCCGAGATCGGTGCCAGCATATAGTTCTTCCTCAGTCGGCAAGGTGTTAAAAGTCTTTAATATCTTTATTCAAAATATCATTAAAAGTCTGCTAGAAATAGCCATAAGTATTCAATTAGGCTTTTCAAGGTGGCAATCCAAACACATATGTGCCCACCGAAGTCCAATAACATGCACCAAGAAACAAGTGGGCGCAATCACAGGAGCAAAGGTTAGCTTCCCACTGTAACACCTATTATCAGTGGTTGTATATAGTAGGTCTGTCTGACGCATTTCTGCATCAACCATACTGTTCGATGTGTCATCAGAGGCATACCAGGATACACTTAGACATACAACACTTATTTAACGATTACCCTGCAATTGGCACTGCAGCTAGAGCTTGCTACACACACACACATGCGGCACAGTTGCAGCCGTACGCGCCGCATGCTCCCGCCAGCTATTTCTCAGTTAGACCATGCCCCTTCCCACTAAGCCACGCCCCTTAGGGGGCGTTCCCTGCTCTTTCTCCATTCTTAGCGGTCATGTTTCTGCTAGGCCAAGCCCCTTTCTCTGCTAGGCCATGCCCGCAACAGTGCCGGATGTGGCTATTTCTATTTCAAGCAGACTTTTAATGATATTTTGAATAAAGATATTAAAGAATTTTAAACGTTCCAATCAGGCAGATAATGATTATGGGGAACATCAGGCTTAGGGGAATCATCTCCTGTTTGGCTGGATGGAGACGCTTGGCAGAGTCCTCAGGAACTGCATTCAAGACTGGAGCTGACAGCTGCAATGAATCAATGGAAAATTGATCCAGCCTGAGCAGGGTCAGATTAAGGATGGTGGGGGCCCACACTGAATCTAATCCAGACAAGGTACAGCAATCACTATATACTTCCCAAGCAATAACAATATACAGCCTCCCCAGTAATAACTATATACAGCTCCCAGTATTCACCAAATACAGCCACAAGTAATCACTATATTCAGCTCCCTAGCAATCACTATATAATGCCCCCAAGCAATCACTATATACAGCCCCACAGCATTCACTAAATACAGCCCCCCAGTAATTACTATATACAGCCCCCAGTAATCACTATATACAACCCCCAGTAATTACTATATACAGGCCTGCAGCAAACACTAAATAATAGCCCCGGTAATCACTAAATAAAGCCCCAAGCAATTACTATATACAGCCCCCAGTAATCACTATATACAGCCCCCCAGCAATCACTATATACAGCCCCCAATCAATCACTATATATAGCCCATCCAGTAATGACTATATAGAGCTCCCAGTAATCACTATATACAGCCCCCCAACAATAACTATATACACCCCCAAGCAATCACGATATACACCCCCCAGTAATCACTATATACAACCCTCAGTAATCACTATATACAGCCCCAGCAATCACTATATACAGCCCCCAGTGATCACTTTATACAGCCCCTAGTAATCACTATATACAGCTCCCCCAGCAATCACTATATAAAGCCCCCAGCAATCACTATATACAGCCCCCAGTAATCACGATATACAGCTCCCCAGAAATCACTTTATACAGCCCCACAGCAATCACTATAAACAGCCTACCAGTAATCACTATATACAGCCCCCAGTGATAACTATATACAACCCCCAGGTAATCATTATATACTACTTCCCCAGCAATCACTTTATACAGCCCCCAGTAATTACGATATACATCTCCCCAGCAATCACTTTATACAGCCCCACAACAATTACTATGTACAGCCCCTGAGCAATCACTATAAACATCCCACCAGTAATCACTAAATACAGCCCCCAGTGACAACTATATACAACCTCCCAGGTAATCACTATATACTACCTCCCCAGCAATCACTATATACAGCCCCACAGCAATCATTATATACAGCTGCCCCAGCAATCACTATATAAAACCCTTGTAATTACTATATACAGCTCCCAGTAATTACTGTATACAGCCCCCCTGTAATCACTGTATACAGCCTCCAATAATCACTATATACAGCCCCCAGCAATAAATATATTCAGCCCCTCAATAATTATTGCATACAGCCCCCAGTAATCACTGCATACAGCCCGCAGCACTCACTATATACAGCCCCTAGTAATCACTATGTACAGCTTCTGGTAATCAATATATTCAGCCCCCCAGTAATCACTACATACAACCCCTCTGTAATCATTATATACAGCCACCCCAGTAATCATTATATACAGTCCACAAGCAATAACTATATACAGCCCCCCGTAATCACTATATACAGCTCCCAGCAATAAATATATTCAGCACCCCAGCAATAAATATATTCAGCACCCCAGTAATCCCTGTATACAGCCCACAAGCAATCACTATATTCAGCCCCCAGTAATCAATATACACCTCCCCCAGCAATAACTATATACAGTCACCCTATAATAACTCATTATGTATAGTCCCCCTATTATAACTATATACACTTCCAATAATAACAAAATACAGCCCCCAGTAATCACTGCATACAGCCCCTAGCAATAAATATATTCAGCAACCAGTAATCACTATATACAGCCCCCCATTTATCACTGTATACCGTCCCCCAGTAATCACTATGTACAGTGCCCAGTAATAACTATATACAGCCCCCCAGTAATCACTATATACATCCCCCCAGTAATTAATGTATACAGCCCCCAGCAATAAATATATTCAGTCTCCCAGTAATAACTGTATACAGCTCCCAGTAATCACTGTATATAGCCCACAGCAATCACTGTATACAGACCCCAGTAATCACCATAATGTAAAGTGTATATATAGCGTAATATACCAAGTGCGTTTATGTCACTGCAAAATAATATGAAGTGGTCACACCCTAATTTCCAGAACCCTTCAGGGGAATGTGCTAAGAATCCCGGCACTACATGTTTGTTTTATACAGGTCGGAATTAGTTATTTGGCACGGTACTTTATATTTTGTTGTTCTTACATGAAAGATGCTCAAAGGTTTTTGTTATACATGAAAGCTCAGACTGTCTCTCAAAACTTCTTTGTAGTCTGCACAGGATCTTTAACCCCTTAACGCTCTGCGCCGTAGCTCTACGGCGCAGAGGTATAAGGGATGTATGAAGAGGGCTCACGGGCTGAGTCCTCTTCATACAGAGGTGGGGGTTTTTGCATTTTGCACAAAACCCCCACCGCTAATAACCGCGGTCGGTGCTTGCACCGATCGCGGCTATTAACCCTCTAAACGCCGCCCGCAAAGTCGCGGGCGGCGTTTAAAAGACGGCGGCGCGTGGGCGCCGCCATCTTTTTTTCGATCGCCACGCCCCCGAACGTCATCGGGGGGCGGCGATCGGTTACCATGGTAGCCTCGGGTCTTCTCTTGACACGAGGCTACATGGTTTATGCAGGTTCGTTACAATGAGCCAGTGGCTCATTGTAATGTAAGACCTGCAAAAACGCCATATATTGCAATACTGTAGTATTGCAGTATATGGTAGGAGCGATCTGATCATCTAGGGTTATTGTACCCTAGATGGTCTAAAAAATAGTGAAAAAAAAAAGAAAAAAAAAAGTTTAAAAAATAAAAAAAATTAATAAAATATTAAAAGTTCAAATCACCCCCCTTTCCCTAGAACGGATATAAAACATAACAAACAGTAAAAATCACAGACATATTAGGTATCGCCGCGTCCCAAAATGCCCGATCTATCAAAATATAAAAACGGTTACGGCCGGCGGTGACCTCCGAGGCGGGAAATGGCGCCCAAATGTCCGAAATGCGACTTTTACACCTTTTTACATAACATAAAAAATGAAATAAAAAATGATCAAAATGTCGCACAGACCTCAAAATGGTAGCAATGAAAACGTCGCCTCATTTCGCAAAAAATGACCCCTCACACATTTCCGTGCGCCAAAGTATGAAAAAGTTATTAGCATCAGAAGATAGCAAAAAATTTTTTTTCTTTTTTGTACACATTCGTTTAATTTTTGAAAATGTATTAAAACACAATAAAACCTATATAAATTTGGTATCACCGCGATCGCACCGAACCAAAGAATAAAGTAGGCGTGTTATTTGGAGCGAAGAGTGAAAGTCGTAAAAACTGAGCCCACAAGAACGTGACGCACGTGCAGTTTTTTTTCAATTTTTCCACATTTGGAATTTTTTTTCAGCTTCGCAGTACACGGCATGTTAAAATAAATAACATTACGGGAAAGTAAAATTTGTTACGCACAAAATAAGCCCTCACACAGGTCTGTACACGTAAAAATGAAAAAGTTATGGATTTTTGAAGTTGGAGAGCGAGAAATGAGCCGGAAAACCCTCCGTCCTTAAGGGGTTAAAGAAACTGGTAAATTGAACAAAAGGAGTCTTTATTAATACATTAATTACATACTTGAAACCAATATTTTATAACTACAAAACCAAACACAAAGAAAGTATTATGATTATAGCCAACAGGGAAACTGATTTTGTATTTGTATATGTACACACACCTTACAAGTATTATTTTTAACTCTTAAAGTTACATATTATTTTAAGTATTCTTAAAGCCAATATCATGATGAAATAAAGGCATTTACAATGTTTGTGCTTAAAATAACATTTTAATAACATTAAAAAATCTTCTTAAATTTATCAAATTAAATTTGAAGAAGTGTTAACCTGGGGCAATTTCACTACGGAGCCCTTTATAGAGTAATTCTAATTTTCCACATCTGTATTTTGGGTTACCCTCTTTTCTTACCAGTTAGCTAGTATTAAACCTCTTTTACCTTCCCCTAGAGAAACCTGACCCCAGCACCAGCTGACATCTAAAGTCTAGGGAGATGTATCTGTCTCTGCCTAAAAACTGGAGTAATTTGCACCTGAAATGCCATTTACCACATTTATTGAAGGTTTTAGACCATTTTTAGGCTGTTTTCTGCTTCTACCCATAAAAAGGGCCATTTCATCGGTAACTAGGGGGTGCAACCGGACAGAAAATAGCCTGTGTGATAGAAAACTAACTCCATGCGGCAAACAATCAATACTTACTGTGGTGCAGCAAACTCGACCAACTAATAGGAAGTACGACTCGCCAGTCTTTTCTGCACCAGATTAATCATCCAGCATCAGACACAGTGATTAATTTAGCCACAGCAGAGTATGGTCTAGTTCTACTCTGCACTAATCTAAAGACCAACACATTAACACATCTTCCCAGTGGGTGGTTGGCATCAAGTTTATTGTAATACAAACTAAAGCCTTTTTAAAACAGAATACATTTACATATTTCAATGCAGCTAACATTAAATGAATCCTAAATACACTCTATACATTGTTAATGTGGTAAATGACTATTATAGCTGAAAACATCTGTTTTTTATTTACATAAGTGTATATAGGCCTATTTCCAACAACCATCACTCCAGTGGTTTAATGGAACATTATGTTTGCTAACTGTGTAAGAAAGCTAATGGATGTTTAGAAAACCCTTCTTTAAGAATCCTAGCACAGCAGAAAACAGGTTGACTTATAAGAGAAGCTATAAACCTGACCTTCCTTTGTGCTGGTTGAGAATCTGGAGCATCAAATTTGTTTGTTCACACAATGGCCATAAAAAAAAAGAACTTTTATGTAAAACTTGACAGCCTATTCTTGTTCTTAGAAATGAAGAACATTCCATGCAACAAATTGCCAAGAAACTGAAGATTTCCTACAATGGTGTATCTTGCTACCTTCAGAGGAGAGCACAAACAGGCACTAACCAAAGCAGAAAGAGAAGGTGGAGGCCCCGTTGCACAACTAAGCAACAAGACAAGTACATTAGAGTCTCTAGTTTGAGAAACGGACGCCTCACAGGTCCTCAACTGGCAGCTTCATTAATTAGTACCCGGAAAAAGCCAGTGTCAATCTCTACAATGAGGAGGCAACTCTAGGATACTGGCATTCAGGGCGGAGTGAAAAAGAAAAAGCCATATCTGAGACAGGCTAACAAAATGAAAAGATTAATATTGGCAAAAGAACACAGACATTAGACAAAGGAAGATTGGAAAAAAGTGTTATGGACAGACGAATTTAAGTTTGAGGTGTTTGGATCACACAGAAGAACATTTGTGAGACGCAGAACATCTGAAGAGATGTTGGAAGAGTGTATGATGCCATCTGTCAAGCATGGCGTGATGATTGTTTGGGGTTGCTTTGGTGCTGATAAAGTGGGAGATTTGTACAAGGTCAAAGGGATTTTGAATAAGCAAGGCTTTGCAACACCATGCCATACCCTGTGGACCCTGTAGCCAATTTCATCCTACAGGATAATGAACCAAAGCACACCTCCAAACTGTACATGAACGTTTTAGAGAAGAAGCAGGTATTCTATCTGTAATGGAGCGCCCAGCCCAGTAACCAGATCTCAACCCCATAGAGCTGTTGTGGGAGCAGCTTGACTGTATGGTGAGCAAAAAGTGCCCATCAAGCTGATCCAACCCCATGGAAACCCATGGAAGCATGGGGTGAATTTTCTCCAGATTACCACACCAAATTAACAACTAGAATGCCAAAGGTCTGCAATGCTGTAATTCCAGCAAAGGGAGCATTATTTGATGAAAGCAAAATTAGAAGGAGTAAATTATTATTTCAAATGAAGAAAAATAATTTAAACCTTGTCAATGTCTGAACTATATTTTCTATTCATTTTGCAACTCATTTGAAAAATAAAAGTCATGGAAAATTGTCTTGGTGACCCCAAACTTTTGAGCTAAAGTGTAGTTTCTGTACATAGCAAAAAAACTATTACTGCAATGTATCATATATAACTTTAAGAGGATGTCCAGTCAAAATAATCTTTTGATATGTCATTGTATTCTGTTGAAAAGACTCTCTTCCAGATGTAAACCTTGAGGTAAGAAACTATGAGTACAGGGCCATTTTCCTTTTATAATTTTTATGTATTGTTATGCACTTAGGTGGAAAGAACAAAATGATATAAGACTTTGTTACATTGGTGGTCAGTAAACTTAGCTTTAGCGACCAGAACACAGATATATACAGTGTCTTGCGAAAGTATTCGGTCCTATCTCTTTCTGTATTTGCTATATTTCAGGCTTTAAAATTGATGGGAAAATAGTTGGAGCCAAATATCAAATTCCATTCTGGAAGAAAACTTGTTGTACTCTGCAGAAGACCTTAGACTTGGACAGAGATTGATCTTCCAACAAGACAATGATCCCAAACATAAATCACAATATACTATGGAATGGTTGAAAAATAAACATATCCATGTGTTAGAATGGTCAAGTCAAAGTTCAGACCTGAGTCCAATAAAAAATCTGTGGAAAGAGCTGAAAAGTGCTGTTCACAAACGATTCAGTCTCTCCAAGTGAACAACTGATAGAGACATATCCCAAGCATCTTGCAGTTGTAATCGCAGCATAAGGTGGCGCTACAAAGTATTAATTTAAGGGCGCTGAACAATATTGCACGTCCCACTTTTGAGTTTATCATATTTTTAAAAAAGTTTGAAATAAATTTCATTCAACTTCACAATTTTGTCCCACTGTTTATTGATTCTTCATGTTTGAAAGCTGAAATGGAATGTATTAAAAAACGGTAATAAAAGATGGCTATGGGCAATGTAGTTACATTGTAGAAATATAAAATATAAAGTACAGTAAAAAAGCTCTTGCTAATATTTTTTTTTAAAGAAACTGTCCCTTAAAAGGGTTATTTCCATATTTTCAAACTTTGGGAGTTAGGGGCAAGGCCGGTTTTAAATGAAGTGGGGCCCTGGGCAAAACTAAAAATGGGGCCCCAAAATAAAACTATTTTATGAACAGTCACAGTAAAATCAGTAGTCAGTAAAATCTATAGAAAAATGGTGTAGTCCATGGGCACCAGCGGAAAAATGTATAAAAACCTTTAGTTTATTTTTGCAGGTCCTTATTCATACCTGGCTCATGGTAGCAAGGATGCCTGAATAAGAAAGCATGAACCCTAGGTGGGTGGAGTCACTCCTTAATCACATGGTAGCATAGAATGTGTGATTAGACTCTTGTTAACCCTTCAGTTACTAAGGGGTTTTAGAGTCACGCAGTGTATTATAAAATAAAGTTTTTATTCTCTTGTCAATAGACCAGTTGTATTCTTGGGCTAAGTTCTCCACTTTCTAGAATACACCCTTCAGTCCAAACACATTGCAGGGAGCAGGACTTAAAGTACAGTACCCTAGTTATCTGTGTTGATTTGAGAACCTGCAAGGAGTTTTATCTGATTACAGTATGGGACAGAAGCCCACTGAATGTCAGTAATTAACAGCAGCATAACTATACATGATCTATTTGTTATCTGAGCAATACTTGTGTTCCTATGTCCTGAATGGAAGATAACTATATGGAGGATTGAGGAATGGGTTAAGAGAGATCTGCCTTTCTCCTATCATTGTAGGAGGATGATTTAATTAAGTGATAAACCTCTGGGATTCATTGTTGTTGTCATTGGGACCTGTGATTACCAGGTAGATCTGCTCTTCTATCAACCCTGGATCTCTTTTTACAAATGATCTTTGTTCCTATGACCTTAGATATTCTTAATACATTCTTTAAAATAATGTTGTGGTTGCAAATCATTAACAAATCATTACCTTAGAGAAGTAAAGAGAAGAACCGGATGAAATAATGCCACATCCTTCTTCAGGCTTAACAATTTCTCCTCCAACTACTTCGTGCCAATCTGTTTCCCAGCCATTTAGCCCTTCGAAGTCTGACATTATAGTAGATAGAAGGGGATTTTCAGGTAGACATTCAGAACCTTGGAACCCAGAATCACACCTGTAGGGAAAGAAAGAAATCCAGTATACAGTGTTATCAAAACAGGTTTATAAACATTTATATTACAATGGGAAAGACCAAGTGAAGTAGTATATGAAATATTACAATTATTATCTGTAGACTATAGTCTTAAGACAGCAAGTTTTCTTTTATTTTAGTTTAGATCCCAACAGTACAAAATATGACCATATTTAAAAAGTTAAAGTTTGGAAACACTATGAAATGTTTGGAAGAATTGGGTACCAGTTCCTAAGACAATAGCTTTCTTTTAGTTCACCAATTAGGGTTTCCACAGCTAAAATGTATACATTAGATTAATTAATTTCTGCAATTAGGGAAACATTTCATCCCAAACCTCACCTCTGTGCTCATCCCAGGTCTAAATTACCTCTTTAGCCTTTCACTATCCATTGGTATTGTTCCATCTTCCTTTAAACACGCAACTGTCACAGCCATCCTAAAGAAACGTCTTCTCTACTGACCTAATTCCATTTGCTTCAAAACTCCTGGAACAACATGTCCATCTAGAACTATTCACCTCTATCACCTCTCTTCTAGCCAGAATTCCATAGTGTCTTTTAGTCAAGTCCTCCTTCTGTTCTTCCTGTTTTCTAAAACTTAAGATGGACAAATGGAACGCATAGTCTTTCCTCCACCTAACACATCCTTCCAATCAGACCTAACTAACAGGCACAATTCATGGCTCCACAATCTCCTGCTCCCTAAAATATGTTGTATTGCAGTCAACTTTGACTTGGTCTTATCTTTTAAGCCTCACATGCACGCCCTTACTACAACCTCCTGCCTCCATCTTAAGAACATCTCTCACATCCGGCTCTCCCTCCATCCAGAGTCTGCAAAATTGCTAGTCCATGCTCTCATCATCTCCTAGCTTGGACTACTGCATTATTCGTCTCTGTTGTCTCCCAGCAAACTCTCTAATGCCCCTCCAATCTAATCTTAACTCTGCTGCCCAGGTAATCCATCTGTCTCCTCAGTTTTCATCTGCCTCTCCTCTTTGCCAGTCTGTCCACTGCTTACCCATTACACAGTAAATCTAATTTAAAAAATACTAACCATGACTTACAAAGCTGTCCATAATCGGTCCTCTCCATATATCTGTGAACTAATCAGCCAATACCAACCCACAAGTTATCTCTGCTTCGCTCTATTACCATCCGCTCTTCTCACAACCGTACCCAGGACTCTGTAAATCGCTACCAAAATGTGTCAGTTTGTCCCCACCTACCAATCCTTCAAATGCAACCTGAAAAACCACCTTTTCAGGATCGTAATGCACAATAACTGTACTGCTCTTCTCCCTCACAGGCAGGGTCCTCCTTCCACCTGTTTCCTGATCACTGTAGTTTCATATTAGTACTTAAATTTGATCTTGTCATAATGTAATGTATGTTAATCCTTTATCACATGTACAGCAAAATGGAATTAATGGTGCTATATAAATCAATAATAATAATAGTAATAATAAATACCCTCCCACTCCTGGTCAAATGGTCCTCCACTTTCAAAATGTTGGAGCATTATCGAATCATGTAAACAGGGATGGGGCTGAGCAAGTAGGGACACCCTTTATTATTATTCACTGGGTAGAGATAGGGATATGTTCACCTCTCTTAAATTGAGACTAATTCACTGTGGGTATATCGAGAGTACAACTAATAATAAAACCAAACTTTTATTCATATATACTAGTAAAATGATAAGGAACCCTAAACTATATAAGTGTTTAAAAAGGAACAGGGTCCGACCCCAAGTACAGACTGATGGACGTCGATAACTGTTGGAATCTGACAGATGTTATTGGGAGGCTTGTAAGCTATCTAATAAGACAGAGACACTAGCCTGTTCTAGTGCAATTGCAGCACTCTAACCACTAGGCTAATCTGATGTAGTCTCTATCTAAAGCTAGCACTCCTCAGGATAGTAGTGTGATCCTACGCGTTTCCTGATCTAATTCATCATGGATCTAATACTCCATATTGTGATCAACAAGTATATCCACATCTTGTGGATTTGATTATGTGGTTGACCACATTGTTAATGAGACACATATAGATGGCGTGTCCCCGCATATATGTCAGCGGCAGCCGCCCGCGGGGAACGCCGGATGTATATTGCTTAAACCCCCCCCCCCTGTGTCGTCACATCGCGATCTCTAACCAATACGGGGGCACCCTGAGAACGGGCCTCCCCGCATCAGTACGTCCCCCTTGTGTCATTGGACATTGCAGCCAATGGAAAAACCAGACGCCCACCCACTCCCGATCATGTGACCGGAGGCGGGGCAGAGCCCAGTCATGTGGCCGCACGTCAGAGGTTGGTCCAGAAGGACCGCCCCGACCGCGCCACATCCATTCCCATTGGTTGCTCGGGACCGAAAATATAAACACAGATAAGAGACCGCTTCTACCCAGGTAATTTGGGCAAAAGGGGAAGGGTGCAGAATAACAAAGTACACTTGTCTTTAAGTGTACCCGGCCGGTAAGTATGACGTACCCCTGTTTAAGAAACATTATTTAAGATGGAACGAGGACGACGATAACTGGTATGATGAAAGATCCACCAGAAGATGCTCCAGTGTTGATTAAGGCTAAAGGGCATTTGTAAGGTCAAAAGGATAGTAAAATGGAAGAGTGGAGGAATGAAATGAATAGATAGATAGACAAAAAAGGGACACGGCATCAGAGGGAATCAAAGGGAGAAGAACTCATCCCAGAGTAAACTATGATTCCCACTGCTAAAGACTCACTGGTCATAGAAAACTCACAAACGACAGACTTTCATTAAGTCCCTTGAGGTCAACTGAGTCCAGGGTAAAAATCCATTTGGTCTCCTTTTGTTGAATTAACCTGTCCCAGTTGCCCCCCCGTTTGGGTGGTCTCACTTTTTCTATGACCTGGAACCGTAGCAATTTAGGGTTGCTATTATGACAGCAGGCAAAATGTCTAGCCACTGTGGTAGTTCGTTGGTTCCTGATGTCCCCAGCGTGCTCTTGGATCCTGACTTTAATGGGGCGGTGGGTTTTGCCCACATAATTGAGGGGACATGGACATGTGAGCATATACACAGCTCCCTCCGTCCTACAGTTCGCATAATCCCGTATGGAGAAATTTCTCCCATTGCTGGCGCTTTGGAAGGTATTCCCTCCCTGGACCAGTGGGCACACGCTGCAGTTGCCACATTTGAAAGTCCCTGACCTCTCTGAAAGCCACGTGCGGGGTAATCGTGGCGGTTCCAGATGTACAAGCCTATCGCGCAGATTCTTTCCCCGGCGATGAGTGACTGACGGGAAAGGTGAGAGGACATCTCTCAAGTCAGGATCCTGTCTTAAGATCCGCCAGTATTTATCGAGCATCTTTTTTACAGAGTTTGCCTGTAAGTCAAAAGTGCCAATCTTTCTTTCTTACCGAGCTTTCGGGACTAAGAGCTCTTCACGTCTGGAGGTCAAGGCATGTCAGAAGGCTTTTGTTACTGCCCTTCTAGGGAAACCCCTCTGTGTAAACCTGTCGCTCAGGTCTCTAGCTTGCGACAGGAAATCCTCGACATGGCTACGGTTACGTCGTAGTCTGAGAAACTGTCCTTTTGGTATCCCTCTTTTGAGGGGAAAAGGATGACAGCTCTCCCAGCGCAATAAGCTGTTGGTCGCCGTGTCCTTTCTATGTACTTTAGTCTGTAAATGATCATCAGTAGTCTTGGAGATGCGGATGTCCAGAAACGCAATTGATTGTTCCTGGATTTCGCTCGTAAATCTGAGGCCCAAATCATTCATGTTAAATGCCTGGACAAAATTTTTCAAAGTTTGAGGGGGAAGATGACCATAAGATGAGCACGACATCTATATACCTTAGCCAGATGGAGATATGAGATGTCCATCTGGCTAATTCCTCTGAGAATACTATGCGGTCCTCCCACCAGCCGAGGTAGAGATTAGCGTAGCTGGCGGCCATTGGGCTCCCCATAGCTGTCCCCCTCAGCTGGTGGAAGAGTTTACCCTCAAAGAGGAATATATTCTTCTCGAGAATGAATTTGAGAAGAACCCCTACAAATCCATTGTGTCTATTAAATTGATTGCCTCTTGTGCTCAGAAACGCCTCCACTGCCTCACACCCCTTATCATGAGGGATGGAGGAGTAGAGGGCATCCACGTCTAAACTGGCCAAAAAGATGTTCTCATCTACCGTAATCCCTTTGATCTGTTTCAGGACATCGTAGTGTCACGGACATAGGATGGAAGGCTCGTGACAAAAGGTCTCAAAATTTGGTCCACGTAGAGGCTAATGTTCTGAGTCAGGCTATTAATCCCAGACACAATGGGTCGTCCCTTCAGGGGGGGAAACCCCTTATGGACTTTAGGCAAGCCATAAGGGTTGCGGTAGTGGGAAACTTTGGGAACAAAAACTCATGTTCTTGTTGGCTAATGAGATGATCATGTAGGGCCTCATCCAGGATCCTCTTGAGTTCGCTTGAGTATTTAGCTGTGGGGTTGGATGAAAGGAGTCGATATCCCTCATTGTCATGAAGGATGTTTTCACACATGTTCACATAGTTAGCCCTTTCAAGCAGGACTATGTTGCCCCCTTTATCCGAGGGTTTTATAATGACCTTATCGTTCCTTTCCAGGTTCAACAAGGCCATTCTTTCTTCGGAGCTCAAATTATTAAAGGGGTCATGTATCACACCTTCAAGGTTTTTAAATTCCTCAGTGACAAGATCCACAAAAACATCAACATGCGTGGATTCCACAGCTGGATTTTTTAAGCTTTTCTCTTTAAGGGACGTGAATGGGCCTAAGCCTGGTTCTCTCTCGGATTCCACGAGCAGATCCATCATGGTGTCAAAGTCCCCCAAATCAGATTCATTCACCCCTAACTCAATGCATCTCTTACGGTCATTACATTTAAAGAACTTCCTCCCCTTTAATTTTCTTGCAAACAGATGCACATCCTTGACCCATGAGAATGAATCAAAGCGTACAGATGGTACAAACGACAAACCCTTTTTTAGAAGACACATCTCTGCCTTATCTAGAGAATGTGAGGACAGATTGATGATACACTTATCACTGTCCTTATCGATATTCACGATATATACTTGTTGATCACAATATCGAGTATCAGATCCATGATGAATGAGATCAGGAAACACGTCGGATGACACTACTATCCTGAGGAGTGCTAGCTTTAGATAGAGACTACATCAGATTAGCCTAGTGGTTAGAGTGCTGCAATTGCACTAGAACAGGCTTACAAGCTTACAAGCCTCCCAATAACATCTGTCAGATTCCAATAGTTATCGACATCCATCAGTCTGTACTTGGGGTGGGACCCTGTTCCTTTTTAAACACTTATATAGTTTAGGATTCCTTATCATTTTACTAGTATATATGAATAAAAGTTAGGTTTTATTATTAGTTGTACTCTCGATATACCCACAGTGAACAAGTAGGGACACCCTGCCAAGAATATAGGGGGGGGGGTGTATCTCTTCAGTAAAGTGGCATGAATTCAGACTCCCAGTCACTTGTGGAGGATATAATGAGGTCACTAAGTAATCGTATTAAGCAGTGTGTTCCACAGATATTCCCTTTTAATATTCAGTTATCTGGCTATAATTCACATTATGTAGTCTTCATTTTGTCATAGAGAAAACTTTAAAATTTTTCTCCTTAAATAGCTTTTCCATCATATTTTAATAAATACTGATGATTTTATAGCAAATGAAATCCCCTTGTCTAAGATCCATGTCTTTTATCCAAAGAAGAGAGTAGTTACAGGAAGTTTGTCTCCTTATATATGACCTGGAATTACACAGACGTGTAGTTCAATGGCTGATTTTTAATGCTGTATTTTTTTTGTGGTGACCCTGCTAGGGAATTGGACACTTTATACCAGATAATAGCTAATGTTAGGGATGTAAAATGGATAAACCTCTTTAATTCTTAAATAATCCTACATTTTTTACCTGCAAATTCCATGGTCACACCAGCCATGCCCACTGCACATATTTGGGCATTGTTGTCCAATGTAAATATTGTCCAAAGCCCATTCATCTTCTGATGTATAATAGCGTTGGCTCCATCGGAAACGAGTGGCACTAGACCTTAAAACAGTAAAATTAATTTTAAAAAAAAAATAAAGGATCATGCAAAAATGTATCAAAATATAGTAAAGAACAATTCCAATAACAACCAATAACTTTATGATTGTGTTGTAGTAGTTACCCCATCCCTTACATTATCTGCTGTAATTTTGAACCTTAGTATTTAAATGGTAAAAAGTGGCTATAATGAATATCTTCGTTTATGATGTAAATATATTTTTATGAGTAGGTAGGTAAAAATGTGGTTAGTTATATTATTCAGGATTTGTATTAATTTCGGTCAGGGAGGATACACTTTAAGTGGTATTTCCATTTGCTGCACAGAGTAATTATAGTCTGTAAGGGCACTTATGCAGTACTCATCCCAGATATGTTGAGAGCTTATGTTTACAGTAATAACTTACCAGGTCTTTTGTGGCAAAGGCAATGTTATCCTTCTCCAGTGAGCAAATTCACTTGAATGATAGATGCTAGCTGAGGTAAACTCCTGGCAGCTGGGCATACTTGGTAGACATTCCTGTTAAATAGAAAATTCTAGTTGAATTTGGAGTTTCTTAATGAACCAATTACACAATAAATATATTATGTATATTTTAACAGTGAAAAGAAGCATTCCAATTTAAAATACAAGTGTTTTCAGTATCATGGAAAGGAAAAATATCAAAAAATGTCATTAACATAACAGATTAAATGATACAAATTAATTTTCTAGGCAAAAATATAAAACCATTTTAATAGATATAAATTTAATATATTAAAACATATAATGAATGTGTTGTCTTGTATCAGTTCAGAGAACTGAATGCAGAACTCATCTGTACATAGTGCAGCTACAGTGCTTGCCATTAATCAGGCTGTGTTGATGAATGAATGTGATTTCAATGACCTGGGAAGTGAAAGCAGCCTGTGTTATAGTGGTAATTGATCTACAGGACCCCAACTGATCTGAAATTGATCATCTCTTCCATTGACAGTTGGGGAAGCTTTCAAACAATGGCCCAGATGTACTATAAGCGAGGAAAAGTGCATTAATGTGCAGACTGTGATAGATTTATGCATCCTACACACGCTTAAATTTGGTAAGTTAAAATGATCAAAAGTTATAAACCATATAAAGAGACACATGTGAGATTACAAAAAATGGGGCGGAGCCTCAAACAACAATTGGCTAGGTTCTTAAGGAGTTAAATGGGTAATCTGAAATGGCAATGCTAGAAATCATTATGACATCAATAAAAACCAATTTCCCCCAAATTGAGGGTTGATCAAATTTAATCAATAAACTCTATGTACCCTAAAATGCCGCAATAAATGAATTCCACAAAAAAAACATCCCTTGGCAGGTTTCATGACTGAAAGCTAAGGTAAAGTTAAAAATTTTTTAAAAACTACTTGAAACCTTGTCTGAAAAAGCCTTGGTACTAGGTGGTCAAAAAGGGTAGCAACAATTTTGTCAATATGTGGATATCTTATATTTGATACTGTTCACTGATAATAATACTATATCAATAAAAATGTAAAATTTGGAGTGCGTCATTTATTGAAACAAAAATGACTTTAACTTTTGGTGCTTTCTATAAATGGTAATACTCATTCCGTTGTAAATTATGTTTTGTTGTTTCCTGGTGTACTCATTATCAAGGTTTGCTGCATTTTTTTCCACTGTATGTACCTTTATTGTTAAACATATTGAATTGAATAGTATAATTCAAATGCGAGACTTCTCATGATTTAAAATGATATAACAACTATAATCTGGGTTTGCTGCATACAGTGGTCGTAATCTCCTGCTAAAACATCTGCTTGCCATATAATGCATCCTTTTTGCAGTTAACCCTTTACGGACCATTTTTCACTCCCAACAATCAAAAATCTTTAACTTTTTTTTTACATGTAAAGAGCTCTGTGACGGCCTGTTTTCTGCGTAACAAATTGCACTTCATAGTGATTATATTTATTATTCCATGCCGCGTACTGGGAAGTGGGAGAAAAATTCAAAATGCAGTAAAATTGTTGAAAAAAACGCATTTGCGGCGTGTTCTTGTGGGCTTGGAATATAAGACTTTCATTGTGCGGCCCAAATGACATGTTTATAATGTTTTCATACATTTACAAAGATTAAAATCTCGTTTAGAATTTTTTTTTTATTTTTGCCATGTTCTGGCGCTACTTACTTTTTAATACTTTGGTGTACAGAGCTTTGGGTGGTGTCTTTTTTTGCGACTTCTGATGAAGTTTTCAATGCTACCATTCTTTGGACTGTACAACCTTTTGATAGGTTTTCTTTATATTTTTCAAAATGGCAAAAAAGTGCTATTTTCGTCTTTGGACGCTATTTTCTGTTACGGAGTTAAATGCAGTGAGAAGCCGTTTTTATATTTTGATACATCGGGCATTTTCAGATGCGGCGATACCAAATGTGTTTGTGATTTCACTGTTTATTTTTTTATTTATATCAGTTCTAGGGAAGGGGGGGTGGTTTTAATTTTTAGGGTTTCTTTATTATACATTTTTATTTTTAACTTTTTAAAATTTTTACTTTTACTATTTTTCAGACTCCCTAGGGTACTTTAATGCATTTCACACTGCATGTGCTGTCTGTAGCGTCCAGCTGCTTCTACTGTACTGTGCTGTAGCGATTTCTGCTCCAATCTTAGGGTGTGGGTTTAGGGGGATCTGTATACCACAAATAGCAGTTCTTTTTTGTTACTGAAGCAACTAGGAAGAAATCAGTTTCATATCCACACAGCTGCTGTAGTGATTTCTACCCCTCTCCCAGGGTGTGTGTTTAGGGGGATCTGTATACCCCAAATAGCTGTTCTTTTTTTGTTACTGAAGCCACTAGGAAGAAATCTGTGTCATATCTTCACAGCTGCTGTAGTGATTTCTGCTCCTCCCCCAGGGTGTCCGTTGTGGGGTATCAGTATAACGCAAATTCTCAAGCTTTTTGTGTTGCTAAAGTTGAGAGCAAGAAATACGTGTCAAATCCACATAGTTTATGTGATTTCCGCCCCAATTACAGGGTGTCCGTTGTGGGGTATCTGAATAAAGCAATTTCTACATGTATCCGCATTTAACAGAACAGGTTCTGTCGTAATCTATGGAATCATCTGATGTCAGTGTAAGAAGAGTGCGCTCTTTGATGTTATAGTGGGATCTTAGCACTCAGCTCAGTCCTTTTGAGCTGGCACAGACTTTACCTGTTCCCACTTCACTTAATTGGTGAAGTTGGCCTCTGTAAGTTCACATGGAATTGAAGAGTCGAGCGATCCTAAGAGCGGCGGCTGTCATGTGTGTGTCATAATAAAACATAACATTGTTTGAAGACCAAACCACGGTTCCCTATGCATATTTAAGCATGGCACAACGTTCTACAACACCCTACAGGCTCTCTGCTGCCAGGAAATACCTGTTTTTTAACGTGATTCGTCATGATTCGATTCCGGTCAAATCAAATTTTTTCAAAAAATTCGGCGAATCGGATCGAACCGAAATTCAACAAATTCGCCCATCTCTAATCAGCACCAATTTTAGATATCAAAAACACAATGGGGGTCATTTACTAAGGGCCCGATTCGCGTTTTTGAGATGGTTTAACCAAATTTTTCCGTTTTGTGCCAATTTTCCCTGTATTGCCCCGGGATTTTGGCGAACGCGATCGGATTGTGGCGCATTGGTGCCGGCATGCACGCACGGAAAATGGGGGGGGGGGGCATGGCCGTAAAAAAACCCGATGGATTCGGAAAAACTGCCGCATTAAAAAAAAAAAAAAAGTGTCGCTTGACACACGCTTACCTTCACCCACAATGGCTGAAGTGAACTTCAGTGCATTCTGATGGTCTTCAGCGCAGCAGCGACACCTGGTGGACGTTGGAGGAACTGCCTTAGTGAATCCCGGGCGGAACCCGAATCCACAGCAGAGAACGTGCCGCTGGATCGCAAATGGACCGGATAAGTAAATCTGCCCCAATGTACCAAATATACTGCATTCCATTCTACTGTAAGGAGAACTATCCACTAAAAAGCTTCACTAAAAATATTTTAATTTTGTTTTACCGGTACAAGATAACCAGAGCATGAAACTATTGCAATACTTTTATAGCATATGGTGGGATTGAGATAAATACATATTATAACCTATAAAAAAGCTCAATGGCTAAAATTCATTAAAGAGTAACTTTAAAGTTACTTGACAAAATAGTTTTAGCAGGTGGAAGAGAACCTTTGATAACAATTCCAATGATACCTATATCGTGCTTCTGGCTTCTTCCTAGCCTGAGATCCATCATGGTATGTCTATCAGCCCTATCTGTAAAATCCTCTCAGCATCTTTTGAGATGAGTGGGCATTTTCTGGTTGTGACATCACCTAAGGGCACTGAGGGCATTGCACTGAGGGCTTTCACATGAACATGCACAAGCGGCCTTGGCAATCAGGACACAGGAACGGCTGCGCTTGAGAAAGACTCTAGTGTGGAGAAGTGGAAAAGTTGCTGTGACACATGGTAATAAAAGTGTGTTAAAGTTTTTTTCATCCTGTGCTGCCTGTCCTGACCTGTCGCACCTGACTACGACTCTGATTCCGTTTGCCGTTTTTTGTATCACGCTTTGATCACTATCGCAAGCAAAGTCGGAAAGTGTGTCACAGCAAGTCCAACCCGCCTTGCGGTGGGCTCTGGTAAATACTGGGTGACACTTAGACTCTGCTCCCAAGTATTGGCTTATGTCATCGCTCATGGTGGTTCAGTGGGTCCACCACCACTGACCCTGACAGTAGTCTACAGTCCAACAAGTTCCACCCACTCTCCACTCATCTTCTGTGCCCAGATTCCCATGGCAACCAATCAAAACAAAGACAGGGAGAGCAGTCAGGGAGACCAGGTAAATCTTTGGCTAGCAGGCAAACAGCTGCAGATAACTAATGAGAGTAAATTAGAGAATTACTTATTTTAGCTTAGTGTAGAGTTAAGCAAAAGTTTTTATACTTTACAGGTATACTTTAAAAGTTTCTTTTCAATGGTGAATCTGTTGGAGTAGTGAAATGTAGTTGTCTAGTCTACCGATCTCCATGATCCATCACCATTTCTAAGGGATTTCATTAGTATTAGCATTATCAACTTTACTTTATCCTAGCTCTTGCATTTGGATGGAACATTTTTGTGATCTAGCAGTGCATATTGTTCTTTGTCACAATCGGATTAAAAATTATTATAAAATTTTGCATTTATGATACACTTTTGGATTATAAATTGAATTACCCTATGTACTCGTGTATAAGCAGAGTTTTTCAGCACAAAAAATGTGTCAAAAAAACTCAACTCAGCTTATACAAGATTGTATAAAGAAACACTTACATACTCACTGTCAGGCTTGTGGGTTGTGGATCCACTGGACCACTGCAGATGATGACTCAAGCCACTACCTGGTACCCGGTTTTCACCAGAGCCCGCCGCATAGAGGATTAGACAAGCTGTGGCGTGGTACCACCAGGTCGTTCCTCAGGCGTGACTTGTCTACAGTGGCGGCCAAGGTTGAGGTACAAGAATGGCAATCAATCTCATTGTCAAAGTCCAGGCACAGGGTCAGGGCAGGCGGCAGAGATGCAACGTCAGAGTTCAATCCGGGGTCAGCAACGGGAGGTCCAAGCAGAAGGGTACGGGAACACAGGACAGCAGCATGGAGGATCACTGGTACATGGGAACACGGAAGAGCTCAGGTAACACAGGAACACGGAGGGACACAGGAACGCATGAGACACAGGAATGCAGGAGACACAGGAACGCAGGAGACACAGGAACGCAGGAGACACAGGAACGCAGGAGACACAGGAATGCAGGAAAATTGCAGTAAAGCTTTCTCTGAGGCTGTAAATGACCCCCTATGTATCCTAGAAACGGAAGGATGGAATTGGCACTTCTCCAGTTTAGCATAGAGACGATTGGCTCTTAGGCGCCTAAGAACTTGCCGTACATGCACTTGATGAGACTCCAGATCAGGAGAGAAGATCCAGATGTCATTTAAGTATACGACACAGGTGTATAGCAGGTCTCTGAAAATGTCGTTCACGAATTCCTGAAACACTTCAGGCACATTACACAGTCCAAAGGGCATGACCAGGTACTCAAAGTGCCCGTCTCGGGTGTTAAAGGCGGTCTTCCATTCATCGCCCTCCCGGATGCGGATAAGATTATAAGCCCCTCTAAGGTCCAATTTAGAGATGACTTTAGCACCATGGAGGTGGTCAAAGAGTTCCGTGATTAAAGGCAATGGATACTGGTTCCTTACTGTCACCTTACTGAGGCCCCAATAGTCAATGCAGGGATGAAGAGATCCACAAAGAAGAAGCCGGCACCGGCAGGAGAAGAGGCTTTGCGGATGAACCCCTTCTGCAGATTCTCCTTGATGTAGGCCGACATGGCCGCAGTTTCAGGCACGGACAGCGGGTAAACTCGACCTCGTGGCGGTGATGTTCCCGGCAGCAGTTCAATAGGGCAATCGTATGGACGATGCGGTGGCAAGGTCTCCGCTTGCTTTTCAGAGAAGACATCAGCATAGTCCAGGTAAGCAGCCGGAAGACCCTTCAGAGACTTGAGAGACAAGGAGGAGGGTATAGTAGAGGCTGGACGGAGAACCCTGAGACAGCGGGACTGGAATTCAGGACCCCAGCGAAGAACCTCCCCAGTCTGCCAGTTAAGAACTGGTGCATGTCTCTGCAGCCACGGAAGTCCCAATAGGACGGAGGAACTGGAGCGGGGAAGTACATAGAAAGACAGTGGTTCAGTGCGATACTGGACTGGATCAGAGAGAATCTGACCACTGACCGAAGAGATGACCAGGGGCTTCTCGAGACGGATCACTGGGATGTGATGCTGTGAGACCAGTGCAGCATCCACAAAATTTCGTGCGGACCCAGAGTCCAAGAAGGCACACACTTGGAACTGGCTACCAACGCTGAGGAGCACGGGAATGATCAAACGTGGAGAAGCCTTGCACAGACCTAGGGACACTTCTCCCAAGAACCCTAGGTGCTGGCATATCCCGAACGTTGGGGACGGACAGGACACGTCCTGATGAAGTGTTCAGGACTCGCACAATAGAGGCAGAGGTCTCCCTGTCGTCTTCTGTTGCGTTCCTGGGAACAGAGTCTGGCTCTGTCCACCTCCATAGGCTCTTCGGCAGAAGGTACAACCGGAGACTGGAGCGGCCTCTGGAAGACAGGAGCCAGGCGAGGAAGACGTCTTGGACGAGCTTGAGGCTGCTTGAGGAGAGACTCTTCGGCACGCTCTCTAAATCGCACGTCTATCCAGGTGGCCAGAGAGATTAGACCACTCATAGTGGACGGCAGATCAGGAGCGGCCAGAACGTCTTTAACATGGGAGGAGAGTCCATATTTGAAAGCTGCGGACAGTTCCAAGAGAGCTCCGAGGCCAGGGTACATAACTGCACGGCATACTCTCCAACAGATGAATTGCCCTGATGCAAATTCAACAATGCAGTCTCAGCAGAGGAGGCCCATGCTGGTTCTTCTAAAACAGACCAGAATTCTGCCAGAAATGCCGAGAGTGTAGCCGTGACCGGGTCGTCTCTGTCCCAAAGCGGAGTAGCCAAGGCCAGGGCTTTCCCGGAGAGGAGGCTGAGGATAAATGCCACCTTGGAACGCTCCGTGGCGAATTGGGATGGCATGAGCTCTTTGTGTAAAGAACACTGGGTGATGAAGCCCCTGCATTGCTTGGGATCCCCGTCATACTTGCCAGGCATAGAAAGACGTAGCCTAGGTTCGGTAGCAGGAAGGACAGCCGGAGTAGCAGGAGTTGCAGGAACAGTTTCAGGGACCTGTTGCTGATGCTGGGTAGTTAGCAACTGTTGCAGCATGGCGGTGACTTGCTCCAGCTGTTCGCGCTGTGCGGCAATCTGCCGTGACTGATGGATCACAATCGTAGCAAGGAGACGGAACCTCAGCGGGATCAATGGCCGGATCTTACTGTCAGGCTTGCGGGTTGTGGATCCACTGGACCACTGCAGACATTGACTCAAGCCACTACCTGGGATCGGAGTCTAAGTGGTACCCGGTTTTCACCAGAGCCCGCCGCAAAGCGGGTTAGACAAACTGTGGCGTGGTACCACCAGGTCGTTCCTCAGGCGTGACTTGTCTGCAGTGGCGGCCAAGGTTGAGGTACAAAAACGGCAATCAATCTCGTGGTCAAAGTCCAGGCACAGGGTCAGGGCAGGTGGCAGAGATGCAACGTCAGAGTTCAATCCGGAGTCAGCAACAGGAGGTCCAAGCAGAAGGGTGCAGGAACACAGCACACAGGACAGCAGCACGGACGTTCACTGGTACACGGGAACACGGAGGAGCTCAGGTAACACAGGAACACGGAGGGACACAGGAACGCAAGAGACACAGGAACGCAGGAGACACAGGAACGCAGGAAAATCTCAGTAAAGCTTTCTCTCAGGCTGTGAGGCACAAAGATCCGGCAGGGCTTGCAGGAAGAGGCAGGCTTATATAGATTTGGGTAATATGGCCAGCGCCAATTAATGGTGCGCTGGCCCCTTAAATCTGGAGAAAGAGCCGCGCGCGTGCCCTAGCAGTCCGGGCCGCGCACCGCAGAGGGGAGCGAGCCGGGACAGGTGAGACGCGCTGCCGGCCCCCTGGCGGGGACAGAGCAGCACGGGTGAGCCCGCGACGATATGGGTTGCGGGACCACCCGTGACACTCACCTTTTGATGCTCTCCAATGCTCCCCACAGAGACTCTTTGCACACTGCCCTAGCACACACAATGACAGCAGAACCCCAGCGAGCATGAAATGGTGAGTATGTAAGTTTATTTTTTAAACAATGAGGACCTGCTTTAGTTGTGGGGGCTGCTGCAGGGTATTTCATTATGGAGGGGCAGCAGGGGCATTTCTTTACTGGGGGGGTGCATGGGGCATTTAATTACTGGGAAAGGCTGCTGTATGCATTACTTTACTGGGGGGGGTGCATGGAACGTTTCTTTATTATGGCTGCTACAGGGGCTTTTTTTTACTAGGGGAGGCTGCATGGAGTATTTCTTTACTCGGGAGGTGCATGGGGCATGTCATTACTAGGGGAGGCTGCTGGGCATTTCATTACTGGGGTTGCTGAATGGGGAATTTAATTGCTGGGGGAGGCTGCATGGGACATTTGATTGCTGGGGAGGCTGCATGGGGTATTTCATTACTGGAGGAGGCTGCTGGGTATTATGTTACTGGTGTAGGCTGCCTGGGCATTTTGTTAGTGAGGGAAGGCTGCTGGGCATTTCATCACTGGAGGAGGCTACTGGGCATTACATTACTTACTGTATATAGATGTTTTACTGGGATAGGTGGTGGCTGGGTATAGAGCTATTACTGAGGGAGGAGGCAGCTGTATAGAAATGTATTACTGGGGTGAGCTGCCTCTATACAGATACATTACTGGGGGGAGGCAACTGTGTATAGATGTATTTCTAAGAGGAGGCAGCTGTGTATATATATTTTACTAGGGTGGTTGGCAGCTGTATATAGATGTATTACTGGGGGGCTGGGTGGCTGTGTATAGATTTATTACCTGGGAGGGGCTGTGTATAGATGTATTAGTGTTGGGTTTGGCAGCTGTATATAGATGTATAAACGAGGCGCTTGGTGGCTTTATATACATATATATATCTGGCGGAGTTGGCGGCTGTATATAGATGTATTACTAGGGGAGGTGGCTGTATAGAGATGTATTTCTAGGGGGGAGGCAGCTGTATATAGATGTATTACTGGGGGAGGCGGCTGTATATAGATGTATTACTGGGGGAGGTGGCTCTATATAGCTGTACTACTGGGGGAGGTGACTCTTTACTGATGTATTACTGGGTGTAGGTGGCTGTGTATAAATGTATTACTGGTGGGGAGGCAGCTGTGTATAGATGTAATAAGGGGGAGGAGGCTGTATATAGATGTATTACTGTTGGGGTTGGCGGCTGTATAGAGATGTATTATTGGGGGGCTTGGCAGCTGTATATAGATGTAATACTTGAGGTAGGCGGTTGTATATAGATGTAATACTGGGGGGACAGTGGACAGTGTGCTACATACAGTGGGGGCCTCCACCATATTTTGCCCCCAGGGGCCCTCACCAGCCTTAATCTGGACATTCTATTGCTGTATAAGTATAAGAAAATACAATTTAATCACCTACAGCAACCCCTCCCCCCCCCCAACACACACACACACCCCTACCCATCCATCCAGGCTGAAGGGAGATAGAAATAAATTCGCAATAAATTTGTTGATAATTCTCCCCCACTTCTCAAAACAATTATTACTAAAGAAACAATGTTTTTATGGGACTTCATATGCATCTTCATATCCAACATTACTTGCCCCTCTCTGACCATAGAGGCTTTGTCTTCAGTCCATTTCCTTATTATCAATATCCTAGCAACCAAGAAAACTTTGGTAACTATTTCTTTGGCATCTTGTTCCTGACAAACGAACTGTATTTTGCAATAAACTGCTGAGGGAACAGCAGTTTATTAATATTTCTTAACACCTTATCCTGCCAAGGCTGGTTAATCTATCACAATTCCACAACATAACACTTGTTTAACAAAGTAGGATAATAGTGTAGTCTATAAATAAATTTTCTAATTCAAACCCCCATTCCAATTTCTTTTGACTTACATGAATTGAACCACATGACTTACTCTTATTCAAAATTTTGTAAATTTTTGAGGTAAAATAAACAATAACTTCTTTTTGTACCATAAAAATTTGTGGTTGCCTGGCATGCATTCTGTAATTGAAAATATCTAAGGAGGTATATATTCCCATAAATTCCATATGTAATGGAAATATCTTCCTTAGACCTTACATTCTTAAATATAAACAACTGTGATACTTTTATTTTACCCAAATTTTCTCATGATAAATGAATTCTTTAATATTAACAGTTTCCCATGTAACAAATGTAGCTTCGTGAAGATTACAATACCTTTCATTTTTTTTTAAATAGTTTTAACGTCTAAAATATGTGACAAAGTCAGCAATGCTTGACAGTTATAGTATATTTATATGCGCTTAATCTTACCTCCTGCACAAGATGCCATGTGAGTCCATGGTTGGTTGAATACTCCAATTTTACTTGATTGTCAATATGTGGAGTGAACTTCTCACCACAACCCATTACCAAATTAAACTGAATCATATAAGATGCTCCAATCTGCATGGATTGTGTCTCTACATAACGTGTACTGGTAGATTGTTTAGCGTCTCCTGTAAAACTTTTAGTAATAAAACAAAAGTGTTACGTTATCAGTGTTCAAAACTTTGTAACAGATAAAATTGCCAAATAATTTAAATAATTTAAAAATGAACTCTCCTCTTCCTGCTTCATGTTTTTCAAAAACTAGCTACTTGGATCTGTCTGTTGACACCTCCTCCCCTTTACATGGGCAGTGGCCTGGCACAAAAAAAACCTGTAGCAAGGACATCCCTTGCTACAGTCCTTAAATAAGTATGTCTCCTCCTATGGCTTAAATAAGGAATGTAATTCACAGCAGTATTTTACAACCTCCTCAAAATCTGGAGTCTTACAGTTATTACAGGCTTTGAAGTACTGTATAACTGAATGGATATAGATTACAATATATATCCATTTACATTATTCATAAAGCATAAAAATACACCAAAGTAGTGTTTAATGTATTGTTGATAATTCACACTGTCACACATTTATATTGAACTATAAATTAATTTTATTTAAGAGTAAAATAGTAAAATAAAATCTGCACAGTAACAGCAGAGATTGGGAGTCTAATAACACAAAACAATTTTCAAGGTTCCCCATTGAGGACAATTTCTATACATATAAATCTTTATGTATGTAGAAGCTGGGGGTAAAACAGTTGAGAGCTGAATTGGCAAGCAGCTGGAGAAAGGCAAAAAGAATTAAGCTAGCCGCAATTTACTGAAAACCCAGTGTGATCTTGATACAAGGTCAGAGAACGATATAATAGACATATTAGGGGAACTTACATAGATATATAGAGGGGAACTTACATTGAATATACATGTTAAAAAGGGTATCTACACACGTATATTTATACATGCACAAATTTATATTTTAATATGAGATATGATCTTCGAGAATAGAATCATTTAGAAATTGATTATAATGTAAGCTTTCAATGCTAACAACATACAGTAAGTTGATACACAGTATTTTGATAATATAATATAGTAAAGAACAATACAATAATTAGATTTTTTGTATTAAGATTTGTTGTAGAGCACCTCAAATGAGCTGTAAGACCTTGCTTGTTAAAGTGGATAATGCAACTTTCATAGCCTTATTATCACTGCTAGAGCACATTCTCTGCAGTTCACCACGTTTAGATAGGAAGATGATCACATAGTGGAATAAGATTTCTGTAATATTCTAGGTAATAAGACTGAACTGCTGTTTTCCTAGGTGCATGTGGGGATATGCCTAATATTCTTGCTTCTTGAAATGCATGGAATGATTGCACTTCCTGTAAGTCAAGATGAATCACAGGTAACTAAATAATTTGGATTCCATATTATTTCCTCCTATGAGCGTTTTTAAAATCTGATACAGTTTAATGCAAACTTTTCCTGTGTTCCACTGATGATACATAGCTCAGGTGGGAATAGCACGATTTCTACCTCCCTGCTCTCTGACAAGTTGGAAGTTGAGAAGACAACTAAATACAGTTTATCTATGCTGTATCTGTAGCTCCAATATAGGTTATTAGGAGTTAAGTGATCAGGATAGTACATAGCACTACAATGGACCACGCTATGTGCATAACCCCTGTATCTGTATGGCTATAGCAAATATCTGATTTAGCAAATGACTTTTCCTTAAAATACAAAAGGTTGAATCCCACATAAAGAATCTTCAATAATAACCGTCATACTGCTGACTGAATAACTGTAATTTAAATGATTTTACACTGTATGATTTTGAATAAATCTATTAACTAGTATGTGATTGTTAGGGTTAGTCACCAGAAAAAATCACTCCTACATGCACCAAATGAAATATTTGTTGCCATTAGAGATGAGTGAATAATTCAAGATTTGATTCACTGAAGCTTCACTTAAAATTTTTAAGGAATACAGTTTAAGTCCAAATAGAAATCAGTCCAAACTCATGTTGTTTCAATTGAACTGGAAGTGAGTATGTAACCCCCTCTAGTCCTCTAAAATACCAAGTTTATTTAGTTTCTGCAAACTTTTTTATTAGGGTCAGGGTTATAATTAGCATTGTAGGTAGTCTCAAACCCTAACAAAATAAAATGTAAGAAAATGAACGAAATGAGGTAGGAGGTCATATACCAATTTGCAGTGAATTGGTACCAAATCAAATCTACGAATAGATTCACTCATCTCTAGCCACAAAAAAAAATGTTATCTTTGGTAAGTACACACTAGGCCATTAAGCAAAGAGCATTGTATTACATCAATGATAAAGTTAATATAAGACCGTTAGTAATAATCTTACCATAGAGTCCAGTCATGCCCACAGTATGGCTGAACATTTCCCAAGTAAAACCCAAGAGACTGAGTGACATCCACAAGATTGTTAAAATCCAGGCTTATGCTGTTGAACAACACTGATGTCATGATGATCTCATCTATAGCCCAGACATCTTCCCCTTGTCCAGAGTGGTATGGCTGCCACCACCTAAACTGAATTCCAAACTGCTTGGCTTCATCAGGTAACTCAACCGATATAATTCTAAAGCAAAATTAAAATTATAAACAGAAGAATTAACTCACAAAATTTTAGAAATACAATTTAGAATACATAAATGTATTTTACTAATAATCTTAGTAGAACAGAAGATGTTCAAGATCAGAATTGCTGGTGTAGCTTAAAGGGAATCTGTCGCCAGGATTGTGATTTTTAGGTGGTGACAGGTTCCAATAGCCTATTTTATGCTGATTTTTTTTTAAAATTGCTTTATTGGCACAGAAATGAAACGGTGCAACATCACAACACAAGGAGCATTAGCTGAGGTACATCAGATATAACAACACATATCTTTACACAATCATTTGTCATGTGTGATAACATCTGTACAAAAACAGCGATCCAGTAAACCCCTCCCCAACCCATACATAGAACAATAACCAACCTGGTTGAGTCAAGTGTAGAACAGGTAGGCAGCACTGTGAGAAACAAAGGGGATTCAATCCGTGTGGGTGCTGACTGCATTGGTCTGACCCAAGACCCAGTTGCATAGAAGTAGAAGAGGGGCATTACATTGGTAAAGAGGGACATTGCACTTCTACAAACTCAATGGGATCCCACACACCTGCCCCAGGTACAAAATAATTTTCTTAGACAAAATCTTACGTGATTTTGCCACCTCATCTAAATCATATATTCGTGATACATCTGATTTTTTAAACAAGTTGTCTGAGGTTGTGTTCCCACCAAATGCTATTTTAGCATCTCTTGATGTCTCTAGCCTTTACACCAGTATCAACCATGAAAGGGGACTAGCCTGCATCCAGAGGGTTTTGCGCACAACCGATTTTTCAATCAAGTGCCAATCGTTTATTTTGGGTCTACTGGACATTGTACTTACCTGCAATTATTTCTTTTTTGGTAACGATTATTATCTTAAGTTACGTGGGACAGCGATGGGGGCCAATATGGCCCCCACATACGCCAATATTTTTATGGCGGAATTGGAGGAATCGTCGGTGTATTCGTCCCCATTCTTTGTCAATGTACTCAGATGGTGGCGGTACATCGACAATATCTTCCTCATTTGGACCAGTGATGTTGAACATTTCTTATGCTTTTTTGATTTTCTTAATCAGATGGACCCCAATATTAAATTTACAAAATCCTACTCGTGCACAACGATACAATTTCTGGATACCAGCGTTTACATCGACGGTGACAAACTTAAGACAGATTTATTTGTAAAATCCACGGACCACAACAATTTATTATTAAGGTACGATAGCGCTCATCCCAAAAGAATAATGCAATCTCTTCCCTATAGCCAAATGGTTAGACCACGCAGGATAGTATATGACCCAGCAAAAGTTGATGTCAGGCTCAACGAGATGTCTGCTAAGTTCACCTCTAGAGGTTATCCCAACAAATTAGTAACCAAACATAGGGAAAGAGCTAAAAGACTAGACAAGACTGAACTACTACAGACTGTACAACGAGGGGCCGTTGGAGCCTGCATTCCTTGTGTGACTACCTACGGTTCACATAGCAGATTTGTCTCCCAGGTGATACGTAAACATTGGTCCACCTTGTCACTATTTCATCATGATATAAGTGAATTGCAGTCACCTCCACTGTTCTCATACAAAAGATCCAAGAATCTCAGGGACCAGTTAGTTAACAGTGACATTGGACCTAGACCATTAACATCTAATCTTTCATCGTTATTGAAACCAGGGTGTTACCCATGCATGAGTTGTGAGAATTGTCATTACATGGTTAAAGGGGACACATTCACACACCCGGGCACGGGTAAAAAATACAACATCTCCCACCATTTGACATGCAGATCGGACCACGTTATTTATATTCTTACGTGTCCGTGTCCCAAAATTTATGTGGGTGAAACCACCACTGAGTGTCGGTTACGAATCAACAACCACAGATCAACGATCAATACACAGAAACTTGACTTACCTGTTCCCCGACACTTTTCAGACACTGGTCATAATATACACCAACTAAAGTTTTTTATCATTGACCATGTCCCCCCCCCTTACGCGAGACAGTATGGATTCACAGACTTAACTCTCTATATCTAGTCGGACTCAACATGGAATTCAATGTGAACACTCTTTAATAACGAAAGTATACTCCCCAATTCCGACCGACCATGCGCCACCTTTATCCTTTATTGTTAGGCTGTTTTTTGTTGTTATATGACATACTTCTTTATAAAGAATAACAATGGCTTTTTTCTGTACACAGATCACGATAATCACGTTGACAGGAAACCCTCATCACTTTGCCGGCTTCATCCCCGTAATTTTCTACAATTGAATTTTCATGCGGCCTCCCGCAGACGTGACCTTGGTGTTCTGCACAATCGGAGGCTCACGACGAGATTGGCTTGATCCGCCCGAGTGGCACAGTGAGGACCGTCTAACCAGCGACTGACCCCAGTAGATACAGGGGTTCGTATTTACGGACAGCCCGACTACCGGAAGGAGCCACTGCGCTATATGACACTGGTCCCTTTTGTACCTGGTGCCGACAGCCTACTTGCCAGCCCTCCGTTGACATGCAGCGCGGATGGGTCCCCGATCACTGTTGCCCACTTCCAAGATGGCCGCCAAAACACTAGATGCGTGATTATCGCGAGAGGTGAGACTCAGACGGTGTATGGTGTCATGCTGCCGCATGCGAGCGATCGCGGAGCTGCAGCGGACACATCCAGAGCTATCCCTCGCCTGGTTGGTAAATATGGCCCTCTCTTGGCAGCACAACTGAGTGTAATACATGTGGGACCCCCAGCCTTCACTTACACGTTCTGTTTGGGTGTTGCCACGCAACCCGCAGACATGCGCAGATCGCATGTTTACAAATCGGAGACACCGGCTGTACATTATGAGCGTTTCCCCACTTATATTTCAGACTATGTCACTAATGTACTTTTAATGTTTGTATAGTATGATGAGCATTTATTTTGGCACATTTATTGTATATATCTATGTATTTTCACTTTGTTAACGTCACTGATGACGTCACATCCTGCGGGGGATTTATACCCGCCATTTAACACCTGACTTCACTGCTTGAAAATGGCTACATTGAGCTAGCCGAAAGGTAGCTTTGTATCCACATGTGAATAAACATATCCTGAACTAGGAAAACGGAGTGCTGCTGCCTTCTCTTCTACTTCTATGCAACCTAGTTGAGTGGTGTCAAGAGAGAAATGGAGTTAAAGAAAAGGTAGTAACAATGGTTATGCAACTAGGTAACCTACCACCCTATTTCTGGAGAATAAGGAATCCCTCCTGTCGACAGTGCACAGAGGAGTGCAGGAAGGGTGCCTAACTGTATTATGTAAAATTATAGTAATATCACCTACAGCGAGTATTACACTCACTGAAAAGGGACGGGAGACTCTCTCAGATTGCGAACATTAAAAGAGCACCAAGAGCCCCACACTCTTCAGAACTTCTCCGGACAGCCGCGGTGTTTGTAAACTATAATCTCATAAAGTATAGTCAGATTAACTAGTTTCTTCCACTGACAGTAGGAGAGCGATCAGCCATCCAGCATATCGCAATGGCCTTACGGGCCAAAAACAGAGGTTCCTTTAAGAAAATAGCTTCATAATGGGACCAGTCATCCTCCCGGGTAATTCCCAACAGGCATAGGGCCGGCGAGGTAGGGACCGGTTTATTCAGGATATCAGACAGCAGAGAAACTACTTCTCTCCAGAATACGGCTATGCAATCGCAAGTCCATATTAGGTGGATGAAATCTGTCCTGTACACATGACATCTGTAACATCTAGAGTTCGGCAATCTATGCATATGAAACAGTCTGACTGGAGTTATATAGCACTGATGGATGATGAACAACTGAATTAGTTTATTATTGGCTGCCGGTGATACTGAGGTGTGAGACTCCTGGGCCGCCCCGAGTCTTCATCCGTTTTATGCTGATTTTTAAAATGCCTTTGTCAGCATTCTGAATATTTCAGTAACTTATACAAATTTAATTCACATTATCTGGCTTCCTGCCAGCATTGTGTGGTGAGTACCAAAGTAGGGGAAGGTGAGGGGGCAGCTACAGTCTGTGTGTGCATGTGTCAGTATTTTTTACTCCAAACTCATTCAGGTTTCTTGCCCCTCCCTACTTCAGCTGGCCACAATCCGAACTCAGCGCTGCTTCCGTGCCCCTGTAAACAAACAGGGGTACGGCCGGGAGAGACGGCGTCGCAGGACATCAGGAGGGACCGTGGACGTAAGTAAATGTTAATTTACTTAAGCAGCCCCATCCCAGCAACATATAATTTTTTAATGTCTCAGACAACCAATTTAAGGCTCAGCCCTTTTAATTTAAATCTGAGCAGTGTCTCTTCCTGCAGTTGGATTTGACTGAACAATCCCAATCGTTCGATGGTGTGGGACCACTTTGATTGTTCACGTGATGTAGGCAGGAGGTTTTCCTGCCTCTGTCACCCAAATTTCAGCCCCCTGTCACCATGTCATCTTGACATGGTGATGATGTATGTACAGCGCCAATGATGTACTATTACTGCATGGAGCGCTAAGTGACAGCGCTCCATGCAATAATAGTAAGTCAAGGAGTGCCAAGCGGTTAAAGGGTATAATGTTTTTTTTTACATAGGTTCCATGGTGGTATAAAAACAACAAATAACATATACTCACCTCTCTCAGCCACTCTGTCATCAGTGACCTCTGTTTGTATAAAGAGCCTCAGAGGTAACATTAAAAAACAGAGTTTTGCACTTCCTAAAGCCTAACACAAGCGGCAGCCATAGGACACATTCTGCTGACACAAGCTGTTACCGCTGAGCCCCTGGAAAGAACCAGAAGTGACCAGAGGTGAGTATACTGTGTTTTCTATTTTTAAAACCTGCTGCAACCTTTTTTTTTTTTAAAAAACCCTGTCTCTGTCATTTTTTAAGTTTTCTATTTTCCCATCAATATAGCTATATGAAAACCAGCCTATGTTATTTAGTTGTCTCATTCTGTGATTCACACAAATATGGATTAACATTTTGTAATGTATTCTGAGGGATGTAAAAAAAGCAAGCAATTCCGTTATTTGTTTATTTTTTTACACTGCCACGCAGTAATGTTTATTAAAATAACAACAAGTTATTATTCCATAGGAACACTGATACACTTTGATTCCAACTCATAATTGCTAACTACATCTTTGGGATTCTCACAACTTCTTGATTTGGTCTTTGCCAAACTTTCTTCAAAATCTAATTTTATCTACTTTTCCGCTTTCAGACCTGGATGAGGTGGCATTACCTCCATACGAACCTGTCAGCAACATTGACATACACCGAAACCCCATTTACTTTGGCAGGGTTCTGTTACAAGCCTTTGGGCTGAAGCCCTGTCCACCTACTTTTAAGGAAATTGCCACCAGCATGAAGGATTGTAAACTAATCACACTGACATTCTGGTGCCCTCTCTGACAGGATCCACTCTCTTTCAGCTTTTTATTCCCTTGTCTTTAATAAAAAAAAGCTTTTACATTATGCAAATGAGCCTGAGGGGCTCCAGGCTGTGTTAATGGGGCCTGGAGCCCCTCAGGCTCATTTGCAAAATTTTAAAAGCCTTTAAAAAAAACAGGGCATATGAAGCTAAAAGACGAGTGGATCCTGACAGAAGGGACAAACATCAGTATGTCAGTTTGCTTGATTTACAATCCTTGATCTTGGTGGTAAATGTCCTTAAATATAAATTTGACTTTATCCAACAGGAAAATGTTCTTTCTTAAGTCTCCAATTATCTCCTCACAGCTAAATACCAAGATGATTATTTCCTCCTCATTCTTCTGGATCTCTCTGCAGGATTTGATACTGTGCACCTCCAGCTTCTCCTCAGGATGCTTCAATCCATTAGCCTGAAAGACACTGTACTCTTTTCGTTTTCTTCCTATCTCTCCAACGACACTTTCAGTGTATCCTTTTCATGATCTCTCTCTTCTCCTCTTCCTCTTACTTTTAGGGTTCCTCATGGCTTGACCAATTTCTTGAAATTCCTATTGAACTAATACCCAATTACCAAAGTTTCAAATTCACTTATCTCTTTAGGCAAGCCTATCACATTCCCTAACGGCATGTAACTTCAACTCTATTTTCACAAACCAATCCTGTTTACTCCTTCCATATCATTCTATTCACTTTAGAAAGCTGGTGACTGGCTCATGCAGAAGCATTATTTATTTATTTAATTTGTTAACAAGTATTTTATTTATTTTGACCATTTATAAAGAATGGCTGGACCATTGTACAAATACACATCACCCCTACCTCCCCATAGATTGTAAACTCTTGGTCAGGGTTCAGGGTCAGTGGAGCCTCTGGACCACCGCAGGAGATGGTACTAGCCGACACCTGGGACCAGAATCTAAGTGGCACCTGGTCTTCTCCAGAGCCTGCTGCAAAGCCAGCAGGGTGGCAGGGTGCCACTAGGTCGTTCCACAGTTGCGACTAGCTCATGGTGGCAGCCAAGGTCGAGGTACAGATACAGCAGGCAGTCTTGTAGTATGATACAGGCACGTAGGCAGGGCAGGTGGCAGAGATCCAAGGTCAAAGTTCAACGGGAACAAGGAACGGGATAAGGACAAACGCAGGGCAAAGGAAGCTTTCTCTTCTCACCATAGTTCAAAGATCCTGCAGGGAATCCTGGGAACAGCCAGCCTTTAAGGAAACCTGGAAGTGCCAGCGCCAATCAGCGGTGCACTGGCACTTTACATTCTTGAGTACTGGCATGCGAGCACACCCTAGAGAGTGGGGACACGTGCGGGCCAGGCCACACGGGAGCAGGAGCGTGGAGAGGTGAGTTTGGAGTGGCTGCCACGCAGAAGGGCACGGGTGTGCCTGCAATCCGTGACATGTATCATCACTTCTGAGCAAGAGCCTCCTAATGTGTCCTCTGACACAAGTAATAACATTAGTTATTACTCTGTAATGTCTTAATTTGTGTGTATATGTACCTTATGATTTGTAAAGTGCAAAAAAATATGATGGTGATAAATAATTATTGTTATTATTATTGCAGCTTGATTTTTCCATTGGCTACAGTAGTCACATTGTGCATAAGTAGTAACTTTTGAACAGTACTCCCCTTGTCCTGATTGGTTGTATCAATCACTTGGTCATGGGCAGTTTTAAGGCAGTGGGGACTGTAGATAAAAAATGTTGAATGACACCTTTTTTGCTATTTTACAACAAATAAAATTTTTTATAAGAAAAGACATGCTCAAAATGTCATACAGTCCCCAAACTGGTGGCATTGAAAACATCATCTCATTCCACAAAAATGACAACCTACACAAGTCTGTACACCAAAGTATGAAAAAGTTATTGGCCTCAGCATATGGCAACATGAAGAATTTTTTTCTTGTACAAAAATTAAAAAAGGTATGATGGGATTGGGCAGGTATATAGGGCCGTTCCCAGACACGCCTCCAGCAGCACACTGGGGGAACTGTCCATCAGGCTAGTAACCCTTGCTGGGCAGGGCTGAAATGCAAGGAGCAGGTTGTGGCTCAGTTAATCCAAACATAATCCTTAAGCCACAGTTCACACACAAATAAACACCATCTATTCTGCAAACTGCGGATACTGCAAAGTTTAGGCACAGACGTTACATGTTACATAAATTTTTTTACCTTTTTTGCTGCAATAAATCATTTATTAATTAGACAACAACACAGTAGTCCTCCCATACATATTATTGTTCAATCTAAGTTTTCTCATCCACTCCTAGTGCTTGAGTTATGTGAGAGCTTACTGATTTGAGCTTACTGTTGTGAGTAGTATGTTTGAAGTGTCACTTCAAAAATCCCATTTGTTGTAAGCAACCCTTAACATTTTTTTTAAAAGTTTGCTTTATGTATAGAGCAATAAATCTACATTTTTTATACAATTTGTAGGCTATCTTAACTATACCTATATCAAATGTAAATATCGCTCATCAGTTTTATATGTAGAGCTCCGTCTTGATCTATGTGTCTCCATGGATAATGCCATAAACTGCCCCTGTAAGAAGTGTCAGTTTGGTTTTATGCATTACTCTGTTACATATGCCTGTACCAATGCCTGTTAGCAAGAAGATAAGGCTAAGAGAATAGAGTGACAGGACTTGCACTCCTTTTAAAATTTAGGTATAAAATATGCCGGCAAATGAGTACATTCCCTATTACTATTCTATAAATGTTGTCCTGTAAAAAATAGCTTATGAGATTATCAACTACAGTGTATAAATATGTGCTTTGTATGTATGGAAATCAGGCCAAGACCTATTCCTAAGAGTGCAACGGAATGCAGAGTCATTTGATTTTCTGTGACAGCTTTGACATTAAAAGTGCACCTGACAAATGGCAAAGAAAATAAAGAATAATGTGTACTCTCCTGTTGCAATCATATAACAATTTAAAATCCTGGTTAATAATCTGGAAATCTCTGATTATTTTCTTGCCCCAAACTGGTCTTGGTAACAAGTCGAGCAAGTTATCTTTATGTGTGCTTATAGTGATATGAACTATTTAACCTTATGCCTTATGTACAAACTTTAACAATAAACTGTTAAGTGATGTCTTAGTCATCATTACAATTTTGATAAAAAAAAACTGCTTCAAAAACACTGCATGATGGACATTAATATCTGTCTAATGTTGTCAAAATAGTATATGAATGCGATTGTTTTCATTATTCTTATGGCTTAGACAAATAAACCAGTGGTTGTGAGATTACATGAATTAAAGCTAGATTTTCAGTCCATGAATTTCATCTTTTTGATGGCAGATTTATGAATAAAGCTAGCAGACTTTGTAATACCTAACACAACCTACAAACAGACGTATGAGATCTGAATGATGCATAATGCATGTTTTTCTCCTTTTCATTATGTGAAATATATGGATCCTCTGCTGAAAGCAGTACATAATGAATCCTCATAGGGCTCTGGAATATGGAAAACAAATTCATAGTCAATTCATCTGTACTTTACAAGTACGTTGTAAAGATTGCTTGACTGTGAAGTATGATCTATATCTATAAAACCTCTTATATTAAAGCACTTTAAAAGACAAGAAATTGGCAAATTATTTTAACGATTTTATAAAGGATTTAGCCCTATATAAAGCTGTTGTTTTTATAGTATGATATTAGAATATAATTACCAATCTCGGCTACTAAAAGTAGAATGGGACATGTAGAAAATGCATCAAAGTGGCTGATATCGAATGATACGATGTCCTAACGTTGTGCATCTTAAACCACAAAGCAAAGCACAAAAAGTGTATAAAAATAAGATAACTGTTGTGCAAAACATGTATTTCAGGTTTTGGCACAAGGTACCGTAAAACAATATTTCGGTCCATTTAGCATATTTATTAAATCTTCCCATAGTTTTTGATACTAAAAACTGGTTTGCATTTTAATTTAGATTTCGACTAGCTATTGTAGACCTAAAGGCATATAATGTAATAATAATCTGATATATGTAATAACATGTAATATAAATCATGTTAATTTACTTTGTAAATATGAAGCCTCCATGAAAAAACCTAGATAGGACTGCATGCAGGTCAGTGAAACAGACAGTATTTACATCTGCTAGAATACATAAAAATTTATACTTTTCAAATCTACAGTATTTTACTACTAGCTGAACAGCCCTTCCAAAGAAAAGAATAACTGGTTAGCTGCATGGAGAGGGCTGAGCCCCCTCCATAGCCGCTAAGTCTTTGCTGCATATTGCAGCACAGACTTACTGGTAACACCCGCGATCGCTGCTAGCACCGATCTCGGGTGTTATAACAGCGATCGCTGCTGGCAAAGCTGCCGGCAGCCTCAAAAAGACGCATGGGCGCCGCCATCTTGCCTAGGATCGTCGCTCCCCGTGACATCATCGGGGAGCGGCAATCCGTCTCCATGGTAGCCTCGGGTCTTCCGAAGACCCGAGGCTATTTCGTTTTAACCCCTTCAATACAATGTGCTGAATTGTAATGAATGAGGAGGAAAATCCCCATATACTGCCATACTGTAGTATGGCAGTATATGATAGGATCGATCAGACAACCTAGGGTTAAAGTACCCTAGGGAGTCTGAAAAATAGTAAAAATAAAAAAAAGTTAAAAAAAAATATATAATAAAAAAACCTAAAAATTCAAATCCCTAGAACTTACATAAATATAAATAAACAGTAAAAATCATAAACACATTAGGTATCGACGCGTCCAAAAATGCCCAATCTATCAAAATATATTAACGTGTTTTCAATGCGTTTAACCCCAAAGTCGAAAATGGCCCTTTTCTGCTATTTTGAAAAATATTAAAAAATCTATAAAAAGTGATCAAAAGGTCGTACAGTCCTAAAAATGATATCAATGAAAATATTATCAAATGTCGCAAAACATGACATCACCCACAGCTCTGTACAACAAAGTATAAAAAAGTTATTAGCGCCAGAAGAAATTTTGTACAGGAGGTTTTAATTTTTGTAAATGTATGAAAACATTATAAAACCTATACAAATTTGGTATCCCCCGTAATCGTACCAACCCAAAGAATAAAGTAGACTTGTCATTTGGGGTGCTCATTGAAAGCCGTAATATCCAAGCCCACAAGAAAATGGCGCAAATGCATTTTTTTTCACCATTTTCACTGCCTTTGGAATTTTTTCCCTGCTTTCCAGTACACGGCATGACATATTCAATACCACGACTATGAAGTGCAATTTGTTATGCAGAAAACAAGCCATCACACAGCTCTCTACATGTAAAAATAAAAAATTTATAGATTTTTGAAGGTGGGGAGTGAAAAATGGAAATGAAAAAACAGGAAAGGGCTCGGTCCTTAACCGGTTAAATATGACCAATTGAATGAACAAAGTATTTTTTTACTGTTTTGATGTATTGGGGTAGCAAGTCTCTGAGTATACATGGGAGAAGTCATTTAGATTTTAATAGGAGAAGCACACAAGAAGAAGAAGCAAACAGAGAATACTGGAAAGTATAGTGTTATGGGAATTTGTTATAAGGCTTATTAGTCAATCTGATGACAGGTTCTCTTTCAGTAAATAATAATTATTGCCACCCAATACATTTAAACATGCAGATTTATTTCATATCTTGTTTATGTTTATTATACAACATTAAGTTCCACACATAGTTTTCTTTTATAGGCTATAAAATAGAGGGTGACATGCAAGTATATCCCATGTCATGCAAGTCACCAAAGCCATGTTCTTCTAATTAGAGCTAACACATATTTTGTAATGGTTTAAAACCCTTCAACTGAATACTATAAAGCAATTTTCATATCAAAACTGTGGACGCAAACTTTAAATGTATGCCTTATAATGATAATAAAATTGCTTTAAAAAATACAAAATTCCTGTTGGTACCAAAATGCTTAGGTGATTGAAAAACATTTCAATATAATTATGTTTTTAAGAGAACAGCAACGTTAAAAGGTACTAACACAAGTACATGTACAAACCTTGGCTCGTGGTAGTTAAGATAAGAGTAATGTTCTATTAGTTTCCAAGTAATTCCATTGTCATGAGAATAGTGGAGTAAAACTCCTTCTCCAGGCTTGTTAGGGGCCTTGCATGTACTTAAGACAGATTTACTTCCAATCCGTAAAGTAAACTGCAGAAATCTATGAATAAAATTATTAAACACATAAATTGTGGTAAGGACGATAGTTCACGTTATTTTTTAACATGTTTTGGTCAGATTACCCAGAATGACATTGTGTCCAATCAATTCATACCATAATATTTTAGCAAATAGATCCCTAGTGGCATAATAAGGGTTATACCTTACTTTGATTCATTTCATGATTACCGTATCTGCAATGTCATAAACATAACTGCAAAGGCATTTTATAGACTGTCATATATTCTGTCCCAGCAAATGACAATGTTAATCAGCCTTTACTCTTTAAGCAAAAAAAATAAAATAAAATAAACACTTGATTAAAGCTTTTTTATGTGTGTCAAAATATTGTATTAGTATAGTTTTTGCATGCATTCCAAGTATAACAAGTAAACCTAGTATGCATGTTTCTCTGTAACATATTGTTATCAACATTATTACATGTCTAATGTTTTATAGACATCGCTATTTTACTTTTTTCTTTTAAAATTCTACAGGCACAAAAAAAGAGCAATATATACTTTTAGATTTAATTTCCTTTTTATATTATGTTAAAGAAAATTAACCAATTTGCAGTTCTAACATTAACTTACCTGGACTGTGAGCTATCAAGAAAGGTTGTAATTAGTTGCCTTCTCCCATCCTTGTTAAAAATCAAAGCTTTGCCACTAACAAGAACACCACAGCCAAAACTAACTTCAGCACCACGGATAGAGTAGAAATTGTGGTAAGAAGACAGTCTAGAACTGGTGAAGCTTTCTGAAATAAACATTGGGAAAGTCTGGGAAGCCATTTCACAAGCTGGTCCTGAAAACCCTGGCTCACATCTGTAATACAAAGAATACTTAGTTGAGTTTAAAGTGCGATAAATAATATCAAGTGGCACTTCTTAGTTAATCTTGACCAGTCTGATGTGCTACCCCTTACCCTTAAACACCAAGTGTTAAAAGTGCAACTACATAATAATGACATATAATAGTGAACATTAGATTGCCTAGATGAATAATGTCAATGTTGGTCAATGAATATTTACTTTATATAAATACGCATAATTTAGCTTTGTATGTATTAACAATGTAAAATGTAATACAAACTTTTATAAAAAGATAAAAATAATCAAATACAGATTGTAGGATAAAATAGTGGGAAAAGAAATGAGAAACCACAAGTGGAATAGAAATTATTAATATCTGCTAAATATATACTTCCACACTTTAAATGTGATTGAAACCCAGATGACAAGACAGATTACATGATAAAGAACACAGAAAAAATCAATAGAGTTTAATTTCATCTGTTCAAGATTAAGTGTCAGCTGGGAGGTCTGAGGTAGACTGAAATAATGAGTACAAGATGAGGTATTTGAAAGATATATGTGACACTCACTTGCAACCAGTTCTTGTACATTGTCCCCGACCAGAACAGAATTTCAGACATGAGGGTCCAATATAAACTGTAACAGAAATTTCATTTACACGTCAGCTGATTTATGGTTAGAGAACTGTGTGCTAGGATTGCAATTGGGAAAGTTGTGGAAATAAATCCAGGATAAGGGTGCAGAAAATAAAGAACACAATTTTTTCAGGAGCACTCTTTCCCAGGATCCGTAAATATCTGCTTGTCAAACTATTGACCTTTAGGAAATCTTAAAGAGATATTCTCATCTGTATATTCTCATTTAAATTTAATTTGTCTGACATGTTCAGGGTGCAGTCACACGTTGCAGTTAAAACTGCATCGCAATTAGTTTTGAGGTGTTTTTAGGTGCAGTTTTGTCAATTTCACAGGTGAAAGACATGAACTGAATGGGTGAATTTGATTTTGAAGGAGAAAGCTGTTCCACAAATTTTATTCACCTGTTGATTTGATGCCTTTCACTTGTTAAAATAAGTAATACCACCTAAAACCAACCCAAAACTAATTGCGATGCAGTTTTAACTGCAACGTGTGACCGCACCCTCAAACATTTTTTCAACTGGATGTTATTTAAAAAATGTACCTGTGTGAAGTTTATTTCCCATACATGTAGTCGTATCGTCCCTTGGATACAATATAGTCCTCCTTGAATACGATCACTGCTGCACTCTGGCAGAGGTGGCCATGCATATGCTATTGAGGAGCCTGACCACCTGGATTCAGTGTTTATTGCAACAGGACGGCTATGGGAAATTAAGTAATCTGGACGTTTATATTCAAAAAACAATTTGTTTCTTAGTGCAATTACTCCAGCAGCATTGGTCGTTTCCAAAGAATGCTTTCTTATTTCTAAGGACAACATGGCTACATTTAAAGCAAATTATCTTCACGCAGTTACATTCTTATAATAACAAAAGAAATGTTTGTATATGGCAGATTGTTACAATAAATGTGAATGTCCAGATGATAATACCCATTTGAGGTGTACAGCTGTAGGAAAAATTTAAAAATGAATATTGAATAGAGATTTTTATTGATATTTATTGTAAACATTATACATCATAATATACATTTGACAAATCATAAATAAATCACATATTTAAAGGAATTTTTACATATTGACAACCTATCCATGACATAGGTTATTAAGGTCAGATTATCTAGGGGTTGCAAAACAGGGAAGCTAAAAGGGATCTGCGATACAGACAATCACTTAGCCAAGTGGATCTAAATAAGAGTTATGGGACAGATTTATCAACAGTGTGATAAGGTATGACAGTGTAGGGTTAGACTACACTAGTCTTATTTTGCACCAGGTTTACCAATGTCTCTAATTCTTGATGACAGAACTGGTGTAGTTTAACCCCTGTCCGCACCTTGACATAACTCTACGTTATAGAATGGGGGTAGATTGCGCATGTTGACATGGTGATCGCCTTCAGGTGAACTGCCTTCAGTATAAGCCTGCTAGATTGTGCTAAATGCACGATCTAACAGTGCTAATGTCTGCCTATGCATACATTAGTATGGCAGTATATTACAATGTCCTACCCTGTAAACAGTAAAAAAAAGGTTTTTTTAAAAAAAAGCACCATTAAAAATATTATTAAAAAAAGAATAAAAGTCCCATATAAAAATGAAATGCAAAATAAAAAGTGAAAATCACCAAAAAACACTATATATGGGGTATCACCACGTCCTGTGCGGTGAACGCCGTAAAAAAAAACACCAAAAATATCACATCTGACCTCATAAAAACATTTATCCTGATATGAAAACAAGAAAAAGAACAACTTGTCCCACAAAAAACAAGCCCTAAAACAGCTCTGTAAACAAAAAAAAGGAAAATGTTATGCCCAATAAAACATGGTGATGCATAAACAAGTTAATTTCTCACAAATTGAGTTCTATATTCTATAACAAGTTAACCATAAAAAGCTATATAAATGTGATATCACTGTAATCATGATGATCCATAGAATAAAGATAACACATTATTTTTATGGTACACTGAATGGGCGGGGAAAAAAATGCTAAAATCCATAAACAAGAATTAATGAATTTTTTTACCCACTATCAAGAAAGAATTTATAAAATCTCATTATTAGCTATTGACCCCCCCCCCCTATATGATGTACCTGAAAAGTGGATCTCATCCGCAAAAAAAATAATGCCCATATGTCCAAATTTCCATCATTTAATACATTGTGATGGTTTAATTTTTGGCAAAATTAATGTATTGTCTAAAAAAAATTACTGTTTGTAAATTACACCTTTTTGTAAAATACACCTTTTACATCTGCTGCTGGGGAAGGGACCCTGACTCTGTATTCTTAATAAAAAAGCAAATGATTGCCACATAAAATCACATACTGTCAAAATTAAATAATCAGATTTAAAATATAAATAGATCAATAATTCTTAACATTCATTACCGTATTTACATATGAAAGTATTAACATCTAAAAGATGCACAAATATTGCTGTAAATATGGCTGATTAAGTAGTATTCAATGCAAACTGCATGGGCTCCACAACTCAATGGTGGCTTCTTCTCACAGTAATGTATATTGATCTATTATCTGATTATTATTTTTGACAATTTTTGATTATTTAGTGTCAATTATTTACTTTTTACTAGTGAGGTTAGAATATTGTATCACCAAATAAGTTCCTTTGAGACCATAGATGAGTGCATTGTATTAGTAATCTTTGTGAACATAATTATATAATCTAGAATCTACCAGTAGATTTGCAGGCTAGAAATTTCATTAGTTTCAATCTGTTGACAATATTTAAGTGTACCAATAAATGCTTCATTTTAATTTCAGAGAGAAAAGGGGTGGTTTTGTTGCATTATGGCAACTTGGATATTTTAACGTTATCAAGTCTATATTAACCGTACTGTGATGCCAGTAATTTGGATTATTTAGACAAGTCGGTTAGCTAGCTCCCATTTACTATGAAGAGCAAAAGTTTAAATATAGACATCTGAGAATTTTATAACTCATTTAATTAGGAATGTTAACTACTAACTGTTGTCGATTGCCCACATGTTTCCAACAACAGGTCCATTCTGCCTCCATCGCAGTCGGGTGTCTCTGGTAAGTGCCGCATTTGGAAGAGGGGTTGTAATTCTACTCCACCTGAGTAATGTAAATATGCATATTATTTTAAGAATACGATAATGCTATATCAGAAAAAATTTCTGATACTGAAACTCTGAAAGGCTACTATAATCTAATTTTTAAATATAGATTAAAATACCTTTTAATAATTTACCAGAGAATAGGTTACATTGTAATTAATAAAGATTGCAATGTTATCACAATAGCTTAAAAAAGTCTAAAAAACATGCTAAATTAGCATCTATCAGCAGGTTTTGGACAAGGAGACAGTAAATAGATACAATGGGGCAAATTTACTTACCCGGTCCATTCGCGTTCCAGCGGCGGCTTCTCCGCTCTGGATTCGGGTCCGGCCGGGATTTAATAAGGTAGTTCTTCCGCCGTCCACCAGGTGGCGCTGCTGCGCTGAAAGTAAACTCATCGCGCCGGAATGCACCGAGCTGGACCAGGTGAAGGTAAGCGGTCCTTATGCGACACATTTTCGGTTTTTAAATGCGGCGGTTTTTCCGAATACGTCGGGTTTTCGTTCGGCCACGCCCCCCGATTTCCGTCGCGCGCATGCCAGCGCCGATGCGCCACAATCCGATCGCGTGCGCCAAAATCCCGGGGCAATTTAAGTACAAGCGGCGCAAAACGGAAATATTCGGGTAACACGTCGGGAAAACGCGAATCGGGCCCTTAATAAATGACCCCCACTGTATCAATGTATCCTAAAAGAGTAGAAAAAAAAACTTTTGCAAAGTTTTTTTTCCCCATCTGCAATGAATTGACATACTATGGAATTTGCAAAATGAAGCGGAATAAAACAAATAGCATAAAATATATATTTATAAATTACAAATACATATATATATGTATATTTATATATATATATATATATATATATATATATAGGCACAGACCTCTTTTCAACAAAATAAAACATTAAGGCTACTTGCACATGACATGTGCAGGTAAAAGAAATGCAAGAAAGGGTTCAGTGGACCTTTGTTTGTATTCTGTATGTCATACACGTGTGAGCTCCACTCAACCGCCTGTCTGCATAAAATAAAATCTAGTAAAAGTGATCTAATAACTACTATTGGAACAATGTTGATTAAATCTATTTTGTAAAACACATGCTTCCAGTTTCTCCTTACCCACTGTAGTTGTCAGATGAATATATGGTGCTGTGTGGAAGATGAGGTCCAGCACAAAGCTCAGGCAAACATTCAGAATGCAATAAAGACCAGGTCCTGCCATGATTGGTTGAAAATTCCAAACTAACACTATTCATTTTTGAAAGAAAAAAACAAGTTAACATGGTGTCTTATTCTGCACTACACAATAATAATAGCAACTTCTATGTTTTATGAATACCTTCATGATCTGATATAGTTGAACAGATTTTTTTGTTTATTTAAATGGTATGTTATCAGATTATTCAGACATACTGCATCCTGTGCTAGAAATACAAGTTTCATAAAAATGTAATAGATAATAAAGAAAAGATAAAACGATACTAACTAGCAGTCTTTGCATGGGGAATCCTTTTGACATCATCACAATGTCACAAGGTTTCCTGGCAACAGCCCACATTGAAAAGAAAAATTGCTTTGGGTACATGCTCAAGGCTTATAGTGACAGGAAACTGATTATTCCAGCTGTCACTGTAAAAAATCAGCCTGTCAGCAGGGCAGCACAATCCTGCTGACAGCACTGTATACAACAGTGCGCAATGCCATCAAGCTCAGCATATAAATTACCAGGCCTCTGGCACAGACACTGTACCATTAGCATAAGGCAATGTGGGCTGCATGGCATAGAGTTGATAACCAGAGAACTGAGTATTAAATAAACTTGGTTGGTTTATTTGGTTATTTAATTTATGTATATTCAGGGGGGCAAACATTTTCACTGCCAGGGTAATTTTGCTTTGGAACTATCTTTAGTTAAAGGAAAACAATAGGATATCTATTGTTTTAGGTATAATATTAGGGATTTAAACAACATTTAAACTTTGTCATTTAGGCAGAAAACAAATTAGAAACCTCATTCAGATTATCAGAAAACAGTTGTTCAGCTCTATAAAAAACAGTACATTACAATGACAGGTCCCTCGCCATTAGTTTTGAACACCTTGCACATGTGTCATTTATTTTCTTCTTAGAGACGATGACTATTTGTTTTGCAGAGGTGATCTCTTTGGCATGCCAAAGACAAGAGAAATGTGGAAGTGGTATTTAAGTGTGGCATTATCAAGCAATACATTTCTTTGAAGGGCTCCACAACTGAAATATTCAAAAGCAACCTAAAAACTAACTTATTCTAGAAAGCCTATAAGCTACAGTGACCTAGTGCCGCTAAATAATACATATGCATCTACTAACCTAACCTATTAGCCCATTTTTATTTGTTTGCAACAGTTTTCTGTCTGATTTTGCACTGAAAAGAATGTGAAAACAGAAAAAATGTGCTTAGTTGGATTTTGCACCACATTTATTACTGACATGTGGCAAAAAAATGGTTCACACTTCCCAATCAGTGCAGGGGGCACCAGATTAATAAAAACCATGCACCAGTTTTGATGAATCTGGGGCACACAAGCACACTGTATAGGCAAACAGCAGATAGTACAGACAGAAGTAGTTTTGATTTCTTTCTTGCCATCCCCTTCTCAGTCAGTAACTTTATTTTGTTTGTTACAAATGTAACACTTTTCATATGTAAAGTACATTGGCACTTTAAAAATGAAAATTTAAAATATGTACCTGTTTCCGGGCTGATGTGATCCACATCCAAGATTAATAGAAAACTGTATCATGTGTGATTCAGTGGAAGGCAGAACAGGAAGAACATGTAGAAAGTCCACTGCCCAAACATCTAGGTTGGGTCCTCTGTGACTGTTTTGCTTCAGACAAAATTTGGTGGCTGAAGTCTGGAGCTCTGGATTGATAACAGTAGAAACTAAAGATGGGACCTTAAATGAACAAGAAATTTGAGTAATATTTTTATTTTTGGCAATGTAACAAAATTAATTTATAATTGTAATATGTTGTTTAAGACAACAATATAAATTATAGGAGGCGTATAGTTATTTTATATGCAAGCAGCATAGCTTCCCTTTCACTGTTTTTGTTGCATATTTACCTTGTAAGATGAATAGGGCAGTGTATCCATTACAATAAGTTCTTTTCTACCATCAACCTGAGCATATAGGACAACATCATTTTCATGAGATTCCCCCGGGCTGCATAGCCCTCCTAGGATAGTAAATAAATCAAAGTAAATAAATAAATAAATAGTACCACTTAAATTATTTGGAAGTGCCATGATCATAATAAAAAGCAACAAGTAATTTAGAGAACATTGTGCATTTTATTTTATAGTACATTTATTTCACATGGTACATGTTACTGTGTTCCAAAATCCTAACCTCTTAACTACTTGGCCATTTTGCACCTTCCTGACACGGCCCTTTTTTTGAAATCTGACATGTGTCACTTTATGTTGTCATAACTTTGGAATGCTTTAACATATTCAGGTAATTTGGAGATTGTTTTTTGTGACACATTGTATTTCATGTTGGTTGAGAAATTTAAGCAATATGTTTAGTATTTATTTCTGAAATAAAGGGAAATTTGGCATACATTTTGAAAATAACTATGTTTTCCAAATTCAAAATGTTCTACTTTTTGGAAAGTTAGTCATATCACCAAAATAACTTGATAACTAACATATTCCATATGTCTGCTTTAACTTAGCATCATTTTTCAAACATCCTTATCTTTTGTTAGGACATTAGGAGGCTTGCCACTACAGATGTTTGATTCAAGTATGCCCTAAACTGGAAAAATCTAAAAATTTTCCCCAAAAGTCACTTTTATCCCAAATTTTTGTGAGCCATAAGGGATTAAAGATGAAACAACCCCCATAAATGTGTAAAAGTATTTCTCCAGAGTGTAGAATTGCCTCTCGTGCAAATAACATGTTATATGAGTACACAGTAGGGCTCAGAAGGGAAAGAGACACGTGGCCTTTTAGAAGTCAAATTTGACAGAAATCCTTTACATATGTCAGGATGCATTTGGAGAACCCTAGTGGTAAAAAACAGAGGATAACCCCAACAAGTGACAGCATTTGGGAAAGTTCAGCCCTTGGACAATTTAGCAAGATGTAATATGCGTATTTGTCCATGAAGGGCCCTAAATTAGGCCCTAAAAAGGAAAAAGGTGAAAATTTTCCTATAAAGGTCTCTTTTACCCATAATTTTTATAGCCACAATGGACAAAAAATGTTATAACCCCCAAAATGTGTAAAACAATTTTTCTCGAGTATACCCCACATGTGCATATAAAATGTTATAAAGTGCACAGTAGAAGGAAAGAAGCCTTTTAGAAGCCAAATTTGACAAAAATCCTTTGCATGTTTCAGGATGCATTTGGAGAGCCCTAGTGGTATAAAACAGTGGAAAACCCAAAAAGGGACCCTAGTTATGTTCCCTAATCAGAGAAAGACCCAGCGTCTGATCCTAAACACTAGCCAGAAAATACAGCAGGGCTTCGGAATGATAAAGCACTTGATATATAAATGGAGCAGAAGTAGAAAACCTAAATAAAAAGTTACCCTAGTTTGCAAACTACATCCCGCAATGAAATAATCGAGGGGTTTGGTGATCAATTTGACCTTACAGTTGTTACAATAATTCCTTTTACCAAAATGAATTCACAACAAAGGTTGGAAGTGAATTGCGAATGTGTTGCGTATATGGAGATGGTATATACTTGGGGACCAATTAGAATTTTGTCACATGTCTCATAATAGACACCTGCAGACTTTCTACACTTCAAATTTGTGCTAAAAAACTATAATTCTGCTAAAGAGGTCTATTTCACTAGTCTAATATCCTCTCTCTCTAACAACCCTAAAAGGCTCTTTGATACTATTCACTCTTTACTAACATCAACGGTGCAGCCACCTGTCACAGACCTTGAGGGCTGACGATCTGGCCTACTTTAAAGATAAAATTGATTGCATTCGCCAGTAAATAATTTCTCAATCCACTCAGCCCACTGATCCCCCTCTGGTACTTTACCTTGTTCACTCTTTTCCTTTAAGCCAGTCACAGAGGAAGAAGTGTCCAGGCTCAATTCCTCTGCTCGACTCACTACCTGTATCACTGACCCCATCCCCTCACATCTGACACAGTCTCTCTCCCCAGCAGTCATTTCTCACCTCTCTAAAATCTTCAACCTCTCTCTCTCTCTTCTGGTATCGTCCCCTCTTCTTTCAAGCATGCAGTTTTTACCCCATTACTAAAGAAACCTTCTCTGGATCCATCCAGTGCTGCTAACTACTGACCAGTTTCTAACCTTCCTTTCAGCTCCAAACTCCTGGAATGCCTGGTCTTTTATTGACTAACCCGTTAACTCCCTCCTTGACTCCCTACAATCTGGTTTTCGTACTATGCACTTCACTGATCTTACTAAAGTCTCCAATGATCTCCTCACTGCTAAATCCAAAGGTGACTATTCACTCCTCATTCTTCTGGATCTATCGGCATCGTTCAATACTGTGGATCACCAGCTTCTCCTCATGATGCTTTGCTCCATTGGCATAAAGGTCACTGTACTCTCTTAGGTTTCTTCCTATCTCTCTGCCCAAACTTTCAGTGTCTCCTTTTTTGTATCTTTCTCTTCTCTTCATTTCACTGTCAGGGTTCCTCAGGGCTCAGTCCTAGGTCCTCTTCTCATTTACCTATATACTGCCCCCATCGAACAAACCATCAGCAGATTTGGTTTCCAGTTTCATCTCTATGCTGATGATACCCAGCTGTATACTTCTGCACGTAACATCACTCCTGCCTTAATCCAGAACACTAGTGACTGTCTTTCTGCTGTCTGTAACATTATGTCCTCTCTCTTATTGAAATGTAATCTTTCTAAGACTGAAGTCCTTATCTTTCCACCATCTACTAACTGACCCAACCATGACTTCTCCATCTCGATCTGGGGATCACTATAGCACTGAGGCAGCAGGCCCACGGTCTTAGGGTTATGCTGAACTCCGACCTCTCCTTTGCACTGTATATTCAATCTCCTGCTCATTCTTGCCCCATGCATCTCAGAAACCTCTCCAGTATCCATCCATTTCTGACAATTAAAACTTCTAAAATGCTATTTGTTGCGCTGATTCACTCTCGACTAGACTACTGTAACTCCCTACTAATTGGTCTTCCACTCACTAAACTTTGTCCTCTACAATCTATTGTAGAGGCTTGTCTTTTAGACAAAAAGCTACTCAGATGCCTCCAGTTTGTGCCAAACACTGCACTGGCTGCCTGTATGCTTCTGAATTCAGTTTAAAACCCTCATCCACAAAACTCTGTATAATGCTGCACCTCCCTTACTCTTTTCTTTCATCTCATCACCCAACCCATGCTCTTCGATCTGCCAGTTATATTAAATTAATCTCTACCTTAAATCGCACCTCTCATGCATATATCTAGGACTTCTCCCGAGTCGCACCAATTCTTGGGAAGGCCCTTACGCGGACTACCAGACTATTACCCACCCTCCAAAGTTTCAAACATGCTTTTAAAACCCATCTCCTTAAGCAAGCCTATCACACTCGCTAACTGCATGAAATGCCAACTCTCTCTTTACAAATCCATCCTATGTCTTGTTATCCCCCAAACACCAGATGTATACCAAGCTCCAGGCTTCTCTGCAGTTACTTTCACTTTGGACCATGTATATAAGATGGCTGGTTCAAACAGCAGAATTTTTATGTATTAAATTATTTTATACTGTTCCCTTATAAAGAATGGCTGGACCATTATACAAGCTCTTTACCTCTTGTGTCACCTCTTCATCCTCATAGAATATAAGCTCTTGCGTGCAGGCCCCTCACTCCTATTGTTCCATATGACTGTTTGCACTCTGTCATGTATTATTATAATGTAGTAAGAAGTGGAAAGAATCAGGCTAATGTCGTGCTGCTCAGGTTCACATAATGTTTATTTTTTGACTTGACAAGGATGGACAACGAGTTTCAGAGATGATCTACCTCCTTCGTCAGGTCCGAAAATACAATATGTATTATTATACTTCTATAAGTCCCCTATGATTTGTAAAGCACTATGAATTGTCACGGCCACACCCGCGATTCTCACTGCGGATAGTGGGCTTCCCAACTGACTAGGCCGCGCACGTCCTTGTGCTCTAGGGGGCACGCATGCTGGCTCGCCAAGACTTAAAGGGCCAGCACCCTCCTGATTGGCACTGGTTAATCCGGCTCAGCCCTTATAATCCAGCACCTCCCTTCCTTCCTCGCCGGATCTTCAGCATCATTTCCTGCTAAGTGAAAAGCCTCCAGTGTTCCCTGTGTTTCCAGTGTTCCTACGTGTTCTTGTGATTCCAGTGTTCCTCCGTGTTCCTGTCATTTTCGTGCCTGCTGTGTTCCCGTCATCTGTTCCTGCCTGCCTGTTTCGTGTGCCAGTCTGTCCCTGCGTTCCAGTACCGTGTGCCAGCTCTTGTGTCCTGTCGTGAGTTCCAGCTCATCTTGCCAAGCCGTTTCCTGCTGTCACCCCAGGCTTGGACTGTGGCCTGCATCTCCTCCTTCTATCCCTACAACCTTGGCTGCCACCACGGGCCTAGTCGCACCCGTGGAATGACCTGGTGGCACCCAGCCGCAGCAAGACTATCCCGCTTTGCAGCGGCTCTGGTGAAGACAAGGTGTCACTTAGACGGTCGGTTAGTACCATCATCTGCCGTGGTGGTCCAGAGGGTCCACAGACTCGTTGTGGATTGCGGGCACACCCGTGCCTCCCAGTGTGGCGTGGTGCCCTCTGGCCCGGACTCACCTCTCCACACTCCTGCTTCCCGTCCGACTAGGCCATGCACGTACCTGCTCTCTAGGGCGTACGCGTGTCGGCTCTCCAAAACTTAAAAGGCCAGCGTCCTCCTGATGGTGGCACCCCCCTGCAGCAAGACCATCCCGCTTTGCAGTGGGCTCTGGTGAAGACCAGGTGCCACTTAGACTCCGGTCCCGGGTGTCAACTAGTACTATAAACTCCCGCGGTGGTCCAGAGGGTCCACAGGCTCCTCCACAGACTCTACCCAAAGAGACTCCTGGCTACTCACCTAACAGTAGCCTCCCTATCTCCCTGACATGAATCTCTAGACAACTTTCTGTGTTTTATTCCTTAAGACTCTCCAAATGGCAACCTACAGTGTGTTTTTTTTCTCTCAGTCCGTCCCACTGACAGTAACAGGGAGGTGGGTCTCCTGCTACAATTCTCTCCTATTTATCAGTATAGTATCTTTGTCATGTCTATGCAGAGTGCACAGCGAATCTGCAGACAGCACTAAACGAAGCATCAGGGTAATGAATCAATTGGTGAACATTCATGTAATATTATTAAGGCAGTAAAGGTATATTGGCATTTTATGTTAAAGAGTGTCCAACTCCTTTAAGCTGGCAATAGAAGTAAGAAATTATTAAAGATCTGTTATTCTGTTTATCATTTACAACCATCAACGATTACATAGACAAATGACAGATACATGCAATGGTTTTACAGTATCAAGCGGTATGTTTCCAAAATGATTTTTTGCAGAAGTGGCGATTTAAAGGTCATAACTTTTTAATTCAGCAAACTTCCTTGTTTGCATGGTTATTTTTGTGAAACGTAAGGCTATTTAATGCAATTCTAAGGGGACTTTTAGTTAACTTACCCATACTAAGATAAAAACGTAGATTTCCATAACCAGTAGTATCCATATAAGGAGTACATAATTTTCTTTCTCCATCTTTTAGAAATACAAGAGAAGAGCCTGATTCTATTGTTCCACATTCAGTACCAATGACAGCTCCAACAATTTCCCACCTATTGACAAATGACATTACAGTTAGAAGGAAATATTTGGCATAATTATAGCAATATACTGCACAAATACCAATTATAACAATAAAAATTATTTTAGAAAAAGTACCTAAAATGTCGATTCCAGAAAGTGCTTTTTTTCATAATTCCACATGCAAATATGAAAATAAACATATTGTACTAGGTACTTTACAGAGTGAGGGATTGTCCTGCCTACAGTGTATATTAAAATGACTTGCAGACACTTTACCACATCAAAGCGAAGACTTTATTATGCCTCTTGTATCACAGTATGAGCAATTATTATCATTGCCATACAACTTTCTAACAGACCGAATTTTCCCTGTATTTTAGCATGTTGGGAAAAATCGATACATACCTATAGAAAATATACCTAACACATTTAGCTATAAATCTCTGATAATCAAATTGACACTCAATACTTTTAGTTTAAAATGAGCTGCTATGAGGAGCTTAACAAAAAGGGAATCTACTATCCAAATCAGGCATGATAAATTAGGGACACTTACTCATAGATCCAACAGCACTTCCCACTTTCTTATGCTTGGTATAATCTCACACAGTTGGATGGGGGAAGTGCTCCTGCACAATGTAACAACCTGCGAAGCTACAGCACGGAAGGGCTCTTGGAACCTCCCAGTAGCCTTTCGGGCTCATTAGCATAATTTTAAAAGAATGGAGACCATGAATATAAGAAGACTACCACAGTCATAGTGCCTGGATCTATGAGTGCCCCTAGTTTATCATGCTTGATTTGGATGATAATTTAACGTTAATTATAAAAACACAGAAAATCTGCCTGGATATGCAGGGATAAAAATTTACTCCAAATAAATGCACAGTTGGACAGATTTTTCATACAATGGGGCAAATTTACTTACCCGGTCCATTCGCGTTCCAGCGGCGGCTTCTCCGCTCTGGATTCGGGTCCGGCCGGGATTTAATAAGGTAGTTCTTCCGCCGTCCACCAGGTGGCGCTGCTGCGCTGAAAGTAAACTCATCGCGCCGGAATGCACCGAGCTGGACCAGGTGAAGGTAAGCGGTCCTTATGCGACACATTTTCGGTTTTTAAATGCGGCGGTTTTTCCGAATACGTCGGGTTTTCGTTCGGCCACGCCCCCCGATTTCCGTCGCGCGCATGCCAGCGCCGATGCGCCACAATCCGATCGCGTGCGCCAAAATCCCGGGGCAATTTAAGTACACGCGGCGCAAAACGGAAATATTCGGGTAACACGTCGGGAAAACGCGAATCGGGCCCTTAATAAATGACCCCCAATGTCTCTCTTGACAACTGACCTAGAATGCCAGATATTAAATTTCTATATGTCCACTATATATCGTTTAAATCTGAGTTAATGACAACTAAGTTAGCTCTGTGTGCAACACCACTATATAATTTGGAAGGCTCAACCTTAAGTGACATTTAAAGTCCCATTGTAGAAGATAGGAAAAGTCCACTGGGGAAAAATGCTCAAGAATACCACAGTTCAAATAAATGCTTGATTTACTTGGCAGTCAATTAAGATTGAAACATTCTTTTTCAGGTTTTCTGGCTATAAATATGCTCCATTTACCACAGAGGTGTATGTCTCTCCATTCACCCATACACTAACCTAGGATTTCAATTTAAGACCTGTGAGCAATGTACAGAATACATACAGTATTTCACATCTAGTATCTCCCAGATTTAGTTAGTTCCCAGTATCTAGTTAATAAGAAAGTGGGAAACAATTGAGCTTACCAGCCTTGGTATTGTTGAACTTTAGTCAGGTTCTTTGTCTTATGGCATATGCAGAACTGTAGTACATATCAGATTCTGGGTCCGACTACACCTGGGACACCTGGGACCTTGTGCCACCATCCCGCAACGTATTTGAACACTCAGGTCAGGCACAGAGCGTGGGGATGCCTAGACACATTAAATTTGCAATTGCCTGCACAAGGATCATGCCAGTTTATATCAGAAATCTATGGCAGTTAGTGTCATGTGTGGGCAAGGAGAGTAAGGCTAGTGTTAATAAATTGCCCTTGTATGTATGATCCTTTCAGGATTATCTACAAATATATGGTTTTGTAACACAATACCTGTATTGATATTTTGAAAAATATATTTTTTAATATTTAACTCCTGTAAGAGCGGCAAAGTGACAAATTTTTTTTTTTTTGTGGGTTTGTGGGGGGGGGGGGGGCAGTAAGTCCTAGCCTGAATTTACTATAGCTTGCACCAAACTATGAGCGCTGCGCCTGATTTACTAAGAGGCTGGAAACTGCTGTAAATTTGGGTCAGTGATCATTACGTTTGCCAACTAATGCACGAGTCTTTATTAATCTCCCCCAATGGGCTTGTTAGAGACATCATGCTGATGGTGACCACACTGATTGTTTGTGGTCCCTCAGTAAGTGGTGAAAATCAATTTGCTCTGTAAACTGGTATCAATTGGTTGCGACAGTGGAGGTTAACATTAATGATGTATGATAGTAAGTCTACTTGTTTCTAGGAACTTTTTAAACCCATTTTCATCACATACCTGGCGATTTACATGCTAATATAATGTGCCACCATCCAAAAACTCTTAAACATTCAGTTTTCTGGCAAAGAAGTCCAGCCCTAAACCTAGCTGTATGTCTAGCAAATATAACTGTAGTCACTGAGCGAGGCACTCAAGATGATAACCCTTTCCTACCTCAAGGGTAGGGAATGTGACAGTACCCCCTACTTTAAAAAAAATGTATAATGTTGTGTATGTATTTATAGTTGGAATGTCATGCCTTAGAGTATTAATAATTGTCATCTATTGATACATACTGAGGGACCACATAGAGCAGTGATGGTGAACCTTTTAGCGGCTGAGTGCCCAAACTGCAACCTAAAAAACCCTTTATCGTGAGGTGCCAACCAAAAATTAAAGCAGTCCTTGTTCTTCAACAACTTTCAATCCTATTGGTCTCCTGAGGATAACAACACAGTAGAAAAAAGATGGAACACAGAGAATCGTGGGGCCAGCCTCCAAAGATAATTCGGCCCTATTTTCTCCTTCTTCCTACAGTCCCAAGTAGCGAAGTAAGTATCACTTTAATATATGACTGAAAGCCGCATCTTTTAAATTGCTTGGAACTGCAGGAAGATTCTTTGAGTCCTGTGTGGTGCAATGGCCTGGGTGCCCACAGCAAGGGCTCGTAGTCCTGCCTCTGGCACCTTTGCCATAGGTTCGCCACCACCGATATAGAGTATAGGCTTGTGTTAATAGTAAATTTTGTAGGTATACAGTAATAGACAAACCCTGTCCTATAGGGGCATTTTCCATTCCCGAGCTCTAGATGACTAAACAATGACACCAAGAGAAATTAGTTGGCTAATGAGATAACTGAAAGCCAGCTGCATAAGACAATCACTATTTTATCCCCCACTACCAGAACAGTACTGAAAAATAAACCACTACCAGTATATTGTAAAGTATCTTAATACCTTTGAGATCAAGTTTCTTTCATGGTGCAGTGTGGCGTCATCATCCAGAGAATGCACTTTGATGTGAGATGTAATATAGATGTATGACATTATTGAGGTGGAAACTTTAGCACTGAAGTGAAGCGTTCTCTACCTCAGAATGCCTCCTAACCTGTAATTGATGGCCTGGCATCCATGGACACAAGTAACTGACTCTACTGAAATCTGCTGCATAATGTCAATCAGAGCAAATTAAATGGGGAGAGCTTGACTTCAGTGCTGAACTCCATGGCTTTAGAAAAACAATTTACATTTAATTTCAACATTGATTTTCTGAATAATGCCACCATATAGAACTGTGAAAGCTACAGATCTAAAAGGTGTTAAGATGTTTGAGGAACCTTGTGCCCTATGAAATTATATATTGGAATAAAGTAATATAAAACATATCACACAATAAACATGCATCCCATAGATGTACATGAAATGTGAGATGTGCATGCTTATTTGTCTTTAAAGCCTTCCTTGAAAAAAAAACTATATAAATAAAGTAATTTGTCATTATCAACTCTTTGTACTTATTAATGGTTTCATTAAGTTGATTTGTGATTGAATCAGAAACATTTACCCTGTAGGCAGACTCTCAAATTCTTCTGACCACTGCTCCTGGATGTCTTCAGAAGACAAATCAACATCCCTTGTTGTAGCAAAGTTGTATTCACTGCCCTCTGTTCCATGGAAATAGATGGAATTTCCGTCTGATTGACAGCTATGCTATGGAGACAAGAATAAAACATTGTTAAAATTGGTAAAAACAAATTGTTTTAAAGGAAGTCTACCACGAGGATAATAAAACAAGCACACTTACATGCTGCTGTATGCCCCCTCTTGCATGATCTGCTCTTCTTTTAGCTTCTTATGCCCTTGTTTTTACAAAAAAAAAGCTTTATAAAATTATGCAAATGTACCTGAGGGGCTCTGGGCGACAAAGCTTTGGAGTAGCTCAGGCTCATTTGCCTCATTTTTTAAGCCTTTTTTAAAAAAAAAAAAACCCTAGGGTATAAGAAGCTAAATGAAGAGTGGATCCTGCCAGAGGAAGCACACACCTGCATGTAAGTGTGTTTGGTTTACAGTCCTTGATCCTGGTGGTAGATGTCCTCTAAATGTTGATGGGACCATCTTAATGTTCACGGAGCTATAGTCTTAAATATACTATAATTTTCTGTGTTAAATGGACTTCAGGTATTTAGCAAATAGAGCTTTATTACTGTATAAGCGATAAGTTGATACTGTTTAAATAATAAATGTATTAAAAGGTGCACACCATATGTGTTGTCTACTACCCTTGTAGTCTGGTATATGTTGGGGAAACAACACAGACTTTTAGAATAGATCAACACAAGTACAACATATGGACTAATCATTTTCACCATCACAAACCCGTCTCTCATCTTAAGTTCCAGGTAATAAAACATGTCCCCACACCCAAGAAGAGGAGGTGATTTTGTCCAGAAATTAAAAAAAGAGAAAATGCTACTGGATTCACACCCAGCGCTGTTTCTACCCGCGGGGCGGGACGAGTGATGAGCAACTTCCACAATAATCAATAGCATCAACACTCTCTGTTACCCAGCAGTGTGACGATGTCATCATCACACAGCAAGAGTCATCAGCTGCAGCCAGGAGAATCAGGAGGAAGAGGAAGCTGTGGTAGTGTGGGTCAGTTTCTGTGTTGGGGCACAGTGTATATAAAGGCGGTCCCCTACTTAGGGACACCTGACTTACAAATGACCCATAGTTACAGACGGACCCCTCTGCCCCCTGTGACCTCTGGTCAAGCTCTCTGAATGCTTTACTATAGTCCCAGACAACAATGATCAGCTGTATGGTGTCTGTATTGAAGCTTTATTGATAGTCCTTGGTCCCAATACAGCAAAAAAATTTTTAAACTCGAATTGTCACTGGGGCAAAAAAATTTTTGGTCTGGATCTACAATTATAAAATTTACAGTTTCGACTTGCATACAAATTCAACTTAAGAACAAACCTCCGGAACCTATCTTAGACATAACCCGGAGACTGCCTGTATAGAGTCTGTGTTGGGGGACAGTATATATACACACATATATATATATAGTTTCTGTGTTGGGCACAGTGTCTATATAGTGTCATATATTCTTCGTGGCATAGATTCAACAAGGTGCTGGAAGCATTCCTCAGAGATTTTGGTCCATATTGACATGATGGCATCAAACAGTTGCCGCAGATTTGTCGGCTGCACATCCATGATGCGAATCTCCCGTTCCACCACATCCCAAAGATGCTCTATTGGATTGAGATCTGGTGACTGTGGAGGCCATTCGAGTACAGTGAACTCATTGTCATGTTCAAGAAACCAGTCTGAGATGATTCCAGCTTTATGACATGGCGCATTATCCTGCTGAAAATAGCCATCAGATGTTGGGTACATTGTGGTCATAAAGGGATGGACATGGTCAGCAACAATACTCAGGTAGGCTGTGGCGTTGCAATGATGCTCAATTGGTACCAAGGGGCCCAAAGAGTGCCAAGAAAATATTCCCCACACCATGACACCACCACCACCAGCCTGAACCGTTGATACAAAGCAGGATGGATCCATGCTTTCATGTTGTTGACGCCAAATTCTGACCCTACCATCCGAATGTCGCAGCAGAAATCGAGACTCATCAGACCAGGCAACGGTTTTCCAATCTTCTACTGTCCAATTTCGATGAGCTTGTGCAAATTGTAGCCTCAGTTTCCTGTTCTTAGCTGAAAGGAGTGGCACCCAGTGTGGTCTTCTGCTGCTGTAGCCCATCTGCCTCAAAGTTCGACGTACTGTGCGTTCAGAGATGCTCTTCTGCCTACCTTGGTTGTACCGGGTGGCGATTTGAGTCACTGTTGCCTTTCTATCAGCTCGAACCAGTCTGCCCATTCTCCTCTGACCTCTGGCATCAACAAGGCATTTCCGCCACAGAACTGCCGCTCACTGGATGTTTTTTCTTTTTCGGACCATTCTCTGTAAACCCTAGAGATGGTTGTGCGTGAAAATCCCAGTAGATCAGCAGTTTCTGAAATACTCAGACCAGCCCTTCTGGCACCAACAACCATGCCACGTTCAAAGGCACTCAAATCACCTTTCTTCCCCATACTGATGCTCGGTTTGAACTGCAGGAGATTGTCTTGACCATGTCTACATGCCTAAATGCACTGAGTTGCATTTGATTGGCTGATTAGAAATTAAGTGTTAACGAGCAGTTGGACAGGTGTACCTAATAAAGTGGCCGGTGAGTGTATATATATATATAGTGTCTGTGTTGAGGCACAGTGGGGAACATTTACTAAGGGCTTTGCGCCAGTTCTCTGTCGGACTTTGCACGTTCTTTCTAGTGGAAACTGCTTGCACGGGTATTTAAGAAGTGCCTGCACCACAAATGTGTCACACGTGACTGTTTTGTGGCGCAGCTACATTAGGCACAATGTGACACAAATTAGGGGGCATTCCGGTGCTCAGTCGGTCCGTGTGCCAGATTTAGCATGCAAAATCTGTTGCACACCCTTTGTTAAAGTTGCACCACAAAAAAGTTGGTGAACTCTGTCGGGCCAGTGCAGAGAAGCGTCAGATACATGATTTCTGGTGCACTTTCTTAAGGAATCTGGTGCCCCCTTCATGATACATAGGCAAAAAATTTTAGTGAAGTTTGCACTAATCTTAGTAAATGTTCCCCTTAGGGTGTGTGCGAAACAATTTAAAAGCTAAAGTGTAACCGTCATTTCAAAAAACTTTTGATATGTTGTAGGGTGGGTCATTTTAAGCACTTTTGCAATTGGAATAGTTACCCGAAGCTTGCTCCTTTCTCTTGTATTCTGCAGACTTCCCCTAGATGTCAGCAATCTCACATATGTCTGTTGCTAAGCTCATTCCGTCTTCAGAAAGAAGCTGAGACTACGGAGGAAGAGACATGCCCCCATCCCCCTCCCTGCTCACAGCTGATTACCTCATGTCTGCAGCAGTCATGTGCTGACAGGAACACTGACTAATATAATAACCAAACACCTACACTTATCTTTACCTTAGCTTTCCCTACACCTGTATACTGTATAAACGAATAATCCACAAAGATCCCCCATCACCACACACTCCACAGGAAATGGCAGGAGAAAAGAGACTCCAAGCTGTGCCCTTATGTGCTGTGCTGAAGTTTTACTTAGATAGGTAGGTACATAGATAGATAGATAGATAGATAGATAGATAGATAGATAGATAGATAGGAGAGATAGATAGGAGAGATAGATAAATAGATATGAGATAGATAGATATGAGAGATGGATAGATAGATATAAGATAGATAGATAGATAGATAGATAGAAGACAGCTATGCTCTCATTGGTTAGCAGGCGCTTGTAATGAGGTGACAGGAAGCAGGCTCCGCCCTTCCTTCTTGCTGATTGTAGTTTTTTTGAGAGCTGGAAACCGTGGTTGCTATGGGTCAAAAAAGGTACTAAATGAGGACCGAAAGGCAAAATACTTTGAGGAATGATTCCCAGGGACACCTGGAGCAGAATTATGTATTTTAGGTTTTTTTTTGCTTTGTTACACTTTAAATACTGAGCTCGGTCCAAATCAGTCGGACCGTCTGATGGCACGTATGGAAGGCAACGCAGCTGCCCAACAAAAGGGTCGCGTGCGACATAATTAGCAGTGCAGACGCTTCTTAAATACCTGTGCAAGCTGTTTTGGCCATGAGGAATGTGCACAGTCCGCCAAAAATGCAGCGCGACCCTTAATAAATGTGCCCCATAATGTCTGTGTTGGGACATTGTGGGGCATATTTACTAAGGGTCCGAGGACCACACTTTTGTCAGATATTCCGACGTTTTCGGGTTTCGCACGGCTGGGACAGGTATTAAAAAAGGGATTGTGTCGCATGCGATCGGATTTTGGCGCAATCGCACCGGCTTTCATGCGTCACAAATCGGGGGCAGGCCCTTGGATGATCCGACGGATTTGGACTGACTGCGGGGGTTTAACTTTTAAATAGTGTCGCAAGACAATGCACTTACATGCACTGGGAAGAAGAAGGTGAACTCCGGCGGACCTGAGCGAGGAAGCCACAAATGCAGGAAATTGGGCGCACGATCTCAGTGAATCACGGCACAGAGCATTGGTAAGTAAATGTGCTCCAGTGTGTGTATATAGTGTCTGTATTGGGACATAGTGTGTGTATATATATAGTGTCTGTGTTGGGGCACAAAGTATATCTAGTCTCTGTGTTGGGGCATAGTATATACCTATATCAGTGATGGCGAACCTTTTAGAGACCGAGTGCCCGAACTACAACCAAAATCCACTTATTTACCATTAAGTGCCAACATGGCATATTAAGCAGTAACTTATTGCTACCTGTTATTCCATTGTATCGGACGCCTGAGGCCACCAATACAGTGGAAATAAGGAGGGCAAATTCAGACTTTAATTATAGCTTCTCTCCAAGTTGCCTGGGACAGCAGAAAGATTTGATGGATTTGATCCTGTTTGGTGAACTCTGTCCTGGGGCAATGGTCTGAGTGCCCACAGAAAGGGCTCTGAGTGCCACCTCTGGCACCCGTGCCATAGGTTCGCCACCACTGACCTATATGCCTCTGTAAGACGCACACAGTTTATATCTGTATTTTTCTGAAATCGGGAACAGTATACAGGCGGTCCCCTACTTAAGAACACCCAACTTACAGATGACCCCTAGTTACAAACGGACCTCTGTATTTCGGTAATTTAATGTACTTTAGTCCCAGGCTACAATAAACAGCTATAACCATTGTTAAATATGTCTGTAGTTAAGATTTATTGTTAATCCTGGTTTTTATGACAATCCAACATTTTTAAAATCCAACTGTCACACAGATCAAAAAAAATTTGGCTTGAGTTTCATTTATAAAATATACAGTTCTGACTCACATACAAATTCAACTTAAGAACAAACCTACAGACCCTATCTTGTATGTAACACGAGGACTTTCTGTATTTCTATATCTCTCTGAAATGGGACATAGTATATATCTATATATCTCTCAATCTCTCTCTCTATATGTATATATGTTTATAGATAATGAGTCACAGTATATATATATATATATATATATATCTGAAATGGGGAATAGTATATCTAATATATAAAACTCAGTGTATGTGTGTGTGTATGTCTGCACCATCTGCTAAAGGAATCTGCACCATCACGTTTACAATCATCAAATTGATTAGGTTTTGAGCAAAACTTTTCAACCAGCGCTTTCCAAAATATACTTATTAACCACCATATACAGGAGCCATTGTCTGCTGCTGCTGTGGCAGTTAGAAGCTGAGCCGTGATTGGCTGCTATTTTGCCACAGGTCATTAATATGAGCTCTGAGTTTTGATTGGATACTATAGGCAATGCGTATAAGACAGCTCATGTGTGAGGTAATATGGATAGGGATACAGAGATAGGGGGATAGGGGGTAACTGTTCCAGTTACTCATGGCAGCCAATCAGTGACATGAGTAACTAGAACAGTTCCGCTATCAGACATTTCTAATAAATCCCACCATAGACAAGGTGACAGAGACAAAGTCAGTCAGAGATAGTGATAGGCAGTTACAGTCAGATGAAGACAGTCAGAGACGGAGAGAGCCAGAGACAATCAGAGATAGAGGGAGTCAGACTCTGTAAGAGACAGTTACAGACAGAGGCAGTCAGAAACAGTCAAAGACAGAGACAGTCAGCAATGGTCAGAGACAGAAACGGTCAGAGAGAGACAGTCGGAGACAGAGACAGTCAGAGAAAACTGGACAGACAGAGACACTCAGAGACAGAAATCATCAGAGAAAGACAGAGACAGTGAGAGACAGAGACAATCATAGACAGAGACAGTAGGAGACAGGGACAATCAGAGACAGACAGAAAATACAAAGATGGTCAGAGACAGAGACAGTCACAGACCATCACTGACAGAGATGGTCAAAGACAAAGAGTCAGTCAGAGACAGACACCAAGACAGTCAGAGTGAGAGACACAGAGACAGACATAGAGAGAGAGAGACACATATAAAATATTTTTTTGCTAGCCCACTCTATTTTGTTATAGCTAAGAGCAGTTATTTACTATCCCAGGCAATGCCGGGAGCTACAGATAGTATATATATACCTAAATATATTAGAAATAGGGCATAGTCTGCTGTTAGTCTGTGTACATAGATCTCTCTGTAAATGGCCACAGTAAATATGTCATTGACTTATATCAAATGAGCATCAGACTTCTACATATACTGTATACTGTGCCTGTATACTCACACAGTCACAGGTCTCCCAGAGTATGTGCATGTGACATGTATTATAAGTCTGGCTGTGTCTGTCTATTTTTTGGGACTTTTCTTGGCTTTTCTGCTTTTCTGCTGGTCAGATGTATGTTATTGATACATGTGGCACTTGGTCTTTAGTTAACCCTTCCCGCTCTGCGGTCGGATATATCCGACACAGTACTGATGCCGGCTCAGCTCTGCATCAGTGCCGGATCGGCATCGGGAAACACGGGGTGCCAGATGTACCAGATGAAGGGGTATTTTACCCGTTAAATGCAGCAGTCAGCGCGACTGCGGCATTTAACCTGTCTTCCGGGGGTCAGATGATTGCTTGTTCATGTCCCATGGTGGAACTAGTAAAAAAGTAAAAAAATATGTTTTTCAATAAAAAATAGTATCAATCAATAAAAATGGCTATAAGCCCCATAATATATAAAGAGACAAATAACACAAAAAAACTGTCTAAACCCGTATAATAAAAGTAAATAATTATTGAACCCGCACGATGAACACAACTAAAAAAAAACTGATAAAAACCCACCAAAAATAATGATTTTTACCAATTGAATCCCACAAAAAAATGCAATAAAAAGTGAACAAAAAAACAGAATAATACTGTTGCAAAGAACAACACGCCCCACAAAAAACAAGCCATCAACCAGCTCCACAGCCAGCAAAGTAAAAATGTTATGCCACTTGGAAGACGGCAATGCAAAAATGATAGATTTTTCCCCACATTGGAGTTTTATTTGGCAAATTTAGTAAAACTTAAGAAAAAATATTCAAGTATGGTATCCCCGTAATCGTATCAACCCATAGAATAAAGATAACATGATTATTAGGCTTTAGGGTGAACATCAAAAAAAAGGAAAAAAATCCAGTACAGAGTTGATGCTTTTCAATTCCTGCCCTCAAAAAAAGTTCCTAAATTTTCAAAAATAGGGGATACCAACCCCAAAATGGTAACACTGGAAAAAGCATCTCATCCCACAAAAAAAATACCATCACATGTGGGGGGTCTCTGTACTCGGGAGAAATTGCATAACAAATTGTAAGGTGGGTTTTCTCTTTTTATCTTTTGGAAATGTGTAAATTGTAGGGCTAAATGAACGTATAACCGGCACAATATGACCATTCTAAATTTTACCGCCATTTTGATACAATTACTATGAAGATTTCAAGGGGTTAACAATCTTCCTAGAATCTGTTTCTGATAGGTTGAGGGGTGCAGATTTGAAAATGGGTTGATTATATAGGGGTTTTTTTGTTGTTAAATATGTAAAATTTCATTCAAAACAGTATTTATCCCCAAAATAGTCAATTCTGAAAATACGGAAAACCGATATTTGATTTGTAAGCCGTGCGACTAAAAAATAAATTATCCAGTCATTTCAAAAATTATGAAAATGTATGGGAAATGTTATTCAGCAACTTATTTAGGTGGTAAATCTATCTGCCTGAAAATGTGTTGATTTAAAATTTAGAAAATGCCAATTTTTTCAAAAAAATTCTATATTTTTTCTTTTTTTGTAAATAAACGCAAAACTTATCAGCCAAAATTTACCACAAAAATGAGGTACACCATGTGGGGAAATAACCATCTCAGAATCGTTTTGATAAGTAACAGTGTTCAAAGTAAATACCATATAAAGCAACACAAGTCAGAATACAAAAAATGGGGCTGAGCCTTGAAGAGAACCCGTCATGCAAAATAACCCCCCTAATCCAAATATATTTTCATAAACTGCCATTAGAGAGCATTGCCTCTATCCCTTCATTGTCCCTCTACATGCCTGTAAACTTAAGCAATGACCTGTGAAATGTCCAATGAGTCATTAGCATATTCAAGCTGTCCAGCTTATTCATGAGTGGGAGGCACAGCCACACCCCCAGTGCCTGCCTGACAGCTGCTCCATGCAATGGCTGCTCCATGTGCTTGCTGGAGGCCACGCTCCTGCAGCCTGCGTGTGTGTATAGGAGAGATACAACAGCTCCAGGCAGCCATATTATAGCAGAACATGTCAGGTACTTGTGTAGCTGATGTCTGTGTCTCTGTGTATTAGGTGGATGCAGCATGTCAGCAGATGCAGCACACACACTACCAATGCTTTACTATACATTACACACAGACATGAGCAGGGGGAGGAGAGGGGAGGGGGAACAGGGGTGACATCACTGCCTCTGACCATGTGACCAGCCTCATTTACATAATAAAGAATAGATGATTTTATAATGATTAATGTATAAAATAACTAGATAAAGGCTGGGATGGATCCTTGTGAGCTGCTCCAACAGGTAGTGGTGACAGAAATAGTGACAGAGATCTGATGACAGGTGTCCTTTAAGCTATAAACTGGCTGCATCCTAAAGGGGTTAATTTGCAAAAGAATTTGAAAAGTCTCCAAAAGTCAGTTTCTAGCTAATTTCTTCGCCAAAATTTGCAACTTCTTTGTGACTTTTTAAAAAAAGTCGCACTTTTCACATGCGGATTCAACTGAGGGAACACTGCAGAAAACTACACACAGGCAAACTTTGAAGGGAGACTGTCTTAGGCGCAAACAAAGTCGCAAATGAGCACAAGCACCATGAATAGTCTCAAAAATTAAAGGAAAAGGCAAGCCAAAAGTTTGATACATGTGCCCCACTGTCTGACGGGATAGTCAGAGCTTAACTAGGTATGCCACCCCCTTATTCATTTATATTGTAATAACAATATTGATAATATTATCAGTAGCCTTTATACTTCAATCCTGCCTTGGTCTCTTCTGATTAAATATCTTGGTTTGTTTTTACAACCTTCTTTCCTTAGTAGGAGCAATGAAGATGAGCCATAGCTCATAGTCTTCAAGCATAATAATAAACTGAAACTTAAATAAACAGAAAAGAATACTAGGGAGTGGCCACATAAGAAGTATTTCAAGATGTTGGAGTGGGCTAGGGAGTCTCCAGACCTGAGCCCAATTGAAAGTATTTAGGGAGAGCTGCATAACAATGTTGCCCAGCATAATAACAGTACAACATAAAAGAGCAAACATGAAAGATCTGGAGAAGATCTGTATGGAAAGTGGGCCAAAATCCCCGCTGCAGTGTGTGCAAACTTGGTCAAGAACTACAGGATACATCTGAACTCTGTAATTGAAAACAAACATTTCTGTACCAAATATTAAAGGGGTTGGCCACTCTAACTCATGTTCTTTGTAATGTGTGTGTGTGTGGTTTCACATTGGCGTTTTTTTTTCACATCACTGAATTATTATTGAACCCATTCTGGCCTATGGACACATACAGATTTTCTCTCCCTGGCTTCAGTGGCTTTTGACTGATGTCTTACTGAACCATTCTTTTCATTGGGCTTTTTCACACTTCAGTTTTCAATGATTAGTTTAGAACCTGTTCTTTTTGCATTCACTGACAACTGCTAAGTGAAAAAAACTGAATAGTGAAAAAGCCAATTGAAAAGAATGGTTCAGTAAGGCATTAGTGACAAATCACTGAAGTCAGAAAGAGAAAATGTATCTGTATGTGTTTATGGGTTCAGTGAAAAATCAATGATGTGAAAAAAATCCTCAAATGAAATTGGTAATTTATCAATATACATCTATTAAAAGTTCTGCACCGCTTTCTTAATATATAAATTGAAGCCTCTTATATCTTTCCTCATCAGCCAGACATTCCTGACCATAAAAAGGCTGAAAATGTAGGGTCATGTGATTTCTATATGTCCAATCGCTTGCATTGATCTTATATTCATGAATGTTATCATAAGGTCCTGGCAGGGTGATTGTTCATGGACAGATATAGATCACATGACCCTCCGTCAGCAGCCATTTTATGGTCAGGAATGTCTGGCTGATGAGAAAAAAAGAGATCTTTCTTTCTAAAACATTATCACTGCTCTCCCTCTCTTTTGTCCGCCATTTCCTGCTGGGATTGAAAAGTGAATGGGGAAGTGGAGACTGTATACGAGAGTTGCAGCTTCTGGTGGATTATTTGTTTATATACAAGTGTAGGGAGGGTGTGTAGGGAGAGATAATAGTGTAGGTGTTTTGTTATTATTACATTAGTAAGGGTTCCTGGAAGCACATCATTGACTGCTGGGAGCAACATCAGGTGTGCAGAGCAGTGGTGGGAGAGAGGGAGGCAGGGTATGTCTAACAAGTACATTCTCACTCCCTCTTCAGCACAGTGAGTACAGACAGGGTATAGCAACCGCCATCTGATGGATCACTAACAGAGGCTGATAGCAGCGGAAGTCTACTGCAGTGAAGGGAGCAAGATTTGGGTAACTAATCCCATTGCAGAAGGGATTTAAATTGCATGCCCTACAACATATCAAAGGTTTTTTTTTAATAATTGTTATTCTTTAAGTATGGAACAAACAAAAAAAAAAATTAAGCTTACAACAAGTCACTCCAAAAACCAATATTTTTCTTTTGGCATTCAGGCATTAGAAGACTTTGGTCCTAAAAGGGTTAATCTTCATGACTCAAAATGTTAGTTACATGAATTTACTGTAGGTTGTAGTATCCTATAGAATATAGATATTGTGTACATATTTATTTAACTTTCATTGTCATTTATTTATTGATCCTTAAGAGGAATATGTTATGATACTCACATTGTTTTTAAGACACCTATTAATTTGCCAATGACATTAGCAACTGGCATTATCAGAGCAACCTAACATAATTCTGCTCACTGTAAGAACATGGTTATTTTTAAAATGAATTGTGTTCAGCCAACAATCACTGATCCATGTGGTTGGCACATTTTCAAGAGCGTGGGTATCCTGCTAAAAGCAGATAAGTTGAATTGTGTATGGATGGTTTTAATCCTTAAATAATTCCTTGCCAGTGCATTTTCTATCTAAGCCAATTTTGGTCTATATACCATCGAAGTAATACAAAAAACAGACTTAATACTTTACTAAAAGCTTTCTGTAGGGGATTGGTGTAAGCTCTTATTTTCATTCATTGCTTTAACGATTGCTTGCATTATTCCAAGGACTCAACTGTCATTGAGTAGTATCTCCTCAAGCACTTACAATCCTCGTAGCCTTTATAACGGTTCATAACTATGACCCATTAAAAAGATATATATTTTATTATGCCTAATATAACTGTTCTGCACTCCCTAGGCATAAGTGTGGTCAACTAACTATCATTTTCACAGACACCCCTTGGACATAAAGGGCAGCTGTGGGACATGCAATAACTCCATTTCATATACATACATATACATTTCATATATTTTATTGCCTTAACCCCTTCATGTCATTTGACTATATACAAGCTAATTGATGATATCGTTGGCAGATTGCACATGTATAGACATAGTGGGGTTCATTTACTAAGGGTCACACACGCACTTTTGACTGTGCATTGTTTTCGGGGATTAAACGGCTTGCACAGGTATTTAATAAGTGTGCGTGCTCGGATTGTGGCACACATGACCCATTTTGTGTCGCAGCTGTACTGGCTTCTATGCAACACAAATTAGGGGCAGTCGTCGGAAGGTCCAACTGATTCAGACTGAACGCAGGATTTAACTTTTAAATTGTGTTGCAAGCCCACGCACTAAAAAGATGGTGAACTCTGTCGGACCTGAGCGGGGAAGCAACACATTCATGACTTTGGGCGCACAATCTTAGTGAATCGCGGCACCGTGCATTATGATCGGATAATGCACTTTCTGTGAACTCCAGTGACCGGGTAGGTAAATGTGCCGCAGAGTCATATCAGGAGTTGTTGCTAGGTGCCATGAAAGAAAAATAAATGAAATACTATACAATGTTACATACTATACTAGACTGTACTATGTTACATATCTAGTGTAATAAAATGTCACTAAAACTGAGCTATTAATGTTTTTAGTTATTACTATTTTAAATCCCCCCACAATAAAAGATAAGATAAACTGAACATACCATTTCTTGGACTGCTACATATGTTTGCGTCTTACTTTGTTATTACTTTCCTTATACACCCTTCCCTTGCATTAATAGTTTTCACCTGTAATATCTTTGCTGTTGCTTCTGGTTTATGTCAGAAAGACTTCATTTTAATCTCTCCTTGGGACCCAATGGGCCAATGATTCTTATAGACAGCTGCAGACTAACAATTTCTATTTTGGCAACATCTTTTGGATTGGATTGAGAACACTGGGTATTTTGGGATGGGCAGCTTGCAAAGGTCTGGTGGCAGATGGGAAGAAATCTGTCCACTTTACCTTCACCTCCACATGAGCATAAAGTCATCAATTTCATCCATTAAGAAGTTGTCACTCAGCCCGTATGAATGGAAGGTTTCTGGTAACCAAATTATCTTATAAACATTGTGGATGCAAAGAACACTTTGGGGGCAATAGAAAATTATAGTTTATGAGTAGATTGAAAATCTAACAGCCAATTTCTGTAATGACTGTAATATTTTAAGTGATTATGTTTGCCACTTCTTATTTCTCCTCAGAGAGGACATTTTTTAATTAAAATCTAGGCAATGAGCACAGCTGATATGAGATTTAGAGGGGAAAATAGAAAAGAGATTAATGGGGAGCCGCTGTGGAATATTACTACATATTTGCATTGTGATTAATTATATAGTAATTGTGACAAGTAATGTGTCAGGTGTTTATCTTGTACATTGATCATGAATATTTGTGTAAAGCTATTAACAATGCAACAATTGGATTTGCCAAATGTGTTTGATGTGTCCTTAATGTTAATGAACTTTAAATTATGAATTTATTTACAATATAATATAGTAAATATACCATAAGTTATATAAGGTTGTTATAATAAAACAAATAGTTAATACATTTAACCTATTAATTGTGCAGCCCTATTTTGTTTTGTAAACTGTTTTCTTTTTACATTTACTTATGAGAGCTTGTTATCTGCAAAACAATGGGGCACATTTACTAAGGGCTTCTTACGGACTTTGCACATTTTTTTCTAGTGGAAACGGCGGGCACAGTTATTTAAGAAGTCCAATTGGAAAACATGGCACACATGTTCTATATACTTGTTTCTGTTTTCTTATTTTTCAGCAAATTTTTCACATGATAAAGCCTTCACCATAAAGCAACAAATCAACTCTTTTTCACAAGAAACAAATCAAAATTACGACATTTCGGTAAGTTCTGACTGTAAGTTGTGTAGTAGGGCTATCTTCACGTCCTATAGATGTACCTACGACCCGATCTACCTTTATAGGTATATAAGTGGTGGTAGGTTCCCTTTAAAGAGACTGCAGAATCTGATAAGGACACTGAGTTATATCTACCCATCATGATTTAAAACCTGACAAAAATTCAGACCCTGGTGTCAGATTTAAAACGGTCTAAAATTAGATCCTCAAGTGTCTACTGAATTAGAGTTGGTTCCCAAGGTGAACCTGTCTCTAGATAAACTGGCCATGACTTCCGTTTTTTCCTGCAGAGTCTGCTCTGCTAATAGATCCTCTGGATAGAAAGATGGATGCTTGCATAAAACAATTTTAAACTCACTCTGTGAATTTATGTAAATCTGCTTTAACCTCCGTACCGGTGGTGAAAGCGCTCAGAATATGGCTCAGTCAGCTGACTAATGATATCCAAGATGGGGTACCAAGAGGTGACCTCCTGAAAGACCTTCCTATGTTGAAATCTGGATCTGTGTTTTCTCAGGTGACACATATATTGACGCAGTTAAACTAGCTTCAGCTAATCTAGCTTCCATTAACTCTGTCAGAAGGTCCTTATGGATTAAACTTTGGCATGGGGGATGTTCCAGCTAAATATAATTTTTGCAATTTACCTTTTCTGCCTTTCCCAACTGAAAGAAATTCTAAAAGGGTTTAATGATCCAATTTCAGGTTCTTTTATCCCAGAGAACCGAAATCGTCTCAATTCAAGAGGAATTTCAGGTTTGACAGGAGGAATAACAGAGGGTGTTTTGTCAGTCAATGAAACCTCAGCCTGAATCCTCTTATTATTCCTGGTGCCGGGCCTATATAGGTCGGAGTGAGAATATCCCTCTTTGCCCACGTTTGGGCCCAGACTTCATCAGACACCTGGGCCTTATGCAATAGAGCTGAAGAGTTTTCCTCCAGACAGGTTTTACCTCAATATTGCCTCTCAGGTTGTTCCGAATCTCATCCAGGAACTTGTCTCCAAAGGATCCTTAGAACCAGTTTCTTTCCATCAGCTAGGTCCAGGCATTTATTCTAGGGTCTTTCCAGTACCAAAGGCCGGTGGTTCAAGGCTAGTGTTAGACCTCATCTATCGCAACCAATATTTGGTGATGAAGAGCTTAAAGATAGAATTGATTCGGACAGCTGTCTTCATAATTGCAGAAAATTGTTTAATGTAATGACAACAATAGATCTAAAGAATCCATATCTTCACGTTCAAATCCTTCATAGCCACAGGAGATTCCTGCAAGTAGCCATTTAACAGAAAGATGAAGTCCTTCATTACCAGCTCAAGTGCCTCTTCACAAAGGTGGCAGTTGTACTTTCAGCCTTCCTTACAACCCAGGGATTTCATGTGGACCATACTAGTATGACTGGCTAGTGAGCAGAGGACTTGATGAAAGAAAACCTAATGGTTGTCCTGAAATCGTTTCAAGACTATGGATTTCTAATAATATTAATTATTATAATGGTTCTTTATTAATATAGCACATACAGATTGAACATCACTGCACGGAGCTTGCCAGATCGGTCCCTGTTCCCAATGGGGCTCACAGTCTGGTCAGCCTACCAGTGTGTTTTGGAGTGTGGGAGAAAAAAGGAGGACCCGGACGAAACCCATGCAAACAGTGGGGGAACGTGCAGGCTTTTTGCGGATGTTGACCTGGATGGGTCTTGGGCCGGGTTCTCAGCGCTGCAGGGCTGTGGTGCTGGCCACTGAGCCACCATGCTGCCCTACATCAACAGAAAGATCCTGTCCAATTGCCAGAAGTTCTTGGGGTTCATTATCAGCGCTTCAACGATACCCTCTCCTTATCTGCCAGAGCCATCAGTCTGAAAAAAACCCCCAGAAAAACAGTTTTTTTTTTCTTCCGAGATAAACAATCCAAAAGGCAATGTCTGTTTTAGGGCGACTAACCATCAGCGCAGTTCCACGGGTGAAAGCTCACATAGGGAAGCTACAGTTGTCAATCCTCTCTCAATGGTCAAGGAACCTGTATTCTCTAGACAAAAGCATGATTGTTCTAGTACAAGCTACCCAAGAGCTTATCTGGTGGTCCAGAAACCCTTGGAAAGGGAAGTCACTCCAGTATGTGGAACCTATAGTCCTCACATTGGACGACTGAAATTTGGGCTGGGGTGGCCATATAGACTATCTTTGGGTCCAGAGAAAATGGTCCTCGCCAGAACAGAATCAGCGAATCTGAAGGAGCTTCAGAGCAGTCCATCTAGCCCTCCTTTACTTCCAAGGCCTTCTCCAGAACCAAGAACTGCTGATTCATTCAGACAACCTATATAAACAAACAGCGGGCACAAGGAGCAGTTCTCTATCCTCAGAATGTATCCAGCTCATCTCATGGGCAGAAAAAAATATCCAGACTATTTCAGCAATCCAATCCAGGAATATTGATTATAAGAGCAGACTTGCTTAGTCGCAATCTGGTCATTCCCTGCAGAATGGTATCTGGACAAGGACATTTTCGGTCTCGTGGTCCCGAAAATACGGTTACCCCAGAGCGATCTGATGGTGACAAGCAACAACTCCCAACTTACAATATTCTGCTCCCTAAACAAACAAGAGAATCCATTGCTGTGGATGCCCTCACATTCAGAAAACTGGTTCCAGTACGTGTTTCTCTCCTACCGACTCATTCCAAATCCTCAAAAGATCAAGAGAGAGAAAACACTTGTGCTGGCCATAATACCCTATTGACCAAGAAGGTTATGGTTCTCTCTGCTCCTAACCAGGTCAGAGGGAAAATTCTTGAAATTGCCCCTCTGCAAGGATCTGTTACACCAGAACGGTCTCCTTTACCTCAACCTGGACCATCTTCCCTTTACGGCTTAGAATCTGAAAGGGGGCAACTGAGAAATTCAGGATTTTCAGTAAGTAATGAATACATTATCTGCTTATTGAAAACCAAAAACTCTGCAGACAGTGGTGCTCCAAGTAAAAAAAAAAACTCTGCTACTGCAGTTCCAGCTCTGTTACAATTCCTTCAGGATGGCCTGAAAAAAGGATTGAAATTTGTTACATTGAAGGTTCATTTTTCGGCCATAAATTCCACCATGGGAGGTGTCTCTTCAGAGAACCTTCTTATCAAAAGATTTTTTGAGGTCTAAAAAGAATCAACCCCCCAGGTTTATCCTCCACTGCCATCATGTGACCTGTCAGGACATAGCCCTACATCTTCTCTCCTGGAAAACTGTAGCCATCTGCTCTGCTCCCAGAATAAGTGAGATCAAGGCCTTCTCGTGTAAAGAGCCATACATGAGAAGTATGGACAATTGTTTGACCCTTCGTACAATGCCAGGTTTTCTTCCCAAAGTTCCCTTGCATTTAGTCTTGAATGAGGAAATTTTCTTACCTGTCCTGGGATGAAGTCTTCTTAGGAAGAACAAAAAAGACTGTGGGCTCTGTATGTGAAGACAGAAGTGCTATGCTATCTTTATTATTATGCCCAAAGCTTTATTTTTGCAGTTCATAGGTCCTAACAAGAGCAAAAGGTCAAGCAAAGCAACCTTGGCAAGGTGGATCAAAAGTGTCATTTCTTTATGTTACCAACTGGAGGATATTGCTTCCCCGTTGAATCAGAGCACATTCAACTAGATCGGCAGCATCTTCCTGGGCTTAGATGGCGCAGATTACACTGGACCAGATATGTAAAGCCGCAGTCTGGTCAAACCCTTCAACCTTCGTAAAACACCTGGGGCTGGATGCAGGCTCCGGGGTAGGCTCGGCCTTCGTCAAAAGAGTGCTTAGTACGGCTGCCTTAAGTTAATCCCACCCTTTCTCTTTTTATTGATTCTCACGTCCCATTCAGTGGTGCCTGAGGACCAGGAATAGGTAAATTTGTTCACCGAAATTTTTGTTTCCTGTAGTTGGAAGGCAGCACATGTAACCCCCCAAATAAATTTTGATATTGCTGGATTAAGAGCACGTGTGCTCATTGCCTTGGGGGTATTTTCTATGGAGTCAACCTGCCAATCACTATTGCTAATTGTTATCTTCTGTCCAATAGAAGACTTAATCCATTCAGTGCTGCCTTCGGACTACAGGAAACAAAAATTTTGGTGAGCAAATTTTCCTAATAATGGCTTAGCACTCTGTATGGTAGATGGCTTTATAATATTGCTCATATACCAGCAGTACATAGTGAGTGAGTATATTCCTGTTATATCTATTGACTATTTTATGTAAGTACCGATCCTGGAGCAAAATCAGTCATATGAAAAACACAAAACAGCAGTGGTTATGAGTGGAGAAGGAACGCATTTAACATGGTGGGATTTTTATGTGTTGAATTCCATGTCAGAAGCCACTGTCAAGCCTTGCAGCAGCGTTTTTGTCTTGTGTGTTCTATATTATGCAGCCATATTTAGCTCATAATATAGTATATATCTATATTTGTGTTCATAAGATATGTATATATTTCATGTACAAGTGTATACTGTAAATATATACATTATGGCATAAATGTGTGCATATGAGTGTATTAATATATGTATGTATGTTATAAAAATATGGCATATTTTGTTAATGTAAACTAAGCCAACAAACAGACAGTCAGGCTAGACACTATTCCAAAATTAATCTTTCAGCCTCAGACTCTGTGAAATCTGATGCAGTTTAAGACTGTATGTTTAACTTTGCTCAATAAACAGTATTATATATATATATATATATATATATATATATATATATATATGTATATATATATATATATATATATATATATATGTATATATATATATATATACATATATATATATATATATATATATATATATATATATATATATATATATATATATATAGGATGTTGTTAAATACATTTCAATACACTGAAAAGTAATTACAGTTGGAAAAGCACATAATGGAATCTCATTCAAGTTGCCTCCACCTCAGAGTAGAAAAACCACCACCATTAAAGAGATAGGACACAATTCTGATACATCCATGCACCCATGCATGTGACCTCAGAGCTCAGTGAGGATGGAAAAACATAAACCAATGATCTCTGAAGTCATCTGAAGTCCAAATGCCAATCTTTGGAAAGTTCAAAAACTACAAATTAGTGCAGACCAGCCAGTTTATAAGATTATAAGATGTTACAAAGTATTTTTATATTTAATATACTGTCTTTTTCATACTGTGGTTTGATTCCAAATTATTTTAGAGTTTGTTGGTGGATGGAAATGTGCATGTTGATATATATGGATTGTGTGTAGAGATGAGCGAACATACTTGTCCGAGCTTGATGCTCGTTCGTGCATTAGCGTACTCGAAACTGCTCGTTGCTCGGACGAATACTTTGCCCGCTCGAGAAAATGGCAGCTCCCGCCGTTTTGCTTTTTGGCGGCCAGAAACAGAGCCAATCACAAGCCAGGAGACTCTGCACTCCACCCAGCATGACGTGGTACCCTTACACGTCGATAGCAGTGGTTGGCTGGCCAGATCAGGTGACCCTGGGATAGACGAGCCGCTGCCCGCGCTGCTCGGATCATTCTGTGTCTGGATGCCGCTAGGGAGAGAGCTGCTGCTGGTCAGGGAAAGCGTTAGGGTGTTCTATTAGAATAGTGTTAGGCAGGAGTGATTCAACAAGAACCCAACAGCCCTTCTTAGGGCTACAATAACGTTATACTTTTTTTTTTTTTATTTGCAGCTAGTACCATATTGTGAGGAATTTGCAGGGGGACTTGCTACTGTTGTGTTTAGCTCTTAGTGACACACATATCCACCTCAAACACCAAAGTGGGAAAATTTATTAGGGGTTTGATTTCAATTAGGCACAGTCTGGCAGTTTCTTTTTATTTTACGTCTATTTTTTCATAACTCAGCGTCATAACTCAGCTTTCATACTTGGCTAGAAAATAGCCAAAGGAGAATCCAAACGGCTTACTTACGCCTACAATAGCGTTATATATATTTTAATTCTGGTTGATCTGCTGGTGGCTGTCCTTGCTGCAGTGCATATACTAGCCAATTGTGAAGAATTTGGAGTGAGACTTGCGACCGCTGTGTTTAGCGCTTAGTGACGCACATATCCATCGCAAAGACCGAAGTGGGAAAATTTATTAGGGGTTGGATTTCAATTAGGCACAGTCTGGCAGTTTCTTTTTATTTTACGTTTATTTTTTCATAACTCAGCGTCATCTCATCAGTGTGCTTTCATACTTGGCTAGAAAATAGCCAAAGGAGAATCCAAACGGCTTACTTACGCCTACAATAGCGTTATATATATTTTATTTCTGGTTGATCTGCTGGTGGCTGTCCTTGCTGCAGTGCATATACTAGCCAATTGTGAGGAATTTGGAGTGAGACTTGCGACCGCTGTGTTTAGCGCTTAGTGACGCACATATCCATCGCAAAGACCGAAGTGGGAAAATTTATTAGGGGTTGGATTTCAATTAGGCACAGTCTGGCAGTTTCTTTTTATTTTACGTTTATTTTTTCATAACTCAGCGTCATCTCATCTGGCATAGCAGTGTGCTTTCATACTTGGCTAGAAAATAGCCATAGCAATAGGATAGCATTGTTTGGTTTTAAAAACTAAAAAACACAAAAAAAAAAATTAAAGTTATAACTTTCATTTTCAAAATGTTTAACCCGAGGGCTAGGGGTAGAGGACGAGGACGAGGGCGGGGACGTGGGCGTCCAACTACTGCAGGGGTCAGAGGCCGTGGTCCTGGGTGGGGTGAGACACCACCTGCTGATGAGGGAGCAGGGGAACGCCGCAGAGCTACACTCCCTAGGTTCATGTCTGAAGTTACTGGGACTCGTGGTAGAGCACTGTTGAGGCCAGAACAGTGCGAACAGGTGATGTCGTGGATTGCCGACAATGCTTCGAGCAATTTGTCCACCAGTCAGTCTTCCACGCAGTCCACCCATGTCACCGAAATCGGCACTCCTCCAGCTCCTGCACCTCAGCCTCCTCCCCCCCAGTCTGCCCCCTCCCATGAAAATTTGGCATTTGAACCGGCATACTCTGAGGAACTTTTTTCTGGACCCTTCCCACAGTCACAAACCACTTGTCCGGTTGCTGCTGAGCAATTTTCCGATGCCCAGGTTTTCCACCAGTCGCAGTCTGTGGGTGATGATGACCTTCTTGACGTAGTGGAAGAAGTGTGTAAAGAGGTGTCCGACGATGAGGAGACACGGTTGTCAGACAGTGGTGAAGTTGTTGTCAGGGCAGGAAGTCCGAGGGGGGAGCAGACTGAGGGATCGGAGGATGATGAGGTGACAGACCCAAGCTGGGTTGAGAGGCCGGGTGAACACAGTGCTTCTGAGACGGAGGAGAGTCCTCGACCAGAACAGGTTGGAAGAGGCAGTTGTGGGGCCAGACGGAGAGGCAGGGCCAGAGCAGGTGCATCAGCGCCAAATGTGTCACGTAGTGAAGCTCCCGTGGCGAGGGCTCCCGCGGCGAGGGCTAGATTTTCAGAAGTCTGGAGGTTCTTTAAGGAAACACCGGATGACCGACGGACTGTGGTGTGCAACCTTTGCCAAACCAGGATCAGCAGGGGTTCCACCACTACTAGCTTAACTACCACCAGTATGCGCAGGCATATGAATGCTAAACACCCCACTCAGTGGCACCAAGCCCGTTCACCTCCGGCCGTGCACACCACTGCTCCTTCCCCTGTGTCAGCTGATAGTCAGCCCCCTGCCCAGGACCCTGGCACAAAAACCCCATCGTCGCCTCCACGATCCTCCACAGCATCCACCAGCGTTCAGCTCTCCATACCCCAGACGCTGGAGCGGAAACGGAAATATAGTGCAACCCACCCGCACGCCCAAGCCCTTAATGTCCACATCTCCAGATTGCTTAGCCTGGAGATGCTGCCCTATAGGCTAGTAGAGACCGAGGCCTTTCGCAACCTCATGGCGGCGGCCGCCCCTCGGTATTCGGTCCCCAGCCGCCACTACTTTTCCCGATGTGCCGTCCCAGCCCTGCACCAGCACGTGTCAGACAACATCATCCGTGCCCTGACCAACGCCGTTTCTGACAAGGTCCACCTGACCACAGACACGTGGACGAGTGCTGCCGGGCAGGGCCACTATATATCGCTGACGGCACATTGGGTTAACTTGGTGGAGGCTGGGACCGAGTCTGACCCTGCGGCTGGTCATATACTGCCGACGCCGAGGATTGCGGGGCCTACCTCGGTCCAGGTCTTTCAGGCCTACTATGCCCCCTCCTCCACCTCCTCCTCCAAACTACCATCCGTGGGCATGGCGCCATCAGTCGGTAGCTCTAGGCACAGCAGCAGTGCCGTCGCTAAGCGACAGCAGGCGGTGCTCAAACTGCTGAGCCTAGGCGATAAAAGGCACACCGCCCAAGAGCTATTACAGGGCATCACGGCGCAGACTGATCTGTGGCTGACACCGCTGAACCTGAAGCCAGGCATGGTTGTGTGTGACAACGGCCGCAACCTGGTGGCGGCTCTGCAACTCGGCAGACTGACACATGTGCCATGCCTGGCCCATGTGTTAAATCTGATAGTTCAGCGTTTCCTCAAGACATACCCCAATCTGTCTGATTTGCTCACGAAGGTGCGCCGCATCTGTGCGCATTTCAGGAAGTCCAGCACAGATGCTGCCACTCTCAGGGCAGCGCAGCGCCGCCTCCAACTGCCCGCTCACCAACTGTTGTGCGACGTGCCCACGAGGTGGAATTCAACATTAACCATGTTATCCAGAGTTTACCAGCAGCGCAGAGCGATTGTAGACTGCCAGATGTCAACTTCCACCAGAACTGGTAGTCAGATCAGTCAGCTTCCTCAAGTCTACAATGAGGAGTGGACGTGGATGTCTGATATCTGTCAGGTGCTGAGTAACTTTGAGGAGTCAACACAGGTGGTCAGTGGCGATGCCGCCATCATCAGCCTCACCATCCCGCTGCTTGGCCTGTTGAAAAACTCTCTGATCAGCATGAAGTCGGAAGCTTTGCGCTCGTCACAAGAGACGGGGGAAGAAGATTCCCTTGTTGATAGCCAAAGCACCCTTAGGTCTGTTTCTCAGCGCATATCGGAGGAGGTGGAGGTGGAGGAGGATGAGGAGGAAGAGGAGGAGAATGTTGGCGAGACACAAGAGGGGACCATTGTTGAGTCCTTCACTGTTCAGCGTGTATGGGCAGAAGAAGAGGAGTTGGAGGAGTTGGAGGAGGAGGAAATGGACAGTCAGGCCAGTGAGGGGAGTGAATTCTTACGCGTTGGTACTCTGGCGCATATGGCAGATTTCATGCTAGGCTGCCTATCCCGTGACCCTCGCGTTCAAAGAATTTATTCCAGCACTGATTACTGGGTATTCACTCTCCTGGACCCACGGTACAAGTAAAATCTTTCCACTCTCATCCCTGGAGAGGAAAGGAGTGTGAGAATGCATGAATACCAGCAGGCCCTGGTGCACAAGCTGAAACACTATTTCCCTTCTGACAGCGCTAGCGGCAGAGTGCGTAGTTCTGCGGGACAAGTAGCGAGGGAGAGTAGGCGAGCAGGCAGCTTGTCCAGCACTGGCAAGGGTACGCTTTACAAGGCTTTTGCCAGCTTTATGTCACCCCAGCAAGACACTGTCACCTGTCCCCAGTCTCGGCAGAGTAGGGCTGATCTTTACAGAAAGATGGTGAGGGAGTACATAGCTGACCATACCATCGTCCTAAATGATCACACAGCTCCCTACAACTACTGGGTTTCAAAGCTGGACATGTGGCACGAACTGGCGCTGTACGCCTTGGAGGTTCTTGCCTGCCCTGCCGCTAGCGTGTTGTCCGAGAGGGTTTTCAGTGCAGCTGGTGGCATCATCACCGATAAGCGTACACGCCTGTCGACTGACAGCGCTGACAGGCTGACGCTTATTAAGATGAATAAAGCCTGGATTTCTCATAATTTCCAATCTCCACCAACCTAAATCTCCAACCTAAATAATTTATCCACTCCTCCTCCGCCTCATTTTCCTCCTTCTCCTCCTCTTTGTACACTAAAGCAGAGGAAACTGGCTATTTTTTGACAGGGCCCACTGGCTCTAGCTATAGTACTTTATGCATTTAATTTTTCTGGAGGGCCACCTACCCGGTCCTCTGTTTTAAACAATTTTTGGGAGTGCCACATACAGGCACTCAATCTATTCAATTTTTCTGGAGGGCCACCTACCTGCTCCTCTGGTTTGAAAACTTTTTTGGACTGCCACATACAGGCACTCAATCTATTTCATTTTTCTGGAGGGCCACCTACCTGCTCCTCTGGTTTGAAAACTTTTTTGGACTGCCACATACAGGCACTCAATCTATTTCATTTTTCTGGAGGGCCACCTACCTGCTCCTCTGGTTTGAAAACTTTTTTGGACTGCCACATACAGGCACTCAATCTATTTCATTTTTCTGGAGGGCCACCTACCTGCTCCTCTGGTTTGAAAACTTTTTTGGACTGCCACATACAGGCACTATCCAAAGTAAATTGTCTCCATAGCAGCCTCCACACGTTGTCTCCATTGCTACCTCCAAAAGTCGTCCATATAGCTGCCTCCATACATCGTCCCCTTATCAAACGAGGTGTGTCAGGCAGAAATTTGGGTTGTTTTCATGGATTCCACATCAAAGTTGTTAACTTTGTCGCCACCCTGCTATGTTATCCACAAAATATACTGGCAAACTTTTACCATTTACGGATATTATTTCAGCGCATCTTGCGCATCTGTTTACATTCCCCTCACCCGCCATATCCCAAACTTATAAGAACGCTACTACACTTAACTTGGTGCAGGCTGGGACCGAGTCTGACCCTGGGGCTGGTCATATACTGCCGACGCAGAGGATTGCGGGGCCTACCTCGGTCCAGGTCTCAAAGGCCTACTATACCTCCTCCTCCTCCCAACCCTCCTCCACCTCCTCCTCCTCCGAATTACCATCCGTGGCCATGGTGCCATCAGTCAGTAGCTCTAAGCACAGCAGCAGTGCCGTCGCTAAGCGACAGCAGGCGGTGCTCAAACTGCTGAGCCTAGGCGATAAAAGGCACACCGCCCAAGAGCTATTACAGGCCATTCCACATCAAACTTGTTAACTTTGTCGCCACCCTGCTGTGTAATCCACAAAATATACTGGCAAACTTTTATCATTTACCGATATTATTTCAGCGCTTCTTGCGCATCTGTTTACATTCCCCTCACCCGCCATATCCCAAACTTATAAGAACGCTACTACACTTGATCTTATACAAAAGGTTCTTAGAAGTGCTGTTTGGGGAGTAGCCTAGAGACAGGGGCTTGGATTGGCGAAAGCTCGCCTGGAAGCGGAGCGCCAGCTCCATGCCAAGATCCAACTAACATAGTTTTAACTGCAGCACCTTTAATCTACTACTAGTTCACTGCCTCCATACATGGTCCCCTTATCAAACGAGCTGTGTCAGGCAGAATTTTGGGTTGTTTTCATGGCTTCCACAACAAACTTGTTAACTTTGTCGCCACCCTGCTGTGTAATCCACAAAATATACTGGCAAACTTTTATCATTTACCAATATTATTTCAGCGCTTCTTGCGCATCTGTTTACATTCCCCTCACCCGCCATATCCTAAACTTATAAGAACGCTACTACACTTGATCTTATACAAAAGGTTCTTAGAAGTGCTGTTTGGGGAGTAGCCTAGAGACAGGGGCTTGGATTGGCGAAAGCTCGTCTGGAAGCGGAGCGCCAGCTCCATGCCAAGATCCAACTAACATAGTTTTAACTGCAGCACCTTTAATCTACTACTAGTTCACTGCCTCCATACATGGTCCCCTTATCAAACGAGCTGTGTCAGGCAGAATTTTGGGTTGTTTTCATGGCTTCCATGTTAACTTTGTCGCCACCCTGCTGTGTAATCCACAAAATATACTGGCAAACTTTTATCATGTACCGATATTATTTGAGCGCTTCTTGCTCACCTCCTTTGGTTCCTCTCTGCCACCCATTGGTTTGAAGCCTGAGTCCATTTAGGGTATGTCGCCATGCCACTCTCTAGCCTGCCGCTGCTGCCGCTGCCTCTGCATGCCGTCCCCTATAGTGTCAGGGTCAATTATTGGATGTTTTAGATGCTATCTAGCAGAGTGCATTCTGTCACTCTGTCATGGCCATGCTGTTGCCCATAATTTTGGCATAATGGTGCGATTAAGCAGCCTCAGAGGCATCCATGCATGCTGCCCCTGCTGTTTCCTGTCCATTTCCGTGGTGTTTCCATCCTTTTCTGAGGTTCCCAGGTGTTTGGCCAAGCTTCCCTGTGCAGAGCCTTGGTCCCCTTGAAAAATGCTCGAGTCTCCCATTGACTTCAATGGGGCTCGTTATTCGAGACGAGCACTCGAGCATCGGGAAAAGTTTGTCTCGAATAACGAGTACCCGAGCATTTTAGTGCTCGCTCATCTCTAATTGTGTGTTATCCTGGGGTATGTAAAGGGGTGAGTTTTCTTCTAAGAGGTGTTTAATTAAAGGGGTTGTCCTCTTTCAGCAAATAATTGATATGGT